>NC_133376.1:15086741-15109391 GCF_049309525.1 Garra rufa
ATATATATATATATATATATATATATATAATATTATATTATAATTGTAAGACTTTTTATGTCCTAATTATAATTTACCAAAGCATGTTTTTTTATTATAATTATTATTATTTATGATCTTCTCTTCTATTGTGTTAAACATTGCATTATGATTTCTCATTTTTGACTTAACTGATGTTCATCATGGAACATTGTGCTAGCTTCCTGCTGCAGAGTATGTATACTAGTTTGCACAGTACGCAAATTGTGTGATTTCATACAGCTATGGAAAAAAAAATAAGAGACCAGTGCAAAATTATCAGATCATCACCAATCCTCTACCGAATTTCACAGTGGGTATGAGACAGTGGAGAGTTGGTTTCGCCCTCTGATGGTCTGTAGATCTGTTATCCTCAATGTCTGCATTGACCTTGTTCTTATGAACCACTGTCTTTGAAATTAGATATAGAAGCAACCTGATGCTCACTGTATCCCTCAGCTAGTAAAGCCAGAACTGAACCCTACTTTTCCTCAATCAAAACTTTTCAACTCTTTTGGCATGGTCAATAGTCATGTGATTCCAGTTATACTTGAGGTACTCCTCACTGTTTT
The DNA here is from genome assembly GCF_049309525.1 of Garra rufa. Classification (NCBI taxonomy): domain Eukaryota; kingdom Metazoa; phylum Chordata; class Actinopteri; order Cypriniformes; family Cyprinidae; genus Garra; species Garra rufa. The sequence goes on from NC_133376.1 coordinate 15,087,332, forward strand.
TGCCATCCAGCAAGAGGATAGTAATTACCACAGCAGTGGTTTTTATACTTTTCCTCATTAATACGATTTGGTTGAGATGATCACCTAATCAGTACTTCATTAAGCAGAATTACAGTGGGGAAAATAATTATTTGATCCCCTGCTGTTTTTGTACATTTGGCCCACTGACAAAAAATGATCAGTCTATCATTTTAATGGTAGGTTTATTTCAACAGTGAGAGAATAACAACCACAAAAACTAGAAAAAAAACACATATAAATTGATTTGCATTTCAATGAGTGAAATAAGTATTTGACCTCTTCGCAAAACATGACATAGTACTTGGTGGCAATCACAAAGGTCAGACGTTTCTGTGAGTTTGGTCACCAAGTTTGCACACATCTCAGGATGGATTTAGTCCCACTCCTCTTTGTAGATCCTCTCCAAGTCATTAAGGTTTCGATGCTGACGTTTGGCAACTCAAACCTTCAGCTCCCTCCACAGATTTTGTACGGGTTTAAGGTCTGGAAACTGGCTAGGCCACTCTAGGGCCTTAATGTGCTTCTTCTTGATCCACTCCTTTGTTGCCTTGGCCATGTGTTTTGGGCCATTGTCATGCTGGAATACCCATCCACGACCCATTTTCAATGAGGGAAGGAAGTTCTCACCCAAGATTTGATGGTGCATGACACTGTCCATTGTCCCTTTGCCCTGTCCCCTTAGCAGAAAAACACCCCCAAAGCATAATGTTTCCACCTCCATGTTTAAAATGCAAATCAATTTATAACTTTTTAAAAATGCATTATCTGGAATTTTTTTGTAGTTGTTTTTCTGTCCCTCACTGTTAAAATAACCCTACCACCAAGATTATAGACTGATCATTTCTTTGTCAGTGGGCGAACATACAAAATCAACAGGGGATCAAATAATTATTTTCCCCACTGTACAGTATGTGCGCCTGTGTTGGAATTCATCAGTCTGCCATACATGTAGTAAAGAAGCTGATTTAACAGAAATTTGGAGTGGTTTCTTAATTGTTTACAGAACTGTACCTAAATAACGTTACATTTGCTAAAACCAGCAGTATAGAACAGTGCATACTCTTTAATAATGCATAATGCATTTAATAATGCACTTGACTTGATCATTGATTTCTAGTGTGATTATTTCTAGGCAAAAATAAATAAATTTTAGCAGCATATTTTTAAGATGGCACCTAGACCCCCACTCACTAAATTAAACATGAGGTCATGTGACTACAGTGTGTCACGGATTGGCCAGGTTCTTCACACACAATCACATCAACGATCACGAGCACCTGACTGCCAATAACCAGCACCTGTCTTCAATCAACACTCCACCTTCAAAAGCACACCACACACTCCAGTCATGGTCCGGGCTCGTTTCCACGAAGCGGACTATAGCGCAAGCTAGACCTCAGCGAACGCTATCTTCAACCAACATTATTCTCTACGAATCCTACTCTAATATACTTACCTGTCGCTACTCACCTTTATCTCGTCTCTTCCAGTTGTCCTCCAGTACCAGTCATCAAGGGTGATCGAGCCGTAAGCCTCATCCATTCCTCAAGCGTGTGTGTGTGTGCCATAAGTCTTCCTGCACAGCGCCCGTATCCCTGCAAAGGATTATCTACCATAAGTCCACTCCAGTCAAGCATCCAGCATTCCATTCAGTGAGCTCTACTACTCACCTGATTCACCAACCAAGCCTTTCATTCTGCACTGCTGTTTAAAATAAACTCACTTACCTTTACCCCTCTGGTTGTCCGTCTGCTTCCATAACACAGTGTAGCATGGTACTGTTTAAAATGTCTCATTTAAATAATGCCTATTGTTTCGCCTAGTATTTGTTAAAAAGAAAAAAAAAAAGGAAGTATACTGTACAGTTAATACTCAATACAGATCCAGTATGAATGCTTACACTCATGACAATTCATTAATTTACTTATTGAAATTTGCTCTTTAGTATTTGTATTATATAGAAAACTTTACAAAAGCAATGCAGCACTCAAAGCTGTGTTGCAATGTGAAGATAATGTTTAACAAGCCCTTTAGTGTCATTGTTCACATTGGCACATTCTCTTGTATCTTATTGCTTAATTTATGGGTATAGTTTGTGTTAGTTTAGTATAAATAGATAAATAAAGTGTTCTTTTCTTTACTTTTCCCAACTTGCAAAATTCATGTTGTTGCAGTACCAGCTCTCACCAGCAGAGCTCTCACTGCTTTGTAAACTGTAATGCAGTATGATCAGATCTTTATCAGTCAGGTTGAACATCAAACTCATACTCTCCAAGACAATAGACTTATTAAATATCAAATTATGCTGATTGTTCAGTAAAACTCACAAGTAGTCATTTAACCACACTGAGGTGTATCTATGTAGCGCTGACACTGAGCTGTTGTCGCATTCAATTCCTTACTAAAGAAATTACACTACAGAAAGAAAGAGAGAGAAAACAATAAACACAAGAAAGCGCCTGCAGTGCATATGTGTGTGTGTGTGTGTCCAGTCCGCTGTCCGAATCTGAGGCTAAATCTTATTACAGAGCATAATTGCTTGGCTTAAAATTGCCTCCCGCAAACTGCCCATTCAAAACAGTCACAATAAAAGCTATTTACTGTTATTACTTTGAAGCAGCTGTTGCCATGGCAGCAGCGGTTATTTTTGGAGGGAGGCTGACTGTAATAAAGAGGCCAGATTTGCCTGAGAATATTTTTAATGTGATAATTCTTCTTCAGGAATTATGATAGAAGCTGATTGTTTGATTAATGTCTCTTTACAGAGGTGAAGCGCGCTTCTGACGAAAGCTTAACGCCGTGAACGTGAGCGTCTGTCTGGCGTTATCAGATAAAATGGTTCGCCTCTCAACACGAACTCTAATTTGTCAAATCCTTGTCTTCTTTTTCTTGTCGTAACTCCCCCGAGGCACATTTTGTTGCTCAGAGGTCGTTCATTTCACATCTCAGGAGGCTTAATGGAGCTCTCAATTAAGTTTCTGTGAAGTTGCAAGATGTTTCTTCTAAAATTTCTTTGGAGGAATAAAAATAGACTCAAATGAGACAATTGTTGACGTACATTAAGAGTAGGCTACGTGTGCTGGAAGCAGCTCAGATAATTTGTGATCATTTGTGGGACCACAAAACCAGTCAAAAAACATTGTATGGGTCAAAATGATTGATTTTTCTTTTATGCCAAAAAATTATTAGGATATTAAGTAAAGATCATATTCCATGAAGATGTTTTGTAAATTTCCTACTGTAAATATCAAAACTTAATTTTTGATTAGTATTAAGCATTGCTAAGAACTCTATTTGGACAACTTTAACAGCGATTTTCTCAATGTTTAGATTTTTTTTTTTTTTTTTTTGCACACTCAGATTCCAGATTTTCAAATACTTGTTCTCGTCAGTACTGTCCTATCCTAACAAACCATACATCAATGGAAAGCTAATTTATTCATGTATAAACAATAAAAGAAAAAACCCTAATAACTGGTTTTGTGGTCCTGGGTTACATTTGGTCTTAGATAAATTTAATGAGAAATGTTTGAGATTATATGTCTGATATGGAATTGTGGAAAGTTTGTGACGTTGTTGAAATCTCTGTTGAAACTCTAGAGGAGACACACACTTGGGGTTCTGAAAATGCAAACTTTTGAAACAGGATTCAAAGCGCAAGTTTACCATTATCATCTGCGTGTAAACTACAAAAACGATAAATCATGAAAACGGTTGATGTTGTGCGTATTACGTGTTCCCTCAGTTTTCAAAGATAAATCAAACAAAGATCATTGAAGTAAATTTTACAACAAAATACCATGTTAATGGTCCACTGAAGTGCTTTGAAACATGCAGCGTTATTTTGTGTTGATGTAATGTCACGTTCCAGGCAACCCATTACCTGTTTTTTTCCAACCTTCTACCTGTGAAAGTGCACTGGAGCGGCAGTCAAACCCGTGACTTCCCACCAGGGGCGTAGCAACCGGGGGGGACGGGGGGGACACGTCCCCCTCACTTTTAGAAACAGGTGAGTCTGTCCTCCGCACTTTTTTTGACCTAGCGCCAATATTTCCACCCCTGGTCTCTGATTTGTTACTTAGATTTGAGTGAAGTAACATTTAGCCAATCACAGCGCAAACTCTTGGGCGTCTGCCATGAGCTTCAAATCTTGTTGCTCTTGTAAACAGAATGTATTATACTGTATGAACATCACCTTTGGGTCACATGACCATACTGTCCCCCCCACTTTTAAATTGGCTGCTACGCCCCTGCTTCCCACCCTTGTACTCGTTCTAGCTCTTACGTCACATAGCCCTAAACATCAATGTCAGCCCCTACGGGTGCAGTGTTTATGCAAGTGGAAAAATAGAATTTAGGACAATATAACGTAGCAGTCAAACTAATAATAATAATGTAATAATAATAAATGAGCTCATGCAGTTTGGTGTGACTTGCCTGGAATGCTACAAAGTAGTGAGTCGTGGTTTGAAGTTGTGATTTACCAGCTCAAAAACCTGCCTGGAACGCATTATAATTTCAGCTGAACATATCAAGCAGTCCCGCCCCCTTTTTTTTAAATTGCCAATAGTGTTTCATTTAAATATCATAGCTTGGGTCAGAGCAGTTGAGTTCAGTAAAGTCTTATTTGACAGGGCATGATAAGTCACAGTCTTACAGTGCATCCGCAAAGTATTCACAGCGCTTCACTTTTTCCACATTTTGTTATGTTACAGCCTTATTTGATTAAATTCATTATTTTCCTCCAGATTCTACAAACAATACAATAACAACGTCAAAGAAGTTTGTTTGAAATCTTTGCATTTTTTTTTTTTTTTTTTTTGCCATGACACTCAAAATTGAGCTCAGGTGCATCCTGTTTCCACTGATCATCCTTCAGATGTTTCTACAACTAGATGACTTGAAGTCCACCTGTGGTAAATTGCCTTTGATTTGGAAAGACACACACAGAGCTCATCCACACTAATATGTTTTCTCTCCATTTTGGCCTTCAGTCCACACTGAGATGGCATTTTTGTCAAGGAAAACAAATCTTTTTGAAAACGCTCTCCAAAGTTGTAGTGCGGACTGTGAAAACGGAGGCTTTTGAAAGCAAGTACTGCTCACTGCAGAGCCAAATGGCCTCCAGCTCCACCTCTCTTGATGTCCAGCTCCACCTCTGAGTGAACAAATGGGTGGAGTTAAGGTTAGGGATAGGGTAAGGGGTAGGGTTAGGGAGGGTGTGGTTAGGTGTCTATCTCCACCCATTACCTCCAGCAAGGGGGAGCTGGAGGTAATGGGTGGAGCTTTTCAGATAAAATGAGTGAGCACGACATGGTGAATAATGGTCAGTGAATAATGAGATATTTCCGTAAATAAAATGATTTCAAATTTTCCAGATTGTATCCAGATTAACGTAGCCACAGTTAACAGTGAATGTCAGAGATTTGAAATTTGAAATAGCAGACGACATTGCAGAGAATCAAACAGACACTGCACAGCAAACAGAGTAACATAAAACATAAAATTACCTCAGGAATTCAACGTAGTTTGGACAACATTGTCTTGCTTCCTTTGAAGGTGCAGCAGAAAATAGTCTGTACTGTTTTTATTTTCACTTCACTGACTACGGTAGAGATCGGATAGTTTACGCTAGATTCACTGTTATATGCGCTCGAAACGTGCATGCTGAGGACATCTACTGTTTGAAGTTGTGTAAATGCAACAAAAACAGACAGTTATCCTTCACTGGTGTGGACGCAAATATGGTTATCGTTGTATTTATAGTTATTGTTATTGCTCTTGGTGTGGATGGGATAAAAGCCAAAACTTCTACTTTGATTTCACTTTAATTTAATGCGTTATTTCCTGTTTCTTCGTAATTAATTATTTTTCTGTACCTATTTTTCTTTCAATAAATCTCAGCAGACATGAACTCATATGTATGTAAAAATTGAATTAAGGATCATTTAAAGACACAAGGACGTTTTGTTTATACATGACAGATGTAGGGGCCTATGTTTATTTTTTTCTCTTTCCTCATTGGACCGTGAGCGATGACCTCATCATTGCGAGATCACAGGCACCTGTCCATCAGCTCTGAAGTAGTTTTCTTGCAGTAAGTAAAGAATATTATTAATAATAATAATATATACACTACAAAACACTGATTGTATATTTTCTTCATTTTTATAAACAGACATTCAGTTACTTTCAGTATGAGTACATTCAGTATGAGTTATATACAGAGGAAGCAGAGTGATTTTTCCCCCCTCCAGGTCGGAGCTAGACAAATGAATCCAAACGAAATCCATTTCCCACTCAATAGCTGTTAGTCCATGTTTTCTTCCCTCTCTTTCTGTTACATCTCTCTTCTTTTTGGGTTCCATCCAGTGGAAGATTATGGATATTTGTTCTTATCACCGCCAACATGATAAACTCTGTAGGGCATGATAAACACAATATCTCTGTCTTTCTGTCTCTAGCTATACATGATGTACTCTAGTTTATCAGTTTAGACAGCTACTGGCCCCAAGACACTCTCATTCGCTCTGTGGAGGCTTTAGAGCGGCAATACAAATGACTTCTCTTTCTGTTCAAAAATCTTAGAAAACCAATTTTTCTTTGTGATAATAAGCAATAATTAGAAAATGACTGATCACAATATGGATTTGCAGATTAAAGAAAGACAGAAACAAACTGAATTTAAAAAGTAAGCCTGCTGAAATTTCCTTTCTAGATGCACGTGGTGCACAAAGACCTGTGTTCACTGGATTCAGTCTTAAAATAAAGCATCCACTTAGAACCAATACGGGTTTTGCAGTCTGATGCCATAGAAGAAACTTCTAAGTTCCTTAAAGAAGTTTTAACTGTCACAGTTACAGCAGTGTGAATAATATCTTAAGTGCAAAAATATTAAAGGTCCTAAAATAGACTTTAGAGATGCTAAATTTATTTATTTATTATTATTTTTCCCCATTTGATGTTGAGATGAATATGACTTGGAATTTTTTCCCTGACTTGTTTTAATCTCCAAACAACCATGCATCAACTTACCATATACAGTCGTGGCCAAAAGTTTTGAGAATGACACAAATATTAGTTTTCACAAAGTTTGCTGCTAAACTGCTTTTAGATCTTTGTTTCAGTTGTTTCTGTGATGTACTGAAATATAATTACAAGCACTTCATACGTTTCAAAGGCTTTTATCGACAATTACATGATATTTATGCAAAGAGTCAGTATTTGCAGTGTTTGGCCCTTCTTTTTCAGGACCTCTGCAATTCGACTGGGCATGCTCTCAATCAACTTCTGGGCCAAATCCTGACTGATAGCAACCCATTCTTTCATAATCACTTCTTGGAGTTTGTCAGAAATAGTGGGTTTTTGTTTGTCCACCCGTCTCTTGAAGATTGACCACAAGTTTTAAGATCTGGGGAGTTTCCAGGCCATGGACCCAAAATTTCAACGTTTTGGTCCCCGAGCCACTTAGTTATCACTTTTGCCTTATGGCACGGTGCTCCATCGTGCTGGAAAATGCATTGTTCTTCACCAAACTGTTGTTGGATTGTTGGAAGAAGTTGCTGTTGGAGGGTGTTTTGGTACCATTCTTTATTCATGGCTGTGTTTTTGGGCAAAATTGTGAGTGAGCCCACTCCCTTGGATGAGAAGCAACCCCACACATGAATGGTCTCAGGATGCTTTACTGTTGGCATGACACAGGACTGATGGTAGCGCTCACCTTTTCTTCTCCGGACAAGCCTTTTTCCAGATGCCCCAAACAATCGGAAAGAGGCTTCATCGGAGAATATGACTTTGCCCCAGTCCTCAGCAGTCCATTCGCCATACTTTTTGCAGAAGATCAATCTGTCCCTGATGTTGTTTTTGGCGAGAAGTGGCTTCTTTGCTGCACTTCTTGACACCAGGCCATCTTCCAAAAGTCTTGGCCTCACTGTGCGTACAGATGCGCTCACACCTGCCTGCTGCCATTCCTGAGAAGGCTCTGCACCGGTGGCACTCCGATCCCGCAGCTGAATCCTCTTTAGGAGACCATCGTGGCGCTTGCTAGACATTCTTGGACGCCCTGAAGCCTTCTTAACAATGCAGTGGAAAGTTTTTTTTCGGGATTAAGTTAATTTTCATGGCAAAGAAGGACTATGCAATTAATCTGATCACTCTTCATAACATTCTGGACTATATGCAAATTGCTATTATAAAAACTTAAGCAGCAACTTTTCCAATTTCCAATATTTATGTTATTCTCAAAACTTTTGGCCACGACTGTACAGTAAAAATGTAACTTTTTTTTAAGACAAATGTTCTTTGTTCTACCTCAGATGAACTTTATCTTTGAAACTCTTGGGTTTTTCTTAAGGGTATTGGTGTGCTCAGTACAGGCCAGGACATTTCTGGTCTCTGGGCGTCTCAAGTAACATTTCTAATAGAGCCATGCCTGCGCTTGGCTCACTGGAGCAAAAGAGTCTTCTGTGTTTGAACGATAAGCTGTGGTGTGCCGGAGGAGATGCGTTCAGGCAAACGGCCTGTGGGGACACAAAGTGGGAAGTTAGCAGTCATGCGCTTCTCCCATCTCAACATACACTCAACCCTTACAGCACCAGCTTAAATACAGACCCACTCGCACAAAATATTTAGGCCTAATGTTGAGATTTATGTGTATGTAATTTTCACCTGTTAGGATCATACAGTTTTAGCATAAACAATGTGACACATAAGCATAATGTGACACATATTTGCCAGTCACACATAAATGAAATGGGTAAGAAACAGAAGATTTCTGAACTCAAAAAAATCATGTCATTATTGAATATCGTCAAAATATGGCTAACTGTGGAACAAGCAATATCCAATTTGTTCAAATTAAAACAAATTGTATTTGATGCATATATACACCGCGTTCCAAATTATTATGCAAATGATATCATTCTCTGGTTTTCATAATTAGTCAATGCAAATGACAGTCAGTATAATTTTTAAGTCATCAACCATAGGGTATAATTCGAATTTTATTGAACAAACCTCCTAATGATAACAGTATTTATTTCAAAAATAAAAAACTGAAAATGCACTGTTCCACATTATTATGCACAACAGAGTTAAAACATTGTATAGGTTGTAAAGAACTGAAAATGGGCATTTGCTGAATTTGCAGCATTAGGTGGTCATATTTACTGAAATCTAAATCTATTTCAATCAAAAACATCCTAACTGGGCAAGTTACATCTTACCATAGGACCCCTTCTTTGATATCGCTATCACAATTCTTGCATCCATTGAATTTGTGAGTTTTTGGAGAGTTTCTGATTGAATTTGTTTGCAGGATGCCAGAATAGCCTCCCAGAGCTGCTGTTTTGACGTGAACTGCCTCCCACCCTCATAGATCTTTTGCTTGAGGATGCTCCAGAGGTTCTCAATCTGGTTGAGGTCAGGGGAGGATGGTGGCCACACCATGAGTTTCTCATCTTTTATGCAGATAGCAGCCAATGACACAGAGGTATTATTTGCAGCATGAGATGGTGCATTGTCATGCATGAAGATGATTTTGCTACGGAAGGCACAGTTCTTCTTTTTGTACCATGAAAGAAAGTGGTAAGTCAAAAACTCGACATACTTTGCCGAGGTCATTTTAATACCTTTAGGGATCCTAAAGGGGCCAACCAGCTCTCTCCCTATGATTCCGGCCAAAAACGCCACCTCCTTGTTGTGGTCGCAGCCTTGTTGGGACATGTTCCATCCACTACTCCATCTATCTGGACCATCCAAAGATGCACAACACTCATCAGTAAACAAGACTATTTGAAAATGAGTCTTCATGTATGTCTGGGCCCACTGCAACCGTTTCTGCTTGTGAGCATTAGTTAGGAGTGGCCGAATAGTAGGTTTATGCACAACTGCAAGCCTCTGGAGGATCCTACACCTTGATGTTCGCGGGACTCAAGAGGCACCAGCAGCTTCAAAAACCTGTTTGCTACTTTGTAATGGCATTTTAGTAGCTGCTCTCTTAATCTGATGAATTTGTCTGGCAGAAACCTTCCTCATTCTGCCTTTACCTGTACGAACCTGTCTGTGCTCTGAATCAGCCTCAAATCTCTTCACAGTACAATGATCACGCTTACGTTTTCGTGAAATATCTAATGTTTTCATACCTTGTCCAAAGTATTGCACTATTTGACGCTTTTCGGCAGCAGAGAGACATTTTTCTTTCCCATAATTGCTTGAAACCTGTGGCCTGCTTAATAATGTGGAATATCCTTCTTAAGTACTTTTCCTTTAATTGGGCTCATTTGGCAAACTATTTATCACAGGTGTCTGAGATTCATTTCAGTGATCCAAAGAGCCATGAGACACAATACCATCCATGAGCTTAATTGAAAAACAAAAAACTGTGTGTTTATGACACTTACATACAATTTGCATAATAATTTGGAACGCGGTGTAAACCAGGTGGGGCATTTCACAAATGATTATTTTGGTATTCAAGAAATTGGTCGATTATTCTGACGATTAATCGAATAATTGGGTAATTACATTTTTTTTGTGGTAATTAAAACAGGCCTGAGCGAACAATATCCTTTAAAATTACTTAAAATACATATATAATAGCAATAAGGCAATAATTATCTGAAGAAAAATATCAAAAGCAAGTAAACATGGTTTTACCGAACAAAACATTTAAAATACATAATGTTTTATAAACAATAGAGCTAACGTTCATTATGCATTATAAGAAATGCCTGCAGAGGGAGCCAATGGCCTGATTGTTTTTACACTTTTTACTACGCCATTTAATCTTTGTTCAATATTGACTAAACAACATTTAATTCATGTGTCCACTTAATCTTTAATATTTTGCCATTTCCTTACGACAGAAATGCTACAGCCACTGTCATTTCTGGAATATATGGACATCAAAACGTGCAAACTTTGACTGAGGGCTTGAGCTTTTATTTTGAAATCGCGATAAACAGCTATATTGTGAAAGATACTGATGTTTTCTTATGTGTATGCGTAGATTTATAAATGAGGAGGTATAATATAATACAATATGGAGTTATATAATACAATCTGTGTAAAATGTGTTTCAATGATTCTCGTCTGGGAATGCGCCACTTCCGGTATTTTGTCAGTTACTCGATGCAATCGTCCTTGCTGAAAAAAAAAAAAAAAAACAGCTAAAACCAGCCTAGGCTGGTTGGCTGGTCTTAGCTGGTTTAAGCTGGAAGAAGCTGGTCTTAGCTGGTGGTTTTCCAGCCTGACCAGTGGCCAAAAATCCCTCTAAAACCAGCCTGCTGACCAGCTAAAACCAGGCTGGTTGACCAGCTAAAACCAGCCATCCAGCCTAAGCTGGTTTTAGCTGTTTTTTTTTTTCACCAGGGGTAACAGCCATAAAACCAGGTTATTGTGTTTAAAACACATTCTGTTAGTAGTAGTACTATTAAAGAGATCTTATGTTTCATTTACAATCCCTGCTAAAACAAACAAACAAACAAAAAAAAAAAACAGCTAAAGCCAGCCTAGGCTGGTTTTAGCTGGTCAGCAGGCTGGTTTTAGATGGGTTTTGGCCACTTTCCCAGCCTGGCCAGCCTGGTCGGGCTGGTAGTCCACCAGCTATGGTTTTAGCTTTTTTGTTTCAGCGGGGATATGACTGACAAATATGCATCACTCTATGTTTATTAGTTTATATTACGTCGTAATCCAAATGGAGGAAAGCTGTATATGCAATTCAGCTATACATCTTAAATGTAAGCCTAAATATGTTTAAAATGCAAAACAGCAGCTCAAGGTTGCTCCTATTTAAACTAGCTGGCAATTGGACTGAAATACACATGCATTAACTCATATTTCTGTGTATAAATGTATATAAACACGTATTAGTCATTTTGAATTGGTAATATTGTCAGAGAGAGAACAATATACAGAACCATTAAACTGTCAGGTTAACGAGGTGTGTGTGTGTGTGTGTGTGTGTGTGTGTGTGTGTGTGCAATGGAGGATGAAGTTACAAAGTCAATTTCACACTAGGCTGAGTTCCCGGGGAAGCCAGACATTTTGATCACTCCATCACACTGCTGATAGCCTGTCCTCTCTCTCTCTCTCACACACACACACACACACACACACACACACACACACACACACACACACACACATACACGAGTGTCACATTAACATGGAGACTGAGTGTGGGAAATTAATATGCAGTAGTATGCAGTATACTGTGCACAGTATGCAAATTTTAAACACCAAACCTGAATATGTAAAAAATGTGCAGTATACAACTGAATATTGTACCCCAATGAAACACACTCACTCTTCTACTAGTGTGCCGAAACAAATATCAACCACAAATACAACCAGCCTGATGCAGTAACACTGAATCAACCAATGGAGTGAGTTTAGGGTGTTTTGGAAATCTGTTTGTATTTTTGCATTTCTGTTTGGTGATAATAATTGCGCAAAAATAAAATGAAAAATCAAAATAACCTTATTTAGGCCAAATTCCGAGATCATAAGTAAATGTCTCTTGCTGATATAACCATGCAAAATATTGAGGACATGCATTCTGTCTTGCTTTCTTATGCTCTAGACTTAATTTTCTAATTTTCTAATCACTATTTCTTAAAGCATTAGATCAGCATCTTTCAAATATCATTCAATAAGCACACAGACATTCTTCGCCCCTCATGTTGCATGACAATGAAATTGAGCTATTAAAAAACAAAACAAAAAACTTAATCCATGTACAGATGTGGCCATTAAGAATGCAAGTTTTTTTTTTCTTGTGGCAGCACACAATTCGTCAACCATGATAACAAAGCCCCCTCCCTTTTTCAGGTTTTTAAAAACGTTGTGCTTCACACAATATCCACTATTGGTCACTAGCAAATAATGTTCATACCGGACTCTACACTAAAGGTGCTTTACGATGCCGTAGAAGAACCCTTTTGTCTAAATGGTTCCATAAAAACCTTTAACATCTGAAGAACCTTTCTGTTTCACAAAAGGGTCTTTGTGGCCACCTGCTTTATGGTTCTTTAGATTATAAAAAGGTAAGAAAGAGCTGGTTATTTAAAGAACCTTTGACTGAATGGTTGTTTGTGGAACCAAAAATGGTTCTTCTATGGCATTGCTGTGCTGTGAAGAACCTTTTAAAGCACCTTTAAATTTTAAGAGTGTACCAGTCAAAAATGGTAATTAATTAATGAACGAAGTTCACCAAGGCTGTATTTATTTAATCAAAAATACAGTAAACTAATATTGTGAAGTCTTCAGTGTCACACGATCCTTCAGAAATTATTCTAATATGCTGATTTGCTTTTCCAAAAACATTTCTTAATATTATTAATGCTGAAAACATTTTTTGCTTCTTAATGTTCTTGTGTAACTGTTTGACCAGTAGTGCATGTATACTGCATATTACACTTGAGATCCAAGAGAAAACAAGTTGAGGAAAAAAAAAAATAGTAATAATGCATGGCCTTTCAAGGCGTCTATATTGTTTTAAATAAAATATAAGGCAATATACAGTGTATAATGAGCAGTATATAGTAAATATTATGCTTATTAAACAATTTTTTTTATCTCTTTGACCAGTAAACTTAAAAGCCTTCTTGTACATTTATGTTGGAGACTGTGATAGAGAGAGAGCAACATTAATGATTCATTAGATGAACTGTGCTTCGTTAACATGTGGAGTGGTAGTCAAGATTCATGTCTGATCATATTACCTCGCACACAGAAATACCAGCACATCCACACTCATGTAGGCACGGGTCTAAGAATACACATGCACATTTGTTCTAAGTAATCAAATAATTGTTTAATTAATTGTATAGTTTCAATTAAACCAAACAAATGTATGCCATGTATGCTATTTTATGTTCTATTTGAACAGAATGGTGGTATGGATTCAAAAGCCGTCTTCTAAGATCACCCCAAAAAACAAAGTATCAGTTCAGCATTCTCCAGCACACCAGTACTAAACAGCAAAACACCATGAATCAAGTAAATCAAATTTTAAAGGGACAGTTCACCCAAAAATGAACTCGCCTTCATGCTGTTACAAACCCATATGACTTGATTTCTTCTGTAGAACACAAAAGGAGATATTTTTCCTATAGACTATTAAACGGTTTGTCATACTAATAAAAATGGTTCTTTTAAGAAACATTTCAACATCCAAGGAACCTTTCTAGGGTGTAAAAAGGTTCTTTGGACTATTAAAGGGTTTGTCTCACTAAAAAAAATGTTTAAGACATTTTCACTGGTTCTTTGGGCAAGCTAAAATGGTTCTTCTATGGCATCGCTGAGAAACCCCAATTTTTTTAAACTTGTCAAGCTCCAAAAAACACCATAAAAATAGTCCATGTGAGTATTTTCATGCTCTCCATTCAGTCCCCTAAAATCACACAGTAGCTTTGTGTGATGAACAAGCCAAAATTGGAGTTATTTGTTGATGAACTCTTTTGCTATATCTAATCAAACCCCAGGTATTAAGACTTGTAATATATAATGCAAATGATGTCTCTTTCTGAAGTATGTAGTAGTAAAAACCATTTATGTTATTTAAAAATATATTTTGGACTATTGGGGTGCCATTATTTCTATAATGTAAAATGGTTGCACTCAGTGACCTACTGGTGCTACCTGTTGCTATTTTTTTTTTTACTGCAAAACAACTCAGAAAATACTGTAAAATATGGATACAATGCCACATTGTGTGGCTCTTGGTTGTAATTTTCTGTCGAAGGGAAAAAAGAGAAGCAGTGTAAGTCTTCACTGATTTCCTAGAGATAACAAGAGGAGAAAAGAATAGGAAGATGCCTGTGGATGAACAAAACTTTCTAAAGACCAGCGTCTTTGTTCTTTCCACTTTAGCCCTTATGTCTTTGAGGTTTTTAGTAGACCACAGCTACTGAAAAAAGCTTACAAACAGACAAGAAATGCTAGATGCCATCCTAACAGGATGAAAACATGCCGATGCTTGACATGACGCCGCAGCCACTGAAAGAGTCTCTCAGCATGGATTTCACTCGATATCCAGGGGAATTTAGACTCCTTATAGGGAAAAATCGATGGTAATGCATTTAGTTTAAGCCTACATCCATATCCATTACCACCTGTACGCACTTTCAGTAGATGTGGTTATCTTATCATTATTTTACAGTTGTGTTGCTGTAAAAATAGCTAAATGTTGCGCCAGTAGCTCACTGAGTGCAACCATTTTATGACATCGAAATAATGGCGCCCCCTATAGTCCAAAATATGTAAAAAACAATGTGGATTTTAACTAACATAAATCTTTCATGGGTTTTCTTATACATATTTGGGTGACAGACATCATTTACGTTATATTAAGTGGGGTTCCATTTTAAAATGGCAACTCAGAAGTCATTTGGGCTACTTTTATGGTGCGTTCTTGTCATTTTTAGACTTGACATTAAACATTCTACTAAATGTCTTTTCCTGTTCTATGGAACCATTTTTGAGTGAACTATTCCTTTAACACTAATAATTTGTGGCAACTAATGACTGGTGGATAATGAAGACCTCAACCAATCACTGTGAGTCCAATTTACACATACAAAAACAGCCCTATGTGGATTGGTGGAGGTTTTCGTCATCCTCTGGCTCTTGTATGACAACATCAGTCTGTTTAACCCTCTTACTGTTCTAAATGACTCCAGAACCATCTGGCCCCTGTGCGGTTGCCACGGCACCAGGCTCCAGGGGGCCTGTCGGGCACATGCTTTGTGCTTCATATGGTGAAACTCCTTCCCTATGTCACACTTCCTTCTTTATAGCAGAGAACGTATCAGCTATAAGACGAAAAAATACTGCAATAATGAAAACGAAACCCAAGTCGAACTGAACTAAAAACAAGCCATTCAACTTCAAAAACAAAGAGAGAAAATCATCATTTGTGCTTTAACGACTTAATCGGTAACGACGACGATTCTTATAGTCTCTTTAAAAAATAAAAGACATGCATATGTGTTTTTCACCGATCAGGACTTGCTCCGTTCCAACGTTTTCTCTTGGCGAGAGAACACAGGATAGATACCATTCATGCCTGATAGTTTACACCATGATGTGGTTTAAAATAGAAATACGTTGTGTATTATGTCAGAAATACATCTTCTTGGCAGATATCCGCAAGGCCAGTTCAGATCTGTTGGGTTTCTGAAAATCCCGGTTCTCCGAATGAAGTGTTTCTATATAAAAATAGACTTAACGACCCTGGTATTGGTTTTTCTATTCAGTGGCATTGTTCCTTCTTCAGTGTGTCCGGCGATAAATAGGACAGACTGGAAATATGGCTATTCAAACAGACAACAGATAAATCTATGATTCATTCCTGTGAGATTGCTTGGATTGTTTTTTAATTGAATTATTTTTACTTATTATAATATATCCACATGCTTAATCTTCTGTATGGCCCTTTTGATTATCAACAAAAAAGAGTTTTAATATTATTTCACCCAGATAATCTCTTCTGCGCGCTTGTGCAGTTTTGTCTGCTGTAATATAATTTTGTTTCTTGGAATTGCTTGTTGACGTAATCCTTGAGAGGGCTCTTTATTTCATTTGAGTCGTAGAAAAAAAGGGTACAAACAACCAAGCCTGTTCTCGTTAGCCTCCTTTTGCCTCCATGGTGTCTTTGGATAAGTAAACCACCCAGTACACCATGTTGAACGCCCCAAAGGAGACTGGGAATAAAATACGTGCGTATTCGTCGATCTTGCTGGCTCCTCCGGTTGGAGGAGCGGCAGGTTGAGGTGCAGCCTTGGCTTCTTTCTTTTTAATATTCTCTAATTTAGGCCCGAGGAGATGGTGAAGAGGGGCGGAGCCTGTGGTTGCGCTGGGCGATGGTTTCTCTGGAACTGTTGGCGTTGAGGGAGGGGCCGGCGGTGTCGTTTTGGAGGCGGAGGATGGAGCGGCTGCATTCGATTGGCTGGCAGAACTGGGGCTGAGACGTGATTGGCTGGAGAAACTGCTGGTACCCTCTGAGGTGAAAGATGATTGGCTGGTCAAGGTCGGTTTGGAGGCAGCTGCACCGCTCTTGGTAGATGTTTCGGTTCTTTGGGTTTTCTTGGAGTCTGGTTGAGACTGAATGTTGGAGTTGACACGTTTCCGTAAGTTGCCATTGGTGTCCGAGTTTTGCTGTTGGGGAAAAGAAAGAAACTTAAATATAATGCCCAACAGATGTACTCAGCAAGTTAAAAAAATAGTTATTGAAGAAGCATGGTTTTTATCATTTACTTACTAAAAGCAATAGTTCAACCAAAAATGAAAATTTCTGAAAATGTACTCAATCTCAATTCATCCAAGTTGTAGATGAGTTTGTTTCTTCATCAGAACAGATTTAGAGAAATGTATCGTGACATCACTTGCTCACCAATGGATCCTCTGCAGTGAATGGGTGCTGTCAGAATGAGGAATGAGAGTCCAAACAGCTGATAAAAACAACACAATAATCCACAAGTAATCCACACCACTCCACTCCATCAAATGTCTTGTGAAGTGAAGAGGTGAATGTTTGTAATAATAATTAATCATTAAAGTGTTTTAACTTTAAACTGACACTTCTGTCCAGAATGAGTCCATAATCCATAATAATGCCTCCACCAGTAAAAAATCCATCCCCTGTTGTCCTCTCACTTCAAAACCCACCAACACATTTGTTTAGATTTTTGCTTGTAAATGGTGCTTGATCTGTACATATTTCTCTCCTAATTGAGACTCAGTTACTTTTTTATTAGAGAAAGCAATATGATGGAAGCCCGTTTCCACCACTGAATAAAAGAAAATATTACATAGTTATTACAACTGTTTATCTCGCAATTCTGATATTTTTCTTAGAATTGCGTGATGCAAACTCACAATTCTGACCGTTTCCCTCAGAACTGCGTGATATAAACTCACAATTGCAAGTTATAAAATCCAGTTTTGGGGGAGGGGGATATGTTCCAAGAATTGTGAGTTTATATCTCGATATTCTGAGAGAAAAAAAGTTAGAATTGTGAGATGTAATTGAAAAATGGGATTTTGTATCTTTTTTTTTCTCAGAATTGCACATTTTTAAAGTCAGAAATGTGAGATATAAACTCAAAGTTCTGAGAAATTTAGTCAGACTTGAGAAATGGGATTTTGTATCTCGTAATTTTGACTTTTTAATTGCAATTGTGATTTTCTTTTTTTAGAGTTGAACGTTTTTAAGTCAGAATAGTGAGATATAAACTGAAAGTTCTGAGAAATTCAAAATTTCAAAGTCAAAATTGAGAAATGGGATTTCTTATCTTACAATTCTGACTTTTTATTCACAGTTGTGATTTTTTTCTAAGCTTTTAAGTCAGAATTGTGAGATATATACTCAAAATTCTGAGAAATTAGGTCCAAATGGAGAAATTGTTTTTTGTATCTCACAAAAAAAGTCGAGATATAAGAGTTGTGAGATATAAACTCGCAATTGTGAGTTATAAAATCCAGTTTTGAGGGGAAAAAATATGTTCTCAAAACTTTGAGGTTATATCTCACAATTCTGACTTAAAAGCTTGCAATTCTGAGAAAAAAAAAATCACAATTGCGAGAAATAAACTCGCAATTCTGAGAAAAAAGTAATAATTGTGAGTTTATATCTCGCAATTCTTAATTTATTACCAGAATTGCGAGTTTATTATAATTTACAATTGCAAGTTCATATCACGCAATTTTGCGAAAAAAATGTCAGATTTATGAGTTTATAACTCACAATTCTGACTTTGTAGTTCACAATTGCGAGTTTATATCTAGAGATTCTGAGAATAAAATTCTCAGAATTGTGAGTTTGTATCATGCAATTCTAAGAGAAGAAAGTCAGAATTGTGAGATAAAACGTCGCAGTTACCTTTTTTTTTTTTTTTCAGTTGTGGAAATGAGCTTCCGTACAATATAATGGATTATGGATGGTTTGAAGTTAAAAATATCTGAAGGAAAGATTTGTTTCTTATAAATGTTAATTGATATACTGGAGTGGTGTTGATTACTTGTGGATTATTGTGATGTATTTATCAGCTGTTTGGACTCTCATTCTGACGGCATCCATTCACTGCAGAGGATGCATTGATGAGCAATTGATGTAATTCTAAATTTCCTCAAATCTGTTCTGATGAAAAAAACAGAAAAAAAGCAAAGCTGCAAAAAACTTTGTGTTCTGTAATATGAAGTAATATAAAACTCAGGTTGGGTTTAATAATCTTTTCTAAATGTGTTGATGACACTATTGCATTGCCACATCTGAGCTGTTCTTAATGAGAAGACACTTGCAGCAGCCTCTGAATCAAACTGGTCAAAGCAAATTCATAACCCATTTAAGGAAGCCATTTTATTGCAACCAAAATAAGCACAACTTTATTTACATAAATAATATTTCTGCTTATACAAAATGCATTACTGAAAGCATTTTAAACAAGATATAAGTATTCAAATAAAGTGCACCATGCAGCGAGCATGTGCCTGTAATGCGCGACTGAACAGACGTCACGCTCGCAGTAACGTTCAGGGCTGTAAGGAGCTTTTATGATCAGATGGTTTGCTGTTTGTGGGTGTATGGAGGAGGTGGAGGGTGGAGCTATTCTATAAACAGCTTTTTCATTTAAATAAGGACAAGAGAGATGAGT
Source organism: Garra rufa (assembly GCF_049309525.1). Classification (NCBI taxonomy): domain Eukaryota; kingdom Metazoa; phylum Chordata; class Actinopteri; order Cypriniformes; family Cyprinidae; genus Garra; species Garra rufa. Next base: position 15,107,008 of record NC_133376.1, read on the forward strand.
CCACTCACTGTGTGTGTGCGTGAGTGTGTGCACAAGTGTAACAGATCCCACTGATGTCAAGGGAGGAAATTTTACAGCAGAGGCTGATGGGAGCTCATGGTTGAAAGTGTATTTTTATGGGCTTTCCATAACAGTTTTGACAGTTTAAACATGTTAGTGACCTACTAGCTGTCTTCTGTAATGCATTTTGAGCTTATTGCCTATGCTTAGCATATTAGAATGCTTTCTGAAGGATGTCACTAAAGACTGGAGTAATGATGCTGAAAATTCAGCTTTGCATCACAGGAATGAATTATATTTTAAAATATATTTAGATAGAAAACAGTTATTTTAATTTGTAATAATATTTCACACAATTTTACTAATAAATAATATCATTAAATGCAGTCTTGATGAGCGGAAGATACATTAATACAATTAATGTAATTATTTAAAACTTTTTTCCAGCAGTGTATACTAAAATAATACGTCACAATGTGACAATTAATTTATTTACATTTATTTCATTCAATTCAAAATGTTACTTCACAATCCTAAACGAAACACTGTATATTCCACAGAATTCTCTTCCAAAGTCAGCATATAAAATATGAATAGAAAAAGCAGGTTATTGCTTGTGTTTTTTATATTGAGTGCTGTGCCATATATGAGATAAATATGAATTCTGGGATTATATTGAAGAGAAATCTTTCATTTTCTCACTGGACCTGATAGCCCAGTTTCACCCTGATATTTTTCACCATTTCCTCTGAGAAATGAACAGTTGGCAAAGTGTAATTGGTGTCTCGTGGCGTGTGGAAAATATGTTAGCGCAAGCTGTGAGGAGAGACAGAAAGAGACTTAATACACAGCTCTGAAAGACGCAAGCTGTGTCCGAATTCTTGTACCTTCATAGTCAGAAGAACTTAGTTGATATACATTCAGCAGGTATGCATGAATTCAATATAAATGCATTTCCACGCGATTAATTGCATCCAAAATAAAGGTGTGCTTACATAATATATACATATACAGTTGAAGTTAAAAGTTTACATCCCCCTTTCAGAATCTGGTAAATGAAATGCTAAATGAAAAAATAAGAAAAATGTACGCATCTCCATTCTGTTCAAAAGTTTTCACCCCCTGGCTCGTATTGCATAATTTTTCCTTCTGGAACATCAGTGAGTGTTTGAACCTTCTGTAATAGTTGCATATGAGTCCCTCAGTTGTCCTCAGTGTGAAACGATGGATCTCAAAATCAAACAGTCATTAATTTAAAGGGTTCAAATACACAAAAATGCTGAAAAACCAAAGAATTTGTGCAACCTGAAGGATTTTTCTGAAGAACAGCAGGCAGTTTAACTGTTCAGGACAAACAAGGGACTCATGAACAACTGTTACTAAACAAAAAACACAGCTGTGGATCATTCAGGTAACAACACAGTATGAATCAAGTGTATGTAAACTTTTGAAGGGAGTAATTTTTATAAATTCAACTATTATTTTCTCTTGTGGACTATATGTAAACGTCTTTTATGTGAGAAATCTTATTCAGGTCAGTTCTAAATAAAAAATAACATGCATTATTACATATAACATGTAAAATAATTAACATTTTGCAAATGTAAACTTCTGACTTCAACTGTACATATATATATATATATATACACACATATAAACAGATGTGATTAATCGTGATAAACGATTTGACAGTATAAATTCCACACATACTACATACTTTGACAGATGATCAGACCCACGTGAAACAACAGCACTTTCTCAGAACAAAATCTGTCATGTAGTTAAACAAAAACTTGCTTTTTAACTACAAGAAACAACTTTCTTGGTATCTACAGCCATTCACACTTAAAAAAAGATTTTCACAATCCTCCATATACAACTACATCCTCAGCCTCATGTGATAGAGTAGTGTCAAGTTGAAATCCCAGCAGATGTAGTACTCGGAAACAGATTGAAAAGGATTGCTGGGATCAAACCTATAATGCTGAGCTCACGTCATTCCCCTGATCATTTGTATACTATACTTGTTTCTTCTGTCTCAGCTCTCTGTCTGTCTAGGAAAAGAACATTTTCTCTTCCGTTCTTTATTCCGGAACAGAAAAAAACCTATTAAAGGCAACTCATTAATCCGTGGCCGTGCGGTCAGCGTGTACATACACGGACTTAAACTGCTCCATATTGGGATTTTCTCTTAATGTCCCTTAATGGCTTCAGATCAAGCATATAAAAACCCAAGTGGGAGTTTGCTTAGAATGAATTGCACTAGCTGATAGTGCTGTTTATTTGCAAACACTGTCTTAGAAAATGCAAACCCACAGTTAGATGATGCAACATATACAAGTATATATATATATATATATATATATATATATATATATATATAT
>NC_133376.1:15109891-15125557 GCF_049309525.1 Garra rufa
GAACGTTTTTTTTTTCAGTGCTTTGAAACTAGACGGTAGAGTTGTGACGTTCGCGAACGAACCGATTCTTTTGAACGGCTCATAAACATGAACGATGGGAGCCGAGTCGCGGCTGGGGGGGAGCCGTTCTTTCTGTCGTTCTTTTTTCCTACGCGTGTTTCACACAGATGCACAAAAATTATTCCCGGATGGTCTACTACTTAATTTAAGAATTCGAAGTGCGGATCAATGCACAATATTGCCCACAACACATTGCGCGGTGAACGAGGATCCGATTAGAACTACAAACACGCATAAAAATTGTTTAAAAACTACAAACATGGCGGATACGCGCTACCAACGGACAGGTAGAGAAAGGGTTTTTTGAGATAACTAATCAATGTGTAACCTAATAAAAAATATTTAAATAATGTTATCCATGGTATATTTAATGTGCAGCAACATTATGAACTTTTATAATGATAGGTTTGGTCATTAACTTTAAATGCATCATTTTGCAAACACGAGCAAAGTTCTCGGCATAAAAGACTAGTATAAGAATGTGCCTCTTCATTTCTCTCTAATACGGTAGGAAATCAAATTAAACGAAATGTAGATGATATTAACTGACAGGGCGATTTAAACAGTGACAGGATTTAGGTAACTAAGCAACAGACAAAGTAGTATGTCCCAAAGCTTGCCTACTTTTCTGCTACATACTCAAAAGTATGTACTTTTTCTTCACAAAAAGAGTACATACTTTAAGGGCATAGTATAAGTATGCAAATTGGGACGCAGCAACACACTTTGTACTAAAGGTAAATCCAAAATAGTGATGCCACTGTCTAAGCACAGCAGAGGGATGTTGTGCAACCCTATGGAATATAGTCCACACATGACAAATGAGGTAATAATCAATATTTCAGAATAATTCAAACTCAGATATTGGTGTGTGATATCTGAGTTTTAATTATTTGACTACAAATCTCACCTCATAATTCCTCCCAGTGATTATTTCCAGGATAAACTGAGATGCCCCCAAACTGGCTTCTTAAAACTGACTAAATATTTAAAAAGAAAGAGCCAAAAGAGCCGTTCTTTTGAACGGCTCTTTGAAAGGAACGGATCGCCAAGATCCGGATCCCCTCAAAGAGCCATAAATCCCATCACTACTAGACGGCCATTGGATAAACGCTGCGATTATCTCCCGCCCACGGACGCTCAGCGTCTCTGGAGGTGAATGAGGAGTGGGCTGGCCTGGACTCCGAGCTTCTGCGTGATGATTGGAGGGTCTGTCGAAAGATTGCATCTCCTTTTGACTGACAGCGATTTTGTACTATAAGGAATCGCTGAAGCTATTCGCGCTCAGTCCCATCGCGGATTTCTCAAATTCAGTCGAAATAAAAACTGCTGCAACCTATTTCTTTATATTTGCTTGGCGAAATTGCTTGATTTTCATCATACATTTCACACAATTATACACCACATTCCTTGTTTCACTTTTACAGAGTTTAATATTTTTTTTTAGATCGAAAATGAGCTTCCCCTATTTGACAGACCAGTAGCCGCCACTGATATATATATATATATATACATACTTTTTTATAAATCTATAAAACTTCTGAATTATGATTACACTGAAAACTGGAGTAACGATGCTGAAAAGTCAGCTTTGCATCACAGAAATAAATTAAATTTTAAAATTTATTCACATAAAAAGTTCTTAAAAATTGTAATAACATTTCACAATTTTACTCATTTTACTGTTTTTGATTAAATAAATGCAGCCTCGGTGAGCAGAAGAGAAAAATCTTAATTATTCCAAATATGAAGCATTTGGGATGTGAGCACTGAAAAAGTGCTGTGAATTCCCAGGCTGGATTATTTGTAATGTGTATGAAGTCGAACGTACAGTAGTTCCTGCTGCGTTGAGCTCACTGACTGAGTCATACGAGCTCCGTTAACCTGCATCTGCTGAGACTTTCACATTCACCATAAAGATTCCCATCCTTCTACTCTGCAAATAGAAACGTGTGTTATGATGAGAAGACAGAGAGGGAGAAAAGGGGGAAGAGAAATATTGGTGATCTGAAAAGCTTACAGAGAGCCACCATTAGATAAGGGACATTAACATCTTTAACAGCCTGCAGAAATAAACGACTAAAAAACAGGCCCGTAATACATCACGTCAACAGTCTGACAGACACACTCTCACTAAGTCTCACAGCTGTCAGCATGTGCCACTTCTAATCCGCCATCTCAGCTTACGCACGATATCCCAGCAAAAGACAAAATCCACAGCTCACATGCACACTCTCAGTGTGCTGTCCCATCAGCTGTAATGAAACTTACTCAATGCATAAAATGCACAAAAATGCAAAAACAAATGACTTAAAGGATTAGTTCATTTCCAGAACAAAAATGTACAGATAATGTACTCACCCCCTTGTCATCCAAGATGATCATGTTTTTCTTTCATCAGTCGTAAAGAAATTATGTTTTTTGAGGAAAACATTTCATTTCTCTCCATATAATGGATGTGTATGGTGCCCCCAAGTTTGAACTTCCGAATTGCAGTTTAAACACAGCTTCAAAGGGCTCTAAAAAGGGTCTTATCTAGCGAAACGATCGGCTATTTTTGAAAAAAAAAAAAAGACAATTTATATACTTTTTAACCTCAAATGCTTGTCTTGTCTCATCTTTGCGATGCGCATGCATAGTCCGGGTCAATACAGTTAGGGTATGTCGAAAAACTCCCATCTCGTTTTCGTCTTCAACTTCAAAATCGCCCTACAACGCTTTTTTTGTGAAGGGCATTTGATCTTCTTTGTATGTTCACTTTGTAAACACTGGGTCAGTACTTCTGCAGCGATGTAGGACTATTTAGAAGTTGGGGAAGAAAACGAGATGGGAGTTTTTCGACATACCCTAACTGTGTGACCCGGATCACACAGACTACGCAGAGATGAGACAAGACGAACATTTGAGGTTAAAAAGTATAAAAATTGTCAATTTTTGAAAATAACCGATCGTTTCGCTAGATAAGACCCTTCTTTCTCGGCTGGGATCGTTTAGAGTCCTTTGAAGCTGCATTTAAACTGCATTTTGGAAGTTCAAACTCAGGGGCACCATACATATCCATTATATGGATAAAAATACTGAAATGTTTTCCTCAAAAAACTTCAGAGAAAAGAAATTAAGACATGAACATCTTAGATGACAAGGGGGTGAGTACATTATCTGTAAATATTTGTTCTGAAAGTGAACAAATCATTTAAAGTAAAAATGAAAATTATCCCATGATTTACATGATGCCATCCTTAGTGTTTATTACTTTCGTCTTTCAGATAAATACACTTAGAGTTATATAAAAAAATGTCCAATAGTCCAATAAAGCGCATACATCCATCATAAAAAGTATGGATCTTCTAAAGAGAATTGATGTGTTTGCGTCAGAAGAATATCCATACTTACTTTAAACTATAATAAATATGGATATTTTTCTTACACAAATGCATAGTTTTGCTTCAGAAAGCCTCCATGTGGAGTACTTTTTATGATTTATTTATTGAACTTCAAAATCTCAACACCCATTCACTGCTATTATAAAGCTTGGAATAGCCAGAACATGTTTTAATATAACTCTGATTGTATTCGTCTGAAAGAAGAAAACCACCTAGGATGGCATGAGGGTGAGTAAATAATGGGGTACATTTTATTTTTGGGTGAACTATCCCTTTAAATTGGTGTTATTCCTTCCTTAGTTCCTTTACTTATTTGTGCGTTGCTTTTACACATCATACTGTACTTTTTAATCCATACGAATAAAGCTACCTAAATAAATGTAATAAATAAAAGTGAACTGCAATTATAAGATAAAACCAGGGGCATTTTGGCTGAATCTAATGAAAACCTGTCATGAACAGGTCCAGTTTAAAACACAAAATCAAAAAATCTAGAAAGAAAATCTAAACATAATCACATAATCATAATCACATTTTGCATTACGAAAATGTAGCCTATTTAAAAACTACTAAAATTATTTGAACTGTGACATTATTTTTATGACAATTGTGGAGGTAATGTGGAAAAAAATTATGATACATTACTACAATGTAACAAAGTTGAAGTATTTATACATCTGATATACTGTCTATAATTCATGGGTATTTAAAAAGAAAACACATTTAAATAAAATAGATTTTATGTAAATAACAAATTACTATTGTGTTGTTACGGGTGTGTGCAGGACGAGACGAGACGATAGACAATATTCAAACAAACAACTATATTTAATATCAATCTTCAAGAGGAACAGGCAGGAACAGAGATCTTCACACACTTCATACAACATTAAGGACCGACAATACACTGAACTCAAAGACAGACTTATAAAGCGTAACTGATAATTAAACACAGGTGACGGTGATTACACAAACGAGGGCTAAACCAAAAGATCACAAAATGACAGGGGGAGACAAAAACAGACGTGAAATGTGACATTACGCCCCCCTCCGAATAGGCGCGTCCTCGCGCCATAGAAAAACAAAAAAGAAGAGAGGGGCGGAAAACCAGAAACCTTGAGTCCATGAGGGAGGGGGCTTCGGCGGAGGACGCAACCGAAGGAGGGGGACCAAAAAAAAAGTCCAAGTGACAGAAACGACAGTCCAAGGGGGCGACGACGGTGGGAGGAGCCAGGGAGAAAACAGGAGGGACCTGAAGCAGGAGAGCAGGACCCAGATCGCAGCCAGGATGACGGCCCACGGTGGAGCTGACGGAGGGAGGAGCCATGGTGGAGGAAGGACCGCCGACTCCAGGGGGCCGACCGACAGAGGCGGAGCAGTTGGCAGAGGAATCCAAGGCGGAGATGGAGAGCCGAGGGACCAGGGCGACACCGCGGATCCGGAGGGCCAAGGCGGAACCGGAGGCTCTGGGGGCCGAGGTGGAGGCGGAGATCCAGAGGTCCGCGGCGGAGCCGGAGGGACAGAGGACAAAGGCGACGCTGACGGGAAGGAGGAGCTTGACAGAGCCGGAGGGACAGAGGGACGAGGCAAAGCCAGAGGAGTGGAGTCCCGAGGCGGCGGATGGTCGACGACTGACCAAGGCGGAGCCGGAAGGACGATGGAGCCCGGTGGAGCTGGTGGGCCGACGGGCGACGGTGGAGCTGAGGGCGTAGAGAGCCGTGGTGGAGCCGCAGGGTCGGAGGTCCGAGGTAGAGATCAGGGTTGCGAGGCTGGAGGCGGAGCTGAGGGATCCTCCAGCCCTGCCACCGATGTTGAATGGCAGCCCTGCGGCGAGCCCACTGCATGGATGGTGGGCTGAGGGTGAGCAAGGGGACTGGCTGATGAACTCCGGGACTCTGGACAGCTGGACGGAACCAGCGGGGACTCAGGACGGCCGGGCGGAACCAGCGGGGACTCAGGACGGCTGGGCGGAACCAGCGGGGACTCAGGACGGCTGGGCGGAACCAGCGGGGAACAGGCAGATCCAGACAGACGAGGGCGGGTGGGGGGGGAGTTCATGCAAGCCAGGGGTTCAGAGAAAAAGTCTATTAAATCAGGCGTGTTATACTCCACAACTTCGGAAAAGAAGTCAATTAAGTCCCCAGAGATGTCTTCCAGCTCACCCCCAGCGGTGTTGCAGTGGGCAGGGCTCTCCATTTCCTTCACCTGCTCCACGTCGCAATCCACCGTCGCAGATGTAGAATCCGGCTCACGCACCTGATCAGTCGGAGAGGGCTCTGGCTCTGTCGCTCGCGGCTCTAGTCCCTCATCCGCGGTGTGCTCGGGTTCGTGCTCTGCATGTCGGGGTGGTGGTTTGCTGCTCTCTGGGTCAAGAGTGGGGCTGACGTCCTCCTCGATAAAGCCGACAGTCCAGGAAGATCTACAGGACGCCAGCACCCACTCGATGTATTCGGCGATGCTCTCTCGAGGACCCTCCCCGGACAGCTGCGCTTTGGTGCTGGTGTTAAGTCCCTTACGATAGAACGTGCACAGGCAGCTGTCCGAGTAATGTGTCAGCGGTGCGAGGAACACAAAGTCTCTTGTGTGGTCCTCGAGAGAGCGGTTCCCCTGCTCCAGGAGGATAATGAGGACGTTGGGGTCATCCATGAGGGGAAAAAAATAAATAAAACACTGATACAAAAAAAACGGAAAAGAAACGCAGGGGAAGACGCCGTGAACGGTTTCGGTTGGTCCTTCTGTTACGGTTGCGTGCAGGACGAGACGAGACGATAGACAATATTCAAACAAACAACTATATTTAATATCAATCTTCAAGAGGAACAGGCAGGAACAGAGATCTTCACACACTTCATACAACATTAAGGACCGACAATACACTGAACTCAAAGAGAGACTTATAAAGGGTAACTGATAACTAAACACAGGTGACTGTGATTACACAAATGAGGGCTAAACCAAAAGATCACAAAATGACAGGGGGAGACAAAAACAGACGTGAAATGTGACATGTGTATCACTATAATTACTGTTAAAAACAAATACTGTAAAAAATTATAGTTGAAACTAATGAGAGTCATCACTGAGAATAAGGATAATGACATTATGATAATTTAGATATAAAAATGTGGTTAACTGTCATGACAGTTTAAATTAATGGGTTATGAAACGGATTTCATTTTCTTTAGGCAAAATGAAAAATATTGATTTTAATGTAATACTTACTTTAACAAATACAACTAATTGAGTTTGCTTGTGTTTTGTGTTCAGCTAATGAAAAATAGCAATTAAACATAAAATACTTAACTTAGAGGCCGTAATAAGCTGACAGACATGGGTGAGCAAACTACACTTCCCATTAATCTTATTTGGCAGAATGATAATATACATAAAGCATCAATTACACATCTAATGCACATTTTGTCACAGCAATCCTGAAAACCTTTTGTAGGTAAGTGAAAAGTGTTCTATCTATCTTTCTATCTGTCTGTCTGTCTGTCTATTTATTTTTTTTAAATAGAAATTTTCCAATGCATCCACTTTTTCTACTGAAAATGTTTTTTAGGCTTCTAAGTGCCGATAAGTAGAAACCTCTCCAGAGGACTTGAAGGCAGAATTGAAGGCTTGATAAGTGGAAAAAAAGAAGTAAACAATAATAAATACATTCACCAATGGGTCCACTTTTTCCAATGTCTTTCGAGCTCGCAAGTAAGTAGGAACCTCTCAAGAGGACTTGAAGGCAGTATGCGAACTGCACAACGTGGAGCATTAATAATTGAATTCATGTACAGCGTAACAGCTATTTCACACATTTTCAGACATGACTCAAGCCAGAGCTATGTGTTTTATAATGTATAAGTAGTCTTTGTAATGTGTGTAACATCATCTCACCTGTAGAACCTCCTCTGTGTCTTTAGCTTTGCCTGACGATGTGGAGCTCTTGGCAGTGGCTGCGGCGGCAGCAGCGGCTTTGGCCTGTTTTCTCTTTGCTCTCTCTGCTTGAACGTTGGTGAAATAGTTCACAGCTGCAAACTCGATGAGAGCGGAGAAAACAAAAGCGAAGCACACGGCGATGAACCAATCCATGGCAGTTGCGTACGAGACCTTGGGCAGAGAGTGACGAGCGCTGATGCTGAGGGTTGTCATCGTGAGAACAGTGGTGATTCCTATGAGAAAAGCACGTTGAAAATATTAACGACAATAACTAGGTTACTAAATTGCGAGAGTGCAGGTTTGAGCATGCATATGAACCTTTGTAAATGTAAGCATTCAATTCTGAGTGTTTATAACCTGTGAACCACTTTATTTGATGCGTCTGTGATGAAATGATATGAGCATACTGCTTTTTAATGGCAATTTCTACCAAATGATAGTACATAATGTGAGTTTTGAAATCTTCACTGCTTATAACCAGGTAAAAATGCTTCACCTCTGACTGGAAATCATAAATGCAAACAAACTGTTTGAGTATCACTCCAATAGTCCATAAGTGCCCATTAGTGATTATGCCTTTATTCTCTTCTCCTTCCGATCTACATTCCCCTCGGGAGTGTTTTTAAACTGACCATCGTACTTTGCAATTTGCTGAAAGTATAACATCAAGGAAATTTGATGAGCAAAACTATTAGCGCTCCATCAGTTTACCACAAAAGTCCATAAAATTAGGCTAACTGAAGCAATGGGTTATAAAGACACAATAAGGCACAATGAAAGAGTAATTTAAAGAAAGCCACTCACTCCATAGAAGAGATCTTCCACTTAAAGGTGAAAAGTTCACCCAAAAATGAAACCGGTCATTACAGGTACTAGAGGATGCTAAATATCTTCAAACGAAAGCAAAATCAATTAAAGATGGCAAAATATCTAATATTTTTGCAGTGCTGAGCGATGTAGCCAAATTACATACATATCTGTTAATTTCTTGAACACAATTGCCAATCAGACATGTTTTAGTTTGTCAGAATTCACTCACCACTGAAAGCACCTGAGTTTATGCTATTATGCTATTATAAGTGCAGTTTTGCATGCTTGTAAGTGTAGACGTGATGTAAATCAGAGATACATTGTGTAGTTTAGAGAGCTTCATTGATTATAATGGAACTTTGTAAACTGACAAGAGTGACACTTTTTAGTGATTATAAAGGGAGCACACTTTGTTCACTTTCTAGACTATAATCCATTCAGAATTTGAATGGAACTGGACACATACATGATGCAAAGTTTCGGGAATGACATACACATATTTGTGCTGGATTCACTCTTGAAATAGCAGTGATTGACACAGTGATAACCAAAGCAATAGACATGACAAAAATAGCCTATATGTGAAGCACCCTCAGTGATTTAATTTTGGAACCGGTCCTGGTCAAACTTCCACAGCTGCGCGCATCCTGAGTGAGATCTAGTTCACGGACCAAAAGCATGTATAAACTTTATTGAAAGTGCTCCTAATCTCAGTTTGTTACCTTTATAAAAGACACCTGTCCACAGAAGTCAGCAATCAGTCAGATTTCAAACTCTCCACCATGGTCAAGGCCAAAGAGCTGTCCAAGGATGTCAGGGACAAGACTGCTGACCTACACAAGGCTGGAATGGGCTACAAGACCTCCATGCAAAATCTCACCTCATGGAGTTTCAATGATCATGAGAACGGTGAGGAATCAGCCCAGAACTACACAGGAGGATCTTGTCAATAATCTCAAGGCAGCTGGGAACATAGTCGCCAAGAAAACAATTGGTAACACTCTACGCCGTGAAGGACTGAAATCCTGCAATGCTCGCAAGGTCAACCTGCTCAAGAAAGCACATGTACAGGCCTGTCTTAAGTTTGCCAATGAACATCTGAATGATTCAGAGGAGAACTGGGTGAAAGTGTTGTGGTTGATGAGACCAATTTATGGATAAGACCAAAATGAGCTGAGCTCTTTGGCATCAACTCAACTCGCTGTGTTTTGAGGAGGAGGAATGCTGCCTATGAGCCTAAGAACACCATCCCCACCGTCAAACATTGAGGTGGAAACATTGTGCTTTGTGGGTGTTTTTCTGCTAAGGGGACAGAACAGCTGCACCACATCAGGGACGATGGACGGAGCCATGTACTGTCAAATCTTGGGTGAGAACCTCCTTCCCTCAGCCAGGGCATTAAATGGGATAGAAAATCTGTGGTGGGAGCTGAAGGCTTGAGTTGCCAAATGTCAGCCTCGAAATCTTAATGACTTGGAGAGGATCTGCAAAGAGTGGGACAAAATCCATCCTGAGATGTGTGCAAACCTTGTGGCCAACTACAAGAAACGTCTGACCTCTGTGATTGCCAACAAGGGTTTTGCCACCAAGTACTAAGTCATGTTTTGCGAAGGGTTCAAATACTTACTTGACTAAATAAAATGCAAATCAAGTTATAACTTTTTTGAAATGCGTTTTTCTGGATTTTTTTGTTGTACCATTAAAATTACAGACTGATTATAAAATAATTTCTTTGTCAGTGGGAAAACGTACAAAATCAGCAGGGGATCAAAAAATTTTTTTCAGTCAATGTAGATAACCTCGGGTCAATCGTGCACCCTATGTGTCGGTGACGATTCTTTGGAATGTCTGCCCTATCAACTTTTGATTGTGCTTTAGGCTTCTACCATGGTGAACACATGTAATAGGGAATCAGGGTGTGATTCTGGAGAGGGAGCTTAAAAATGGCTACCACATCCAAGGACGGCATTAGGGGCATAAATTACCCATTTCTGAAAAATAACAATACAGGTCTCGAGGCCCTGTAATTGGAATGGACGTATCCTAAACCCATGGGCGAGGACCCATTTGGCCCCTTCTCCACCAGCAGGAACAGGGTGCTAGTTTAGAGCTAATGTGGTTCACAGTTGGTTCAACTAACGACCCTTAGAACCCATTTGCCTTTCCACAGGCTACACTCTTAAAAATAAAGGTGCTTTAAAAGGTTCTTCACAGTGATGCCATAGTAGAAGAACCATTTTTGGTTCCACAAAGAGCCATTCAGTCAAAGGTTCTTTAATGAACAATCTCTTTCTTACGGTTTTATAATCTGAAGAACCTTCTTTCGCCACAAAGAACCTTTGGTGAAACAGAAAGGTTCTTCAGATGTTAAAGGTTCTTTATGGAACCATTTAGACCAAAAGTTTCTTCTATGGCATTGTGAAGTACCTTTATTTATTTTTTTGAGTGTAGAGAGCCACCACAGAGCCAGCTCACTGAATATGTATCTTAATATCTTTCCCAGCAACGATATGCAGCAGCGCCAAACACACCAGGCTTGCTCGAGATGCATCAGTGTCGCACAGAACGATCGGCGCATGACACCAAAGCACCACAAGTGCGACTGGAGAGCAGATGACTCTTTAAGCTTTTAAATTGCTCTTCAGTACTATGCCGTGCAGCGTCGACACATCACGAACAAGCCTAATATCAACAATGGCTTTGCGAACCTACATCAGCATCCAAACTGGCGAATTCAACGTGTTTCGTGTTTAGCTGCTATTTAAAAACATTCTGTTCGTCTTGTCGGTCATGGTAACCCTGCCCCCAGCCTCTGATGCAAGCGGTTCTTACTTCTAGACCAGAAATGTTTTGGTCCTACTTATGAACCACTTTTCCTGGTTCCGAGCTGGTGTTTTGGTTGTCAAAAGGCAAAGAAAAGATTTGAAACAAGGCTCTGGCTCTGAACCAGCAGTCAAACTGCCTTGGTGTAGAAGGATTATTGGAGGGCAAGTCTGGTAGCAGCAGCCGCGGTAATTCCAGCTGCAATAGCATATATTAACCAGTAATTTTATTTTGGATGGTAGAACTTTCAGGAATGACTGTTATGTGATTTATGACAGAATATAGTCCCACAGCTGATCATTTATTTTTTCCTCAAATGTCTCGCTTTTGGTAACAACGATTCAAAACGGACACAATTCTGGTCAAACTGGAAAAAGACAGGGAAAACCTTCAACTAACATCAGAAACATGTACAAAGCTAGTCCACAATTTAGTAAACCTTGGCAACCTCTTTAAGTTATTAAGTGATGACAGAATTTTCATTTTTAGGTATTTAAAGTCAACATGAAATGGTATTCACAACCAACTTTATACCCATAATCTGATGCATTTCCAGAAACCCAGCTGAACAGGAAAGACTCTTAGAGCTTTAGCTTACTTTCTGGCAGGGTTCTCTGAAAGTTATGAAGAATCCTTTATCCAGAAACATTAATAGAACAGTTGTTTAAAGTTATCTGGTCTTTAAAAAAAACTGTTTCTGCCACTGCACAAAAATTAACAACATTTTTTTAAAACCTTACACTTTTTCTTGCAATTGCAAGTTTACATCTCATAATTCAGACTTTTTTTCTTAGAATTATGAGATCTAAACTTACAATCACAAGTCCAATTTTAAGAGGGAAAAAGACTGATAAGTACTTAGAATTGCGAGTTTATATCTCAGAATTCTGACTTAATAACTCGCAATTATATGTTATAATTTCGGAATTGCAAGATATAAACAGAATTATATCTTATAAAACTCTTATAAAAACTTGCAATTCTGAGAAAAAAAGTCACAATTGTGAGTTTTAATCTCGCGATTCTGGCTTTTTCTCTCAGAATTGCGACTTTATTTCTCAGAATTTTGACTTTTAACCTCACATTTCTAAAAAAAAAAAGTCAGATTTGTGAGATAAAAAGTTGCAATTACCTTTTTTATTTTGTATTGAGTGGCAGAAACAGGCTTCCTGTTTATACATTTTAGTTGGATGTTTAATCAGTAAACATTTTAAAATATGGAAAACAACTGGACGTTTTGAGTGGAACATGTTTTTTTAGATTGTTAACGTTATTCACACTAAGAAAAATGCTTGTTTCAAAAACGGAAAGGTTCTTATGGAACCAAAAAATGGTTCTAATATGGCATTGCTGTGAAAATCCCCCTTTGAAACCTTCATTTAAGAGTGAACAAGAAAAAAAAAAGGTAGCAAAGGTCTTTTATCCATCAAGAATTAACTGGGATGTGAAAAGACTTGACAAATAAAGCGTTTTTGATGTCAATTGAAAACGAAAGTTATTTCAGCAGTTTTTCTTGCTTGGAATAACATGCACTCCTGTTCACAACAAAATGTAAGAAGCATTTGCCTCCTTTTACTTTTAGTTAATTATTTGCATTTTTTTAAAAACAGAAAACAGGTAATCTGCACGTAATGATACACCACACAATGTTCAGTTGTTAAGAACTTCTCCAAACATTCATATCTAGTCCATCTTCTAGGTTTATTCGGCTTATTTATTCATCCTGTGGGCCTGACATAAATGTTAAAGGTCAGATCGAAAACGAGGTAGATTTCTCCGGCAGTAACACTTTGAACCACCAGGGGGAGTCAGGAATTCACTCTTAACCCGAATGTCTTAAGTTGGAAGCGTTTCTCTCTCGGTGAAACTAAACCCTGCCACAGAGCAGTGAGCATGCCAGACGTGAGTCACACATATACACCGACACACAAATACACACAATCACGGAGGCAGCCAGTATCCCTTCTCCTCCCACACACACACAGAATCTCTCTCGACTCACACATACACCCACACGCACACGCTAATAAAACATAAGAAAACACACACAAACCTCTCGCACATCAAGCCAACCCCGCAACACAAGACAAACACGCTCTCCTACATCTTCTCTCTGTATTCTGGAGTTTGCAAGACGTTAGAAATAAACACGGACATAAAAAGGCGCTTTCACACCATTAATTTGTTGTTTGCTGGTTGGCGTGACAGCTGTTTTCTGTCCACTTGAATTGAAACCTGTCAAGAACATGTCTGGGCCAGATTTCAAATCAAAATTAAAATGATCAAAAAAAGATATTTTGCTTAAAATACAACCTATTTATATTGTTTGCATTAGCATTGTTTAAGCACATTTGCCCTTAAGTCTTATTATCGTATAGCAAACAAAATCTCATTCTCATTACTGTAATCTAATATTTAGTAGTGTTTAATGTGGTAATTTTCATGAAAACACTGTATTACAGTACCTTTTGTATTCTAATACAGTAAAATACAATACTACTATACTACAGTAGTAATGAAAATCATCTAGGAATTGCAAAAAAAAGAGAGAAAAAAAGTATTCATTGTCATGAAAATATATATATATATAAAATAAAAACTACCTAATGGTCCAAAAACAGGTTTTATACATTAAATCATTTAATATATTATTGTACATATTATTTAAATAAAATATGTAAAAAGGTTACATTTTGTATAAATATGTGGTAAAGTGTTTAACTGTCCATTTTCTTAACACTTTAAATAAAGTACATATATTTAAATTAAATAATAAATCAGTGATAAATGTAGTATAAATTTGTGGGGAATATGTTTAATTTTCATAAAGAATATTGAGGGAAAAAAAACAACCTAATGGACAAATAATAAAATAAGCTTCATTTTCTTAATATTTCAAATTGTACTGAAATAAATTACATATATTTACATTAAAATACAACAAATGAAAACATAAAAAAGTAATATTCTTCATGTATTTAAATAAAGTAGCCTACATATTTTTAATTAAATAACGAAAAATAAAAAAAAAATGAAATAGGATTTATTTTATTAATATTTCAAATGTTAAATGATTTGAATATTATAAGAAATATATTTAATTTAATTGTCATAATTGCCATTTTTCCATTTTCCTAATATTTTAAATTGTATTTAAAGTACATACATTTAAATACGAAAAATGATAATACATCAATTATAAACGGAATATCAATTTGTGGGGAATGTTTAATTTTCATAAAAACAATATTGAGAAATAATAACCTAATGGACAAAAAAAAATAGACTTCATTTTCATGACATTTCAAGCTGTATTTAAAGTACATACATTTAAACTAAAATATGAAAAAAATAAAATGCAAAATAGGCTTAATTTTATTAAAATGTCAATTTTAAATTTAAAAATTATAATAAATACATTTTAACTATTTTAATTGTCATTATTTGTCATAATTGCCTTTTTATTTATTACTATTTCAAACTGTATTTAAATAAAGTACACATATTTTAACTTAAGATTGTCATTTAACTGTCATAATTGTAATTTGTTTCCCATTTTCATAATATTTCAAATTGTATTTAAATAAAGTGCATATATTTAAATTAAAATCCAAAAAATTAAAATATACAGTAGGCTTAATTTTATTAATATTTCACATTTTTCACATAATGATTTAAATATTATAAGAAGTACATTTCTTTAAATTAAAATATGAAATATTATAATACATCAATGATAAATGTAGTATAAACCTAATGGACAAGAAAATATATTTTTGTAATATTTCAAATTTTCATTTAATTGTCATAATTGCATTTTTTTCAATGTATTAATATTTCTAATTGTATTTAAATAAAGTACATATATTTAAATTAAAATTCAAAAAATAAAATGTAATATACGCTTAATTTTATCATTTCAAATTTTAATCTAATACAGTAAAATACAATACTACTATACTACAGTAGTAATGAAAATTATCTAGGAATTGCAAAAAAAAAAAAAAAAAAACTTACCTAATGGTCCAAAAACAGGTTTTATATATTAAATAATTTAATATATTATTGTACATATTATTTAAAAAAAATATGTAAAAGGTACAATTTTGTATATATTTTTGTAATATTTCAAATTTTAATTTAATTGTCATAATTGCATTTTTTCAATGTATTAATATTTCAAATTGTATTTAAATAAAGTACATGTATTTAAATTAAACTACAAACAATAAAATGTAATATACGCTTAATTTTATTATTTCAAATTTTATTCTAATACAGTAAAATACAATCCTACTATACTACAGTAGTAATGAAAATCATCTAGGAATTGCAAAAAAAAAAAAAAAAAAAAAAAAAAAAATATATATATATATATATATATATATATATATATAATATATATATATATATATATATATATTATTTCAAATGATTTGGATATATTTGAATAAAATACAGAATATATTTTATTTGTTTTCTTATTTTTTTTAAATAAAAAACATTACAAAATGTTAAATTTACATTTAATTTACTAATTAACTTAAAGAAAATTAATTATAAAGTTTAATAAGTTTAACTTATTTATTTAGATTCAATTATAAGAAAAAAATGCAATGTAGCTAAATCAATCAATAAATAAATAGAATATTTTCTTGAA
>NC_133376.1:15126057-15167419 GCF_049309525.1 Garra rufa
CCATTTTTCCATTTTCCTAATATTTTAAATTGCATTTAAAGTACATACATTTAAATACGGAAAATGATAATACATCAATTATAAACGGAATATCAATTTGTGGGGAATGTTTAATTTTCATAAAAACAATATTGAGAAATAATAACCTAATGGACAAAAAAAAAAAGACTTCATTTCCATGACATTTCAAGCTGTATTTAAAGTACATACATTTAAACTAAAATATGAAAAAAATAAAATGCAAAATAGGCTTAATTTTATTAAAATGTCAATTTTAAATTATTTAAAAATTATAATAAATACATTTTAACTATTTTAATTGTCATTATTTGTCATAATTGCCTTTTTATTTATTACTATTTCAAACTGTATTTAAATAAAGTACACATATTTTAACTTAAGATTGTCATTTAACTGTCATAATTGTAATTTGTTTCCCATTTTCATAATATTTCAAATTGTATTTAAATAAAGTGCATATATTTAAATTAAAATCCAAAAAATTAAAATATACAGTAGGCTTAATTTTATTAATATTTCACATTTTTCACATAATGATTTGAATATTATAAGAAGTACATTTGTTTAAATTAAAATATGAAATATTATAATACATCAATGATAAATGTAGTATAAACCTAATGGACAAGAAAATATATTTTTGTAATATTTCAAATTTTCATTTAATTGTCATAATTGCATTTTTTTCAATGTATTAATATTTCAAATTGTATTTAAATAAATTACATATGTTTAAATTAAAATTAAAAAATAAAATGTAATATACGCTTAATTTTATTATTTCAAATTTTAATCTAATACAGTAAAATACAATACTACTATACTACAGTAGTAATGAAAATTATCTAGGAATTGCAAAAAAAAAAAAAAGTACTCATTGTTATATAAAAAAAAAAAAACACTACCTAATGGTCCAAAAACAGGTTTTATATATTAAATAATTTAATATATTATTGTACATATTATTTTAAAAATATGTAAAAGGTACAATTTTCTATATATTTTTGTAATATTTCAAATTTTAATTTAATTGTCATAATTGCATTTTTTTCAATGTATTAATATTTCAAATTGTATTTAAATAAAGTACATGTATTTAAATTAAACTACAAACAATAAAATGTAATATACGCTTAATTTTATTATTTCAAATTTTATTCTAATACAGTAAAATACAATACTACTATACTACAGTAGTAATGAAAATCATCTAGGAATTGCAAAAAAAAAAATATATATTATTTCAAATTTTAAATGATTTGAATATATTTGAATATAATACAGAATATATTTTATTTTTTTTCTTATTTTTTAAAAATAAAAAAACATTACAAAATATTTAATTTACATTTAATTTACTAATTAACTTAAAGAAAATTAATTATAAATTTTAATAAGTTTAACTTATTTATTTAGATTCAATTATAAGAAAAAAATGCAATGTAGCTAAATCAATCAATAAATAAATAGAATATTTTCTTGAATTTTGGTATATTATAAAATGCATATCTCAAAGCTGCTCAAATTCCTTTATTGAACAGCATTCTTCGAATCTCTTTCCTCACACCTGCAGTAAACACAAGTGTTGTTCCACGTATGCTAATGTTTGTTAGTAACAGCATCTCCGACAAAACCATGAATAAAACAGAGAAGTTAACATCTTCACCTGAGTTACGAGGCTACAGTGGTAAACAGGTGCCGCTAGTACTCAGACCTGCGGGGGCAGGCTGCGGGATTTGCATCGAACTCGGGTTCAAACCAAATCAAACCCATGGTGAAACTGCCTATAAGATGAGCTCACAGCTCTGGAGAATAATCCACACTCTCTGGAAAACTTCACACGATCACAGCGCACTCACAAACGCCCACGTGCAGACCGATCTGGAACGATCAATAGGTACATCACAGGCTACATTTAGCCAGGGGTGCTGGATGTGTTTTGCACTACCGAATCCACAGTGCTGTGAGAGCTTTGCTTTAGTGCTCTTGTATGAACGGCTGAGAAGAATGAGAGAGCTCTGTCACCAAAATGAGCAAAGACAGATAATGGAAAAAACAAAAGGGGTTACAAAGCAGGACATGATCTTCAGTCAGCTGCTAACTAACAGAAAGAGAAACACATTTAGAGTAAAATTTCAGCTAAAAAGACAATTCTGCCAATATTTACTCTCCTTAGCCAACCTGTTTTTTTTTTCTGTCTTATTCTGGCATGTGAAGATCATGCGCCATGACAGATTTGATGTCAATGACACTAAACAACATTGGTTCTCGTGTTTTGGAACTGATCAGCATGTTTAAATATACAAAATCACAAATGACATTTGAGAACTATGGCAGACGGCAAGATTTTTTTAGCCTGCAATCATTTCAGTTTGTTCCACACAAAAAGCTCCCATAATGACTACTTTTATAGTGTTTTTGTCCTTTTATAAGATTGACAGCACCTTTTCACCACAGAATATATGTTTTCATTATTCACCTTTTTCCTGAATAACCATTAAGTGCCGCCATGATGGATTCTAACTTCCGTTTGGGTGCTTTCATGTTCCAGTCTCCATAGAAATCCATGTTAAAATGGGATACAAAGATCGACTGAATTAATTAAACTGAAACTTTTTCAATATAGATACAAATAAAAAGCAGCAATAGCAATAAGCCTAAAGAGCAGGTTATATGGTTTTGTCCTAATATTGTGTTGGAGTCTTCTACAACAGTTTTAAAGTATCTAAGGTCAGAAAACATTGTAATTTTACCACAATATACATTTATACATATATAGTCATGTGTCAGTCATTTCAAAACGGTTCATTCAAACCATCGTTGAGCGTAATGTCTGTAAACCCCTTCCTTCCATAAGCCTACTCTTCTCTGATTGGTCAGCTGGTCAAGCCTGTTGTGATTAGCACAGAGAGGAGTATTTGAGCAAGTTAACGAGTGCTACCATCTATGTTGCCAAGTCCGCGTTGTTTTTGATGTGTTTGTTGTTTTTGAACATAGACTGTAAAAAAAGATGGAGGATGCGTCTCCGCTTCATTCCACTATAGAAAAGTGAAGCCAAAGCATATCAATATGGCCGCTGCCATATTGGGGGAAATTACGTAATTTGGAGCCAGAGTCTGCGCAGTAGAGATTCGCTTGGAGCCAGAGTCTGCAAAGTAGAGATACATTTGGAGCCAGAGTCTGCGCAGTAGACATTCGTTTGGAGCCAGAGTCTGCGCAGTAGAGATTCGTTTGGAGCCAGAGTCTGTGTTTGGAGCCAGAGTCTGCACAGTAGAGATTCATTTGGAGCCAGAGTCTACGCAGTAGAGATTCGCTTGGAGCCAGAGTCTGTGTTTGGAGCCAGAGTCTGCACAGTCGAGATACATTTGGATCCAGAGTCTGCGCAGTAGACATTCGTTTGGAGCCAGAGTCTGTGTTTGGAGCCAGAGTCTGCACAGTAGAGATTCGTTTGGAGCCAGAGACTGTGTTTGGAGCCAGAGTCTGCACAGTGGAGATTCGTTTGGAGCCAGAGTCTGTGTTTGGAGCCAGAGTCTGCACAGTAGAGATTCGTTTGGAGCCAGAGTCTGCTCAGTAGAGATTTGTTTGGAGCCAGAGTCTGTGCAGTAGAGATTCATTTGGGGCCAGAGTCTGCGCAGAAGAGATTCATTTGGAGCCAGAGTCTGCGCAGTAGAGATTCATTTGGAGCCAGAGTCTGTGCAGTAGAGATTCGTTTGGAGCCAGAGTCTGTGTTTGGAGCCAGAGTCTGCGCAGTAGAGATTCATTTGGAGCCAGAGTCTGCGCAGTAGAGATTTGTTTGGAGCCAGAGTCTGTGTTTGGAGCCAGAGTCTGCGCAGTAGAGATTCGTTTGGAGCCAGAGTCTGTGTTTGGAGCCAGAGTCTGCGCAGTAGAGATTGATTTGGAGCCAGAGTCTGCGCAGTAGAGATTCATTTGGAGCCAGAGTCTGTGCAGTAGAGATTCGTTTGGAGCCAGAGTCTGTGTTTGGAGCCAGAGTCTGCGCAGTAGAGATTCATTTGGAGCCAGAGTCTGCGCAGTAGAGTTTCATTTGGAGCCAGAGTCTGTGTTTGGAGCCAGAGTCTGAGCAGTAGTGATTCGTTTGGAGCCAGAGTCTGTGTTTGGAGCCAGAGTCTGCGCAGTAGAGATTCATTTGGAGCCAGAGTCTGCGCAGTAGAGATTCGTTTGGAGCCAGAATCTTTGTTTGGAGCCAGAGTCTGCGCAGTAGAGATTCATTTGGAGCCAGAGTCTGCGCAGTAGAGATTCGTTTGGAGCCAGAGTCTGCACAGTAGAGATTCATTTGGAGCCAGAGTCTGCGCAGTAGACATTCGTTTGGAGCCAGAGTCTGTGTTTGGAGCCAGAGTCTGCGCAGTAGAGATTCATTTGGAGCCAGAGTCTGCGCAGTAGAGATTCATTTGGAGCAAGAGTCTGCGCAGTAGACATTCATTTGGAGCCAGAGTCTGCGCAGTAGAGATTCATTTGGAGCCAGAGTTTGGGCAGAGTGTTTGGAGCCAGAGTCTGCGCAGTAGAGATTCATTTGGAGCCAGAGTCTGCGCAGTAGAGATTCGTTTGGAGCCAGAGCCTGTGTTTGGAGCCAGAGTCTGAGCAGTAGTGATTCATTTGGAGCCAGAGTCTGTGTTTGGAGCCAGAGTCTGCGCAGTAGAGATTCATTTGGAGCCAGAGTCTGCGCAGTAGAGATTCGTTTGGAGCCAGAGTCTGCGCAGTAGAGATTTGTTTGGAGCCAGAGTCTGTGTTTGGAGCCAGAGTCTGGCAGTAGAGATTCATTTGGAGCCAGAGTCTGCGCAGTAGAGATTTGTTTGGAGCCAGAGTCTGCGCAGTAGAGATTAATTTGGAGCCAGAGTCTGTGCAGTAGAGATTCGTTTGGAGCCAGAGTCTGTGTTTGGAGCCAGAGTCTGCGTAGTAGAGATTCATTTGGAGCCAGAGTCTGCGCAGTAGAGTTTCATTTGGAGCCAGAGTCTGTGTTTGGAGCCAGAGTCTGAGCAGTAGTGATTCGTTTGGAGCCAGAGTCTGTGTTTGGAGCCAGAGTCTGCGCAGTAGAGATTCATTTGGAGCCAGAGTCTGCGCAGTAGAGATTCGTTTGGAGCCAGAATCTTTGTTTGGAGCCAGAGTCTGCGCAGTAGAGATTCATTTGGAGCCAGAGTCTGCGCAGTAGAGATTCATTTGGAGCCAGAGTCTGCGCAGTAGAGATTCGTTTGGAGCCAGAGTCTGCACAGTAGAGATTCGTTTGGAGCCAGAGTCTGCACAGTAGAGATTCATTTGGAGCCAGAGTCTGCGCAGTAGACATTCGTTTGGAGCCAGAGTCTGTGTTTGGAGCCAGAGTCTGCGCAGTAGAGATTCATTTGGAGCCAGAGTCTGCACAGTAGAGATTCATTTGGAGCCAGAGTCTGTGCAGTAGAGATTCGTTTGGAGCCAGAGTCTGTGTTTGGAGCCAGAGTCTGCGCAGTAGAGATTCATTTGGAGCCAGAGTCTGCGCAGTAGAGATTCGTTTGGAGCCAGAGTCTGTGTTTGGAGCCAGAGTCTGAGCAGTAGTGATTCATTTGGAGCCAGAGTCTGTGTTTGGAGCCAGAGTCTGCGCAGTAGAGATTCATTTGGAGCCAGAGTCTGCGCAGTAGAGATTCGTTTGGAGCCAGAGTCTTTGTTTGGAGCCATAGTCTAAGCAGTAGAGATTCATTTGGAGCCAGAGTCTGCGCAGTAGAGATTCGTTTGGAGCCAGAGTCTGCGCAGTAGAGATTCATTTGGAGCCAGAGTCTGCGCAGTAGACATTCATTTGGAGCCAGAGTCTGGGCAGTAGAGATTCGTTTGGAGCCAGAGTCTGTGTTTGGAGCCAGAGTCTGCGCAGTAGAGATTCGTTTGGAGCCAGAGTCTGTGCAGTAGAGATTCGTTTGGAGCCAGAGTCTTCGCAGTAGAGATTCATTTGGAGCCAGAGTCTGTGCAGTAGAGATTTGTTTGGAGCCAGAGTCTGTGTTTGGAGCCAGAGTCTGGCAGTAGAGATTCATTTGGAGCCAGAGTCTGCGCAGTAGAGATTTGTTTGGAGCCAGAGTCTGTGTTTGGAGCCAGAGTCTGGCAGTAGAGATTCATTTGGAGCCAGAGTCTGCGCAGTAGAGATTTGTTTGGAGCCAGAGTCTGCGCAGTAGAGATTCATTTGGAGCCAGAGTCTGTGCAGTAGAGATTCGTTTGGAGCCAGAGTCTGTGTTTGGAGCCAGAGTCTGCGCAGTAGAGATTCATTTGGAGCCAGAGTCTGCGCAGTAGAGTTTCATTTGGAGCCAGAGTCTGTGTTTGGAGCCAGAGTCTGAGCAGTAGTGATTCGTTTGGAGCCAGAGTCTGTGTTTGGAGCCAGAGTCTGCGCAGTAGAGATTCATTTGGAGCCAGAGTCTGCGCAGTAGAGATTCGTTTGGAGCCAGAATCTTTGTTTGGAGCCAGAGTCTGCGCAGTAGAGATTCATTTGGAGCCAGAGTCTGCGCAGTAGAGATTCGTTTGGAGCCAGAGTCTGCACAGTAGAGATTCATTTGGAGCCAGAGTCTGCGCAGTAGACATTCGTTTGGAGCCAAAGTCTGTGTTTGGAGCCAGAGTCTGCGCAGTAGAGATTCATTTGGAGCAAGAGTCTGCGCAGTAGAGATTCATTTGGAGCCAGAGTCTGCGCAGTAGAGATTCATTTGGAGCCAGAGTTTGGGCAGTAGAGATTTGTTTGGAGCCAGAGTCTGTGTTTGGAGCCAGAGTCTGCGCAGTAGACATTCATTTGGAGCCAGAGTCTGCGCAGTAGAGATTCATTTGGAGCCAGAGTCTGCGCAGTAGAGATTCATTTGGAGCCAGAGTCTGCGCAGTAGAGATTCATTTGGAGCCAGAGTCTGCGCAGTAGACATTCGTTTGGAGCCAGAGTCTGTGTTTGGAGCCAGAGTCTGCGCAGTAGAGTCGTGAGGAGGAGCTGCTGTATCAAAGTCCCGCCCAAACTACTGCAGACCCAATCACAAGATCGCAATCATGACACCACACCCCGTTTTTATAGCATCAAATAACTATGTAAAAGTGAACTTATTAGAAAAAAGAAAACTTGAACATGAATCAGCATTATAAGAACTACCTCACATGATGGAAACCACCTTTGGAAAAAAAAAAAAAAATTGGAGTGTAATTCGATTATTTACTGTGACTCACGTCCTATTAGATTACATGGAGAGGGTGGGGTTTATGACCTATACTGCAGCCGGCCATTGGGGGGGCGATTGAAACCTTTTGCCTTCACTTTTCGGGACTCGTGTAGCACACTTGTTTTTGAAGCGATCCCAATAACGTCGTATTTAGCCCCTGGAATGCAAATTTACTAGGGCAACCTAAAAAGTGACAAAAAGTGTGTATTTTACACCCCGGAACACGTTTTTAATGGAAGACCCCCTCAAAACATGATTGGGCTAGTTTTGAGTAGCAATTGGGTGGGGGGTTTTGTTGTGACAACCTGGCAACCCTGAGCACCTTTATATAAAACAATAATATAGTGCGTCAATCTGTTCTTAAAATAATGACAAACACATTTTGTTAAACACTTATGCAAGCAAATCGTGCCCACAGCTAAAGTTTAGCTCCTAAACTGTAAACACAAAACAATAATACGTGGATACGGTGGATATGTTAGTGCTAACGTGACTAACTGATGAAACAACACACTTTGTAAACCAAAATATGTTTAAGTTACATTCATTATTATTAAACAAAGTAATTAGAACAGCGACAGTCTACATTAATTGACACATTCTTAGAAAATAGTAGGTTAACAGCAAATTGGCACACTACTTCAGCAAGACACTAATGTTGTGGTTTACCTGGAAACCTAAAGCTGCACTAGGTATACATCACATATTGGCACAAAAAAATAGATATTTTTCAAGAAAATAGAACTTCACCCCTAACCTTGCGGCTAACCTTGCGTCCCAGGTAAAAAAAAAGTGCACTAAAATGCACTTTATTTAAGTATACTTAGTACACTTTTCAGTAATGTACTAAAAGTGCTCTATTTTCGCACACTAATTTTGTACTTATTGTACTAAAAGATAGTATTAAGTATATGTTAAGATAAACTTAATACCATCTAAGTGTACTCAACTGTGCTATTTTGAGACACCATGAAATTGAACTAAAATGTGCTTTTAACATACTATATCTGTATTTTAAAAAATATATTTAGTTACAACTAGAAATACACTTGAACCCTAATTTTAAACATTTATAAATATATTTAAGAATAGCTTAAAGTATAATAGTAATATATTAAAAGAATATACAAATTGTGAAAAAAATGTGCTAAAATACAATTTAAGTACACTTAGTGCACTTCTCTAATGTACTTAAAGTGCTCTATTTTCGCGCACTAATTTTGTACTTATTGTACTAAAAAATAGTATTAAGTATATTTTAAGATAAACTTAATACCATCTAAGTGTACTCAACTGTGCTATTTTGAGACACCATGAAATTGAACTAAAATGTGCTTTTAACATACTATCTCAGCATTTCCAAATATGTATTTTGTTACCACTTATAATAGAATTGAAACATATTTCATAAACCTTTAAATATACTAATTAAACATAAAAAATAAACTTATTGATTATTTAAAATACATGAATAATATATAACAAATGTATACAAAGCATATTTATAATGTATTGCCCACATATTTTTATTAATAAAAAATACATTTGTTGATTATTTAAAATACATGAATAATATATAACAAATGTATACAAAGCATATTTATAATGTATTGGCCACATATTTTTTTTTTAATAAAAAATACACTTGTTGATTATTTAAAATACACAAATAATATTTAATAAATGTATACAAAGCGTATTTATAATGTATGTTTTATTAATAAAAATATGTGGGCAATACATTATAAATACGCTTTGTATACATTTATGATATATTATTCATATATTTTAATTAATTAGTGTATTATAATGAATAAAAATGTGTGGGCAATACATTATAAATACGTTGTCACGAAGCGTGTAGGAAAGCGCAAAATAACGTCTTCAATAAATCCTCAGGCAGAGTAACGATAGACAGGAATGGTGGGAGAAAACGCGCACACAACGAAGGAACATAGGTGTAACGCTTGTAGCCAGACAAAGAAACATTGGAAATCAAACAAACTTATAAAGGGGAGATAATTACAACAACAGGTGGAGGGGATCACACTAAGTGCAGGAAGACAAAAAAAAAGGCATGGGAGAAACCAAACAGACAGTCCAATGGGGGAAACACTGGGAAAAACCAAGGCAAACAGTCCAAGGGCGTGGCATACGCTTTGTACACATTTATCATATATTATTCATGTATTTTAAATAATCAACAAGTGTATTTTTTTATTAATAAAAATATGTGGGCAATACATTATAAATACGCTTTGTATACATTTGTTATATATTATTAATGTATTTTAAATAATCAATAAGTTTATTTTTTTATGTATAGTTAGTATATTTAAAGGTTTATGAAATATGTTTCAATTCTATTTTAAGTGGTAACAAAATACATTTTTGGAAATGCTGAGATAGTATGTTAAAAACACATTTTAGTTCAATTTCACGGTGTCTCAAAATAGCACAGTTGAGTACACTTAGATGGTATTAAGCTTATCTTAAAATATACTTAATACTATTTTTAGTACATTAAGTACAAAATTAGTGTGCGAAAATAGAGCACTTTTAGTACAGTACTAAAAAGTATACTTGCTGTACTTAAAATGTATTTTAGCACTTTTTTTACATTTTGTATTTTTTTAACATATTACTATTATACTTTAAACTATTCTTAAATATATTTGTAAATGTTTAAAATGAGAGTTCAAGTGTACTTCTAGTTGTAACTAAATATATATTTTAAAATACAGATATAGTATGTTAAAAGCACATTTTAGTTCAATTTCAGGGTGTCTCAAAATAGCACAGTTGAGTACACTTAGATGGTATTAAGTTTATCTTAACATAAACTTAATACTATTTTTTAGTACAATAACTACAAAATTAGTGTGCGAAAATAGAGCACTTTTAGTACATTACTGAAAAGCGTATTAAGTATACTTACATTAAAGTGTATTTTAGTGCACTTTTTTTTACCTGGGTAAATAAAGTGTGTTTTAGTGCACTTTTTTTTTTTTTTTTTTTTACCTGGGGGGACCTCAAGGCAATAACGTTTTGTTAGAATTACCACACTCAAAATCAGTTTAAGTGTTAGTGCTAATAATGCATTCATATTAAGTGTACTTAAGTACAACTTTTGAGAATTTGGACTTCTACTACAATACATTACGAATAGATTTTTAATAAAATCCATTTAATGTAAACTTAAAATTACCACACTCAAAATCAATTTAAGTGTTAATGCTTATAATGCATTCATCTTAAGTGTACTTAAGTACAACTTTTGAGAAAATCTACTTCTACTACAATACATTACTAATAGATTTTTTATATATTGACTTATTTTAAACTTAGGATTAGTAAGTAAACAGTCCACTAAAAATCAACTAATGTTTAAAGCATTTAAAGCACACTTTTGAAAAACACACTAATAAAACTCTTTTGTATGTTTTTTCTGTAGTATACTTTATTTTAGTACACTAAAAATTTATTTAAGTATTACTGGTATTTAGTATACTTTTTTCAAGTGTACTAAAGTCCTACTGAAGTATAAACATACTTTTAATTAGTATATTTATAGTGTATAAACATCACACTTTTATTTAACACAAAAAAATAACAAAGTACTAAAAATGTATTTGCGGGTATTTAAGTGTATTTTCATTGCATTTAAGTATATTATTTTTTCACCTGGGGTTGCTTTATCTCATCGACATATTCATTAAAGTATGGTCATTGTGACGCTGTAAAGTCATGAAACTATGGTGCCATGGGCTTTTTAAAACCATTTTTATAGGTTTAACATTATAATATTGGCTCGGAAAATATGTTAATTTGACTAGTAAATCGAAAGCATCGTTCCAGTCGAGCGAGACTTTTGCGTTCAGGAAGAAGGTGGATATCATAAAAATGTTATTTGTTTTCCACAGAAGAATGACAGCATTTACATATCTAGGAGAACTATGCCATATTCTACCATTTTTTTTTTGTTTGTTTTTTTAAGCAAGCGTTGCTAGTTTTTTTATTGTTCAAAAAAATTTAGTTTTCATGAACATTTTTCAAATTTAACACACTACTGTAGCTTTAAGAGATTTTGAAGTCCAATAAAGTGCATTCATCCATCATAAAAAGTGCTCCACACACCTTGGGGGGTTAATAAAGGCCTTCAGAAGTGAATCGATGTGTTTGTGTAAGAAAAATATTAATATTTAAAACTTTATAAGCCATAATCTCTAGCTTCAGCTAACTGTTGTATGTTCACAACAGACTGACGTTCCAGCAGATGTCATTGGACGTAGGTGTAGCATAAACTGTGGTGAGTATATGCTAGTCTCATGAGAAGTTTTGTTTACAGCAAACAAAAACCTCTTGGCTAATATCAAAATCGACATTTTTCTTAACAAATCCTCTTTTATTATTTAATGACTGGTGTTTTGTTTTCTTTTGTTTTTCTCTACTCTGCACTTCTGCGTTTGTTACTTCTCACCAGAGCTTACACCATGCCTACATCACTAGAACGCCACTCTCTCCTGAACACATGTGCGACGGTTGGCGGAAGCTAGAGATTACGGTTCATAAAGTTTTAAATACGTACACAAATGCTTCAATTCGCTGCAGAAGGCCTTTATTAACCCCCCAGAGCCACGTGGAGTACTTTTTATGATGGATGGATGCACTTTATGTTGCTTCAAAATCTCAAAAGCCTCAGCAGACATTTTTTGTAATATAACTCCAGTTGTATTTGCCTGAAAGAAAAAGTTATATACACCTAGAATGTCTTGAGTGTGAGTAAATCTTTGGGTAATTTTCATTTCTGGCTGAACTATCCCTTCAGGTCTTGTTTTCTGAACAATGCATCAAAGTGAAATAAAACAAGCTTACAACAAGAAAAAAAAAATGTCAATGGGGTAAGAAAAAAAAACTTAATTTGAAGTGGAAACAATATATTTTTTTACCCCACTTGCAGATATATGGTGTTGTTTTAAGGATGCATTTTTATTTCTTTCTTTTTTTTTTTTTCAGAAAAAAAAAAAAACTAACAGCTTGTGCCAGCACGAACTGTCTTTTGCTGTTAAAATAGTACTTTAAAGATTTACTAAGGATGTGCAGTGAAGAAATAGCGCTGAAAAGGCATGGATACAGTTATTTTTGCCCCTGACCTGATTGAACATGCATTTGTAGGAGTTTCTACGGTGGCCGAGAGAGGCCAACGCGCTGCAAACAAGAAAACACATGCAAACAGAAAAAACGACAACAAATTAAGAAAACATCTTCATCAGTTTGACAACACAGGCGCTGCAAATCCTCGCAACGCAAACACAAATACGGAAACGCGCTGCAAATTCTCACAACACAACCAAACTCAGAAACGCGCTGCGAACACACGGAGGCGCTGCGAACACACGAACGCGCTGCATATAGCACGGTCCACAACGGAAATGTTTCAGGGGGACCTCAAAAAGTGACGAACCCATCTGGGACCTGATTATTTGTTCAGTGGCTGTTGGTCAGAGCAGAGGTGTTATCGGTGAACTATCGCCTTTTAGTGATAGTATAGTATCACTTAAAGGTGATAGTGATATAAATAATCAGGTAATATAGTGATATAAATAATCAGGTCCTAGATGAGTTCGTCACTTTTTGAGGTCCCCCTGAAACATTTCCGTTGTGGACCGAGCTATATGCAGCGCGTTTGTTAGTTTGCAGCGCCCTCGTGTGTTCGCAGCGCGTTTCTGAGTTTGGTTGTGTTGTGAGAATTTGCAGCGCGTTTCCGTATTTGTGTTTGCGTTGCGAGGATTTGCAGCGCCTGTGTTGTCAAACTGATGAAGATGTTTTCCTAATTTGTTGTCGTTTTTTTCTGTTTGCATGTGTTTTCTTGTTTGCAGCGCGTTGGCCTCTCTCGGCCACCGTAAGTTTCCCTTTCAGACACAACATTTCTGGGAGGAGAGTTTTACTAACGTTTGCTCTTGTTCAGTGTTGTTTTCGTCAACGATTCGTTAACGCAACTTTTTTTTATGACGATAACGAGACGATGACGAGATAAAAATGGCTCGTTGATGACTAAATCATGACGAGACGTGTGTGAGTTTTCGTTGACGAGAAGAGAGTAGACGAAAATGTTAGTGGGTGGTCCGTCAGACGTTTAAAATGCACGACATTTCTGCTTATTGTGCATGCCAATTAAAACCTAAAAAGTATCTGCCACTATGGCAAGCCGTTTTAGCATTAAATACTCTTTGTCATACTAGTAGGCTATGGCAAGCCGTTTTAGTATTAAATACTCTTTGCCATACTAGTAGGCTATGGCAAGCCGTTTTAGCATTCTATCCTTGTTTGGTTACGCCCACCACCTGGCGTGCAGCGCACAACGTGCTCAACATGTCACATTGTTGTCACTTAGACAGACAGACGATTAACCATGATGGCGGCAGTTTGCACATTATTTCAAATATATGTCTTTTATGTCTAAAACCATTCCTTCATTATTGTAATTATTGGTGAAAATAGTCGATCCGGAAGCTCATATTGAGTTGAACTATAGATCTGCTATTTTCACAACTTATAAGTGACACTACCCAACAGCAAAATACTTACTGACCTACATTAATTTGTTAAAAGACTACTTTTCCCCCTTTTTTTGACTAAAACTAGACTAAAACCTTTATGACTTTTCGTCGACTAAAATTGGACTAAAACTATCACATATAGAAGTGACTAAAATTTTACTAAAACTAATAAGCATTTTAGTCCAAAAGACTAAGACTAAATCTAAGATGGTTGTCAAAAACAACACTGCTCTTGTTAAATTACTGGGATTCGCGCCATTATTTAAAGCCCAAAAAAGCAGGTCTTAAAGCAGGTGGTAATTTGCACTTCTCTTGGTATATTGCGCTGGTCATTATGAAAATGCTCTGACTGCATCTGTGTTCTTTAATGTGCGCATTGTCAGTAAATCACACACAGAATTTTCCCCTCCTATCGGCGCTTTTATGGAATTACATTCCAACGCTAATACGCCCTGTTTAGTAAATCTGGCCCTTAATGTCTCAGGTAATGTAACCTTTGTTTGTCTTGCAGTGTATGGTATGGATATGCAAATATTGATCTTCGTATGCTAATGTCCTCTTGGTTCTGACATCACAACTTTGACTATTTCTGATCCTGACCCATTTTTACATCTTAAACGGTCTGGGAAGGTAACCGAGCAAAAACAGAGCAAATGCTTTTATTAAACACTCCTAAACTAATTTCAAACTACATTGTGCTGACAAAGGTAGTAAAAAAAAACACACCAACGGAGCCATTTGGAAGCATCCTTCCAAAATACACTAGAGCCATGTGTAGAGAAAGCGAAATATGGAAGCCATCCCAGAACAGATAAACAACAGATCATTGTGGTCTCCAGCTGCGTCCATTCTGCACCGGCCATCAAAAACCCACTCTGTCATTACCCAGAAACCCCTTCACTAAGCACACTTCCATCTAGGACATAAAAATCCACTCCTCTGGCCCGGGTCCAAGCGCACCGCTCTGTTAGTAGCCATCTGAAGGTGGGTCATTGTTACACTTTTCCAGTGGAGAATGAGAGCGTGCTATTCTCAGCATCTCTAGTGCCCCAGGTGAAGTGTGGAAGGAAACAGGAGGTGCGTGCACGAGTGTGCACGAGCGTGAACGAGTGTCTGTGGATGTAGAAGAGTTTTGTCGTGTTTGCGGCAGACAGATAAGGTCACAGCACATAAGGGCATTCAGGACTGATCAGGCACATGGTGCTAAAATGCCTGCCAATGGAAATGAACAGGAGAGTTTAGCGCAAAGAAGAAAAGAGACTAGTGGCGTAAAACTCCACACATGCACCACAGACGAAAACGAGAGAGGTGAAGGCCAGTCTATGCAGAAATCAAACGATAAAGACGGCTCTGAAGACAACAAGATGCTCTGCAGTGCCAAGTTGTGGAAAAACAGCCTTTGCATTGCCTTCCTTCTGATCCTAATATTAGGAAAGAGTGGATGAACTTTATTTTTAATGAAGTTTCAGACCACGTCAGTAAGAACTTGGTCTTTTGTTCACTTCATTTTACTGCAGATTAGTTTACAAACATGGCACAATTCGACGCAGGATTTTCAGAAAGATTTAAACTAAAAGACGATTCTCTGCCAGCTATACTGGATCCGACAGGAATGTCGCACCACACAAGTGTTTTGATTACATGGCCACTATTGCTTTGTCTGTTATTACAGATTGCTTGATATGTACTGAGTATTTATGCATTTTTAACCTAAATCACAGCACTGTCTATCTGTGAAGGATGTAGGCTGTCAAACATACACAAGTGTTAGCCAATCATAGCAGTGGACGTTTACAATCCGTCATGCCTATTTAAACAGAACGTTCTGATGAGAGGGGTTAAAAACAGAACAGAAAATAGCCTATTACTTCTAAATTATGGTTTTTGATGTAAAAATCTAGATAGCATTTTATGTGGACCTCAAACAGAGAACAGTACAAAATAATAAATAAAGGACGTCTGTGACCCCTTTAATCAAGATATACAGTTGACGTCAAAAGTTTACATACACCTTGCAGAATCTGCTATATGTTATAATTATTTAAAAAAATAAGGGGGATCATACAAAACGCATGTTCTTTTTTATTTAGCACTTATCTGAAAAGATATTTCACATAAAAGACATTTCCATATAATCCACAAGAGAAAAATATAGTTGAATTTATATGCTCATTAATGCTTCAGAAGGAAAAAAGGATGCATTAAAAGCCAGCAGGGGTGTCGTAGTTGGGTGAAAGCTTTTGACCTCAACTGTATTAACTCGAAAGGTCTTGTTTTCTAAAAAAATCCCTAAAAATGAAATTAGCTGTCAGTGGGTTAAGAAAAATAAACTTAATTCAAAGGGAAAACCAGATATTTTTTCTTGTTTTAAGCATAAACTGATAAATTGTTTGGAAAACAAGACTTAATTTGTATATTCATTTAAGAATGTTTAGATGTTTGTTTCCGGAAAACAAGACAAAAATAATGAGCAAATCATTTTTGTGCAGTGACTAAAACCACCTTGGAAAATACGATTCAACAACTTGAGCTAAATTAGAGAAAAATCTTTTTTTATGAAACGGGTAACTATAATAGGTGTACACTTGCTCACATTTTGTGTTAATTTGATCCTGCAACACAAAAAACAAATTCTCTCTCATTTTCATAGTACCGGGAATCGCCAATTACCTCCTGATACGATACACATGGTGACACATGTTATGATTCAGTAGCTTGTGAGGCATCACGGCATCGTAACTGGATCAGGACTAAAGTCGGAGCAAACTAACACTTTAACACAAACAGGAAAATCCTTTCAGATAGATAGACAGATGGTTATCTTCTTTCACACTTATTCTAGGATAAAAAAAAGTATCTTATGCACAGCAAGGCTCAATTTATTTTGATCAAATTACAGTAAAACTGTTTAATTTAAAATAAATGTTTTCTATTTGAATATATTTTCAAATGGAATTTATTCCTGTGATT
The DNA here is from genome assembly GCF_049309525.1 of Garra rufa. NCBI lineage: Eukaryota > Metazoa > Chordata > Actinopteri > Cypriniformes > Cyprinidae > Garra > Garra rufa. The sequence continues at coordinate 15,142,766 of NC_133376.1, forward strand.
CAAAGCTGAATTTGCATCATTACTCCAGTCACATGATCCTTCAGAAATCATTCTAATATGCTGATTTGCTGCTCAAGAAACTTTTCTTTTATTATTATCAATGTTGAAAACAGTTTTTTTGTAAGCTATGATATATACATTTTTTTCAGGACTCTTTATTAAAAATAAGGTTCAAAAACAGCATTTATTTGAAACATTATAAATGTCTTAAAGGAGTAGTTCACTCTCAGAACAAACATTTACAGATAACGTACTCACCTCCTTGTCGTTCAAGATGTCCATGTCTTTCTTTCTTCAGTCGTAAGGAAATTATGTTTTTTTGAGTAAACCATTTCAGAATTTCTCTCCGTATAATGGACTTCTATGGTGCCCCCGAGTTTGAACTTCCAAAATGCAGTTAAAATGCAGCTTTAAAGGGCTCTAAATGATCCCAGCCAAGGAAGAAGGGCCTTATCTAGCAAAACTATGGGTTACGTTCTAAAGAAAATTTTAATCTATATACTTTTTAACCTCAAATGCTCATTTTGCTAGCTCGGCAAGACAAGCGTTTGAGATTAAAAAGTATATAAGATAAATGTTTTTAGAAAATAACTGATCTTTTCGCTAGATATGACCCTTTTTCCACAGCTGGGGTCATTTAGTGCCATTTGAAGCTGCATTTAAACTGCAGTTCAAACTCGGGGGCACCATAGAAGTCCATTATATGGAGAGAAATCCTGAAATGTTGTCCTCAGAAAACACAATTTCTTTACGATTGAAGAAAAAAAGACAAGATCATCATGGATGACAAGGGGGCGAGTCGATTATCTGTAAATTTTTGTTTTGAAAGTGAAGTACTCCTTTAACTGTCATTTTAATAAATGTAATATGTGACCCTGGACCACAAAACCAGTCTTAAGTCGCTGGGGTATATTTGTAGCAATAGCCAAAAATACATAGTATGGGTCAAAATGATTGATTTTTCTTTTATGCCAAAAATCATTAGGAAATTAAGTAAAGATCATGTTCCATGAAGATTTTTTGTAAAATTCCTACTATAAATATATCAAAATGTAATTTCTGATTAGTAATATGCATTGTTAAGAACTTAATTTGGACAACTTTAAAGGTGATTTTCTCAGTATTTTGATTTTTTTGCACCCTTAGATTCCAGATTTTCAAATAGATGTATCTCGGCCAAATATTGTCCTATCCTAACAAACTATACATCAATAGAAAGCTTATTTATTGAGCTTTCATGTGATGTATACATCTCAGTTTTGTAAAATTTAACCTTATGACTGGTTTTGTTGTCCAGGGTCACATATGTCCTTGCTGTAGTATTTCTTAAAATAGAAAAAACAAAAAAAAAACAAAAAAAAAATGATGACTAACTTTTGAACAATAGTGCACATATTAACTGAATGCGAGTGTGTAAATCTGCTAGTTCTCGCAAGATCATACTACTGTACATACAGGAAATGCAAAAAAAAAAAAAAAAAAGAAAAAAAAAAGAAAGGAAAGGAAATATAAATACAAAGTGCATGAATATTCAGTTCATGTCAGTTGTCATTTGCTAAACAATTTGGAGTCACGTTTCACGCACCACACAGAATATCTTTAGAACTGCAATCTGGGTAAAAAGTGATGCTAACCCACTTTCAAAAGTGGCCTTTACCCAGGGTTAAAAAAGTCATTAACCCAGGGTTACGTACAGCGGAATAAAACAAAAAGAAAGAAGGAAAAGACGCATAAAGAAAGTGAAATGGATAGAGGAAGGGAGGAAGATATGACAGAAGGAAGCAGTTCTTTTCTCAGTATTTGCATGAAAATTGGTTTGGTGGTTCAGAGGGGAAACGGTGCAGAAGATTTGAGAGTAACACGTACCAAAGACAGTTCTGGCGGGCACGGATTCCTTATTTATCCAGAAAGACACTTGAGAAAGGATTACAGTCATGATGCAGGGGATGTACGTCTGAATCATGAAGTAGCCCATTTTCCGTTTCAAATGGAAGTAGACCGTCATTACCACATATTCACCTGAAAGAGCAGAGAAACAGAAACAGGAAGAGCCTTATTAGCCCGAAAGCGGACATGCAAAGGAACAAGGTCAGATTGACAGTCTGTCACCACTGCAGACTTATTTTGGCTGAACGGCAAAGTTTTCTGGCTGTTAAGCTGCGCTGACAGATTCATCTTATTTTAACAGAATGAGGCTCACAGCCGTATTGGGAAACGGCGCTCTAGTAATCAAAACACACAGTGAATGCTCCAAATCTCTTATGTAATTTTGATCAAAAAGACGCAATGAATAAACAAATGCCATTGTTTTTTCCCCCTTCTGTTTAACTGAGGCGCACAGTTGTTCTAAAAAAACCAAGCCGATCTGCAAGCACTCACGCTGACCTTTACGTTTAAGCTGACGTTAGAGCTTGTGGCGTGAGTAAAAATGTTTTTCTTTTTCAATCTAGCTTAATCTATCAGATATTCTCCATATGCGCTGATCAGGTGACTCGGACACAGACCAGGTGTCTCTGAACATGTGCACAATGATAAGATGGAATTAAGTGTAATGTGGCCTAAAGAGCTGGTCGGCTTGTGGTATTCGAAGCGCACAGGATAAACCATTAGGGCATAAAATCTGTGGTGGCTTGATGTTTAAAATGTAAGTCCTCCATTAGAGTAAGCTGTATAAACAAAACTAGATTTGCATTTCTAGAAAGAAATAGCAGTTATTGAGTTGTAGGAAAGGCTAGGTTTTCTGTTAATTACAGTTGAGCTCAAAAGTTCACACTCCCCTTTCAGAATCTGTAAAAGGTTATTATTTTACCAAAATAACAGGGATTATACAAAATGCATGTTATCGTTTATTTAGTACTGACTAAAATAAGATATTTCACATAAAAGATGTTTACATCCACAAGAGAAAATAATAGTTGAATTTATAAAAATGATCCCGAAAAGTTTACATCCCCTTGATTCTTAATACTGTGTTGTTAGCTCAAAGATTCACAGATGTGTTTTTTTTTTTTTTTTTTTTTTTTTGTTTAGTGATAGTTGTTCATGAGTCCCTTGTTTGTCCTGAACAGTTAAACTGCCTGCTGTTCTTCCAAAAAATCCTACAGGTCCCACAAATTCTTTGGCTATTCAACATTTTTGTGTATTTGAACCTTTCCAAAACAATGACTGTATGATTTTGACATCCATATTTTCACACTAAGGACTACTGAGGGATTCGTATGCACTTATTACAGAAGGTTCAAACACTCACTGATGCTTCAGAAGGAAAAACTAGGCATTAAGACCCGAGGGGGTGAATTTTTTTAAATTTGAAGTTTAGGGTAAATTTAACTTATTTTGTCTTCTGGGAAACATGTAAGTATCTTCTGTAGCCTCTGAAGGGCAGTACTAAATGAAAAAAAAAAAAAAAAAAAAAAAAAGATATTTAGGCAAAATAAGAAAAATGTAAACATCTTCATTCTGTTCAAAAGTTTTCACCCTTGGCTCTTAATGCATCGTTTTTTCCTCCTGAAGCATCAGTGAGTGTTTGAACCTTCTGTAATAGTTGCATATGTGTCCCTCAGTTGTCCTCGGTGTGAAAAGATGGATCTCAAAATCATGCAGTCATTGTTGGAAAGGATTCAAAAACACAAAAATGCTAGAAAACCAAATAATTTGTGGGCCCTGAAGGATTTTTCTGAATAACAGCAGGCAGTTTAACTGTTCAGGACAATCAAGGGACTCATAAACAACTATCACTAAACAAAAAACACAGCTGTGGATCATTCAGGTAACAACACAGTATTAAGAATCAAGGGGATGTAAACTTTTGAACAGGGTCATTTTTATAAATTCAACTATTATTTTCTCCTGTGGACTGTATGTAAACATCTTTTATGTGAAAAGCTTATTCAGGTCAGTACTAAATAAACAATATCAAGCATTTTGTGTGATCCTTCTTATTTGGTAAAATAATTACCATTTTGCAGATTCTGAAATGGGGATGTAAACTTTTGACCTTAACTGTAAATACTATGTTGTTTCACATATAGTCACTGTTAAGACTAACACTGTGTTCTAACCAGACACAACAAGGTAAGTTTACAGAAACAAGCCATTTTGTTGTACTGAAAGTGAAAGTGCTGCATATGTGTGACTTAGCAACAACTATGGTTTACGGAGAGCAGAATTTTTGACCAGTGATTTACAGTAGGATGTCCGACATACATAAAAAACAAGCAACTGAAAAAAATGTCCTGTTATGATCAGGGCTTGCTTTGGACATATTGCATATTGAAAATAGACATGAGAAAGGATATAGATATTTAGGGCCAGATTTACTAACAGTGCAAACTGTCTTTTGGCGTTAAAATACTGTAGCAATGTCAGGATTTACTAAAGATGTGCAGTGAAGAATTACCCCTGAAAAGGACAGTTATTTGGCATCTAACCTTATTGAATATGCATTTGTAGGAGTTTCCCTTTCAGATGCAAAATTTATGGGAGGGGAGCATTAAAATTAATCATGCAATGTGATTTATTAATGTCTGTGCTCGTCAAATTACTGGTATTTGCGCCATTATTTAACGCCCAGAAGAAGCATATCTTAAAGCAGGCGGTAATTTACGCTGATCATTATGGAAATGGATCTGGCTGCGTCTGTGTTTTTTAATGTTCGCATTGTCAGTAAATCATCTGCGCTTTTATGAAATTACGGTCTAATGCTAATTTGCCCTGTTTAGTAAATCTGGCCCTTAGAATGCAAAAATTGTCATTTCTTTTAATGCTGAAAGTTCTATCAATATAAAACTTTTAAACTTTTAAAGAAATTAAATGGTTAGTTGATCCAAAAATGACATTAATTACCCACCCTCATGTTGTTCTAAACCCTTTATACCCTTTATACGTAGCTCCATAAAATTACGGTTGAACTATTGATGTCACATGGACTATTTTAATGATGTCCTTACTACCTTTCTGGGCCTTGAACATGTCAGTTGTGTTGCTGTCTATGCAGGGCCAGAAAGCTTTCGGATTTCATCAAAAAATATCTTAATTTTGTGTTCTGAAGATGAACGAAGGTTTTATGGAACGACATGAGGGTGAGTAATTGACCATATGCATGGATTACTTCCTTGTCTAAGCTAAGTTATTTCCGGTCAACTGTACTGTGAGTGTACTTTGCTCGTTTTCTCTACATAATCCATTCACAATCGAAGAAAAGTTTTTTTTTTTTTTTTGTCTAAAAGGGACCGTTTCAAGAATGACAAAAGCCAGTTTAAAATGTGAGTAATATGTGAGTAAATCGGCTAAATATGCGCGAGTCATTGCTATGATTGACAGTGATAACTGGACGAAACATCTGACAAACAGCTGTGCATTAAATGATTCAGACTAAATGCAAAGTAACAAAACAGCAGTAACAAGTTTGTGTTGGTTAATTATAGGCTATTTAATAGCTTTTACAGTTCAAGATAAAGCTTAAAAGATGTAGTTATTAAATTATATACAATTTTTGCTTTGCTTGCTATACTATATACTTCAGTGCAGTAAAAGTACTACAATTTATTATACTAGTAATTTTATAATAAATTGAAAAGCAAGATGTCTTGAAAAAACTAGGGAGTTGAAATGAAAGCTGCAGCCAATGATTGATCCTCTGCTGCACTCTTCTGGTTATATGGGTAATTTCGTGTCATTTTCATTATAAAAAGATGTTGTTTTCTGTGAAAAGACATTTTTTTCCATGTCTTCTTTATGAATGAAAAGTGAATCTTTTAAGTTAATTTTATTTCACAGCTGTAGAATTTAAAAACAATAAAGGCTTTAAAATATTACAAGATATTAAAAATGTGTTCATGCTATGAAAGCAAGTTACTGATTATCAAGAATACGATTAAGATGTCCTTAAAGAGAAGTATCGCTAGCTAGCTAGCGTTAGCCTAAACACGTTATGATAGTGTTTCGCTCTCAGCATTTATAAATGTACAATTATGCAGGTACTCTTCTGGGATTACCAGGTTCGGCATTTAAATTATATGTTGTTAAATAGTATGAAACTGAATGTTCATGCTGCTATCATTATTTACAATGTTGCAATAACTATTTTTCTCTGCTCCTGATAAGAATGAAGCAGTAGAGGAGTCTCAAGAGTGTTTACCTATATAAAGCACATATAAAATGAGCTTCAGCTGAAGTTCATGAGCTGGCTTATCATTATGCAGAAGTTCTAAAGAACCATTATAGAACAATTATATTGAGGAACCATTACAACAATTAATGACAGGATTTTCATTTTTGGATAGACTATCCCTTTAAACATGACAAAACTCAAAAACTATATACCCTAAACAGGTATAGAGTTTGAGCTGAATTAATTGTTAATTTAACATGTAGAGTTTGTGGTTTAAACCAAATCCTAACCACAATGTTCAAGGAATATTAATACACTGCAGCACTGCAAGCACTGCTGTTCAGTAGTTTGGGGTCAGTACAGTTTCTTAATAGTTTTACAGCAAGGATGCATTCAATTATTTAAAAGTGGCAGTAAATATATTTTCAAAACATCATAAAGCAAGAAAAAATATGTTAAGCAGCACAACTGTTTTCAACATTGACAATAATCAATGCAAATCAGCATAGAATTTCTTAAGGATAATGAGACACTGAAGACTGGAGTAATGATGCTGAAAATTCAGCGTTGCATTACAGTAATAAATTACATTTTAACTTATATTCACAGAAAAACATTTATTTTAAATTATAATTCCTCAGGGGTTCCTGAGGAAGACCGGCTTTGTGCTGTCTGTGATTTGAGTTTAGTTGAGGATGAATTTCATTTTATGTTTTACTGTCCTTTGTATAATGATTTGAGAAATGTTTTGTTTGAAAAGATTCAATGTAAGAATCCTGATTTATTTTGGTTGTCTGAAGGGGATATGTTGGGCTGGTTGTTTGATAATGAGTGGTTTAGTGTCGCAACATTTGTGGAGAAAGCTTGGATTTTAAGGCAAAGAACGCTCTATCCCAAGATGTAATGATATTGTTTATAATGGTATATGGTCATCTTCTTATTTGAAATGTCAGTGTCTTATAAGCCCATGTGGGCTGGGCACAAATTCTGTGTATGACACTTAAATAAAATGAAATGAATGAATGAATAATGTTTCACAATATTACTGTTTTTATGACATTTTTAATCAAATAAATGCAGTCTTGGTGAGAATCTTATCAGAAACCCAAACGTTTGAACAGTCATATACTGTATATTTCAAGATATTTGCAGTAAAAATTTTGAAGTCATTATGAAAGTGTGTTATGTGTCTGTACCTGTGATGGATTTTACAGTCTCGCTTGATACAGTCTGTCCGATCAGGTCGTACTGTACCAGGCTGGACGACTCAGCTGGGACCTCCACAGAATGCTGCGGGCCTTTGGTCCACGTGTAGATCATCTCAGTCTTTGGGTAGGCATCTGACATACAAAACAGAGTCCTCACATGACGTATAGAATATATGTGTGCATAACACAAACAATCAGACCCTATCTTTGGCATTGAGTGTATCCCAGTGGAAATGAAAAAAAAAACTAATGCGAGTAAATGGACACTGCTGCCACAGTCTCCTGATGCTCAGATTTTCCTCCAGAGAAAAAAAGCCTTAGGTAAAACGAAAACAAATGGGGCAATTGCTGGCATATTGCTGGAAATGGCAGCTGAGTGGAAAATATTTGTTTATATTGAGAGTTATGATTTCAAATTTTGTAGCTTTTTTTATGTTTATTTAAAAAAGACTGCTGCAATTTGGCAATCAGAAGAACTTGGTATACATCTTCCATGTCAACAACTGTCTCGATTTTTCTATTTTTGTTTCACCAAAGGAAATAAAGGAGTTAATACTTCAATTAAACATATCTGAGAACTTCATTACGTCTCCTGAGCTATGAAAGAGCAATCTTTGAGCAATAAATCTTCCTGTGGGCATGCCTACGCATGGAACCGCGCGTATTAGTCCTCGAGCTCAGGGTCGAGCGGTCGCCGCTAAGACACTGATCTTTCCTCACTGCTGCCCACTTCCTCCACCGTGCGTGCCAATCTCAAATCCGAGCCAAGCTGAACAATCATCCTGACACAGAAATCAGATCCGCTGAGATGTTCTCCTGCTCGGAATCAGACAGATTTCATTTATGGAGGAGAAATCCATACATCAAACGACTCAGGCTCTCGGAGTAGAGACCGACTGCACATCCAGGAGTCCGTCGGCACGTTCCCCGCGCTCCTGTCCTCCTTTGAGATCGTCATCATCATCATCATCTCTATCTTCCTTAATTCTCTTTTTTTTTTTCTCTCACTCCTCACTGTGTCTTTCTCCATTTCTGCTTCTGAACCCCCACACACTGGGAAATAGAGCAGAGGAAGGGCTTCCAAGACACCCACCAACAACCCCATGAAAATAGAAAGAGAGCGCAAGAGAGAAGAGAGAGGGGACAGAGAGACTAAGCGAGTTTTGATCCAAAGTCACGCTGGGCATGGCAGAATCTTTCGAGGGGAATTGAACGAACCCATGCGGGAGAGAAAGATGGATCAGTAAAACTAGAGCATAATTACAAAGTATTTTCTGAGGACTCAAACTTGTCAGCATAAAAGTTTTTGTCACGATGCTTAAGGTTTCTTTCTGGATGCCAGAACATTGCAAAGTTGTTTTCAGGGTTAGTAAAGTTAGCTAAATTAAAACAGGTTTCGTTACTTGGAACAAAATAAACATTAACTGAAATAAAATCAAATACAACAAAAAATAATATCAAATTAATAGAAATTAATAATAAAAATAATATAAAGAAATGAACCCGAACAAAAAAAAAAAAAAAAAAAAAAAAAAAAAAAAAGTTTAGTATTTATTTTATTTTATTTTTAAAAAAAAAATTTGGTAACACTTACACAATAAGGTTCATTAGTTAACATTAGTTACTAATGAACAACTGTATTTTTATTAACTAACATTAACAAAGATGAAAAAATACCGTAATAAATGTATTCTTGATTGTTCATTCATGTTAGTTAATACATTAACTAATGGTAACAAATGGCACCTTTTTGTAAAGTGTTACCAAAAATTGAGATTTGATTTAAAATGCTTTTTTAAAATTTGAAACGCTTGAGATTTGCTGTGCTTGTTTTTAGAACTTTTTAGGAAATTTGTCAAAATGTTGTAATTGTATTTAAATATGACAATAAATAATCATAATTGTCTGTATAATAAACTTATTATTATTATTATTATTATTATTATTATTATTATTATTATTATTATTATTATTATTATGTTTATGTTTATGTTTATTATTATATTGTATCTCTAAATTAAAATAATAGTGGCTATTTCTATTGTAGTATTTCAGTGTAAAATGTGAACCTGGACCACAAAACCAGTCATAAGGGTCTTTTTTTAATCGAGATTTATAGATCATCTGAAAGCTATAAATAAGCTTTTCTATTGATGGATGGTTTGTTATGATACAACTATTTATCTGGAAATCTGAGGGTGCATAATCAAAAATCGTCTTTAAAGTTGTCCAAATTAAGTTCTTAGCAATGCATAATCAAAATTAGATTTTGATATATTTGCGGTAGGACATTTACAAAATATCTTCATGGAACATGATCTTTACTTAATATTCTAATGATTTTTGGCATAAAAGAAAAATTTATAATTTTGACCCATGCAAATATACCCGTGCTACTTATGACTGGTTTTGTGGACCAGGGTCACAAATAATACATTTTATATTTCAGATTTAAATCATATAATAATCATAATAATAATAATTTTAATTTACATTACAACTGTAAAATTACAATACCAATATTTATGCCTGACTTAATCTCTTCTTTTTCAAACATTAAAGCAATGAGTTTTTATTGTGGCGGAAGAACGCAGAAGTAAGAAAGTGCAATAAACGCTAAAGTATATTCGTTACAAACCAGTTTGTTTTATAATTACGACAACACATTAAACTAGTATGGTAAGAAACACCAGTTTGCAATATAAATCAACATAACAAGCTGTTTTGTAAAGCTAAAAATAAATAGAAGTGTATGACATAGAAAGCCTTGCACATTACAAATGGCCGCTTTGCGCTCTCTCTCTCTCTCTCTCTCTCTCTCTCTCTCTCTCTCTCTCTCTTCATAAATGTACATTACAGTTAAGGGTCAAAAGTTTACAAAAGTTTCCCATTTTCAGAATCTGCAAAATGTTAATTATTTTACCAAAATAAGAGGAATGGTATGGTACAAAATGCATGTTATTGTTTATTTAGTGCTGACCTAAATAAGATATTTTAAATTAAAGATGTTTACATATAGTCCACAAGAGCAAATAATAGTTGAATTTATAAAAATCACCCTGTTCAAAAGTTTACATACACTTGACTCTTAATAATGTGTTGTTATCACAGCTGTTTTTTGTTTAGTGATAGTTGTTAATGAGTCCCTTGTTTGTCCTGAACAGTTAAACTGCCCGCTGTTCTTCAGAAAGATCCTTCAGGTCCCACAAATTCTTTGAATCAAGGGGATGTAAACTTTTGAACAGGGTAATTTTTATAAATTCAGCTATTTTTTCTTGTGGACTATATGTAAACATCTTTTATGTGAAATATCTTACTAAATAAAAAAAATAACATGCATTTTGTATGATCCCTCTTATTTTGGTAGAATAACATTTTGCAGATTCTGAAAGGGGAGTGTAAACTTTTGACCTCAACTGTGTACAGTAAGGTTTAGTATAGTTCAAATCACTGACCCTAACTCTGATTGATAGTAACCTGAGCACACGTAACTAATGAACACAGAAGAAAGAGAATGGCATGACATTAGAGCAGAAAGGAGCAGAAAACTGAGAAAACTGTATCAGAGTGCAAAGAAAAGAGTGTAATATAAAAACAAGAGCCGTTATAGGTCTGCGCTGTCCCGGGGCAGGAGGGAAAGCTGTGGTGACCTTCTCGACTCTACAGGGGACGAACAGCTCTCTGTCTAGATGCTTCCCCTCCGGCCCAGAGAAAGAACAGGAAGATGTATAAGACAAAGAAGAGAGCGTGAAATATCCGTCAGCATATTAGTGCAGCCACCACTAAAAAAACCAAAACATCGAGATCGTCCTCCATCACAATGTCATAATGCGCCAGCAGGAGCTCTCTGGACTGATTTTATCTCCAGATCTTCCAGCAGTCTCCATAAAAGAGCCCTACCCACCTGCCACATATTCCCATTTGAGATTACGCCTTCTTTTCAGATTTCTCTTTCTGTACCTCAACTCTTTTTTCACGTTTTCGTTTTCATTTTTGCTGACCGACTGTCATGAACAGTCTTGCTGATATAGAGATTCTTTGTTCAGTTTTTAGAATATGAACCAACTCTCTATTTACACACTTGGAGGAAAAGTAATTTCTCCTTGTGGGGAAGAACTGTTTTCAGTCCTCTAAGGTATTTGCTCTTAAATTAAACTTGTAGCTTATATACTGTGTATATATTTATATATGCATTTCTTTCCCTCCCAAACAAAAGAATGAACCCATTAAGTTTACAATTGCTTAGCCAACTGTGAAAAAGTAATTCCAGATGAAAAACTATTCAGTGTTTAAACTAGCAGCCAGGGCAACAATATTGTGTACCTATAAAAAAACTCTAGGATGTTAAAAATGCAACACTAGACTACTTCTTACTGCATACCATGCAGTGTACATTGAATACTGCCAGCTATTTAAAGAGGACATCAAATGCCCATTTTCCACAAAAAAGTTGGTATGATTCTTTAGGGTCTTCATTAAATACCTGTATACTTTGTTTAAAGGTGCCATAGAATGCATTAATACAATATTTTAAATTGTTCTCTGATATCTACATAGAAGGTATATGAAACGGTTTTACAAGTCCATTTACAACCCTAGGATTTGTCCCTAGAATGAAATGATCTGTTATTGCCTTATTTGGAAGGTTCATAAATAATAATGATGAGCTCTGCTCTGATTGGCTGTTTCAAAGAGCAGCTCATTCAGTAGCTCGCACATGGAGGAAAATATATATTTAATCACGGCGTTCGAGCCGCTATTATTCAGGTCATTGAAACTTCTGTTTTGAATGCACGATCATTTTACTTTCACTTTTGCGTTCGCATGTGCTCTGTGTAACATTATACTACAGCGGCAGTACTTACCACATATTTTACAAGTTTAGATGCTTGTTAGTGATGCTCAGAATCTGTAAATCATTCGCCATTGTCCGCACAGCCATCTCTCTGTTTATGTGGTAAGTGAAATCTTATGTACTGCAATGTTACAGGCTACCGCTAGCATTAAGCTAACCATGTCCCTTCAGTGGTTCGCCTTATTTTATTAGAACACCTTTTGTTTTCTGTGCCTTTGTGAGTACAGACACCAACCCATCCCTGCACTTAACATCTCCTTCACAACCTGGAACATAACATTTATTCCCGTGATCTGCCATTTTCGCTATTGCCCTCGCAGAACGTCTGATGACGGCTATGAAAATGTTGGGGGCTAACTATTAACTATTAACTAACTATTAACTATTAACTATTGATCGCAACTATTACGTAATAGTCCATGTTATGTTGGAATTAGTCTCTTTTTCAGTGGTCTTTTGCAAACACCAGATTTATATAAGAAGGAGGAAACGATGGTGTTTGAGACTCATAGTATGTCATGTCCATGTACAGAACTGTTATTATTCAACTATGCCAAGGTAAATACAGTTTTCCATTTTATGGCACCTTTAAAATTCAAAACAACATCCTTTTTTACCTTGTCAAAAACAGCTCTGTTCACAAAGACCCGCTTCAGTGCATGGCTCTTTAAATGATAATGAGCTACTGCTCACCCTGCCCCTCACTTCTGTTTTTTTTTTTTTTTTTTGGTGTATTTGTTGATGCGTTACCATCAAAAACAAAACGAATCCACTGCATCCTCAGTGGCTGTCATGTCGGGAGAAAATAAAGACTCTTAATTTCACTTTTACATCCAAATACAGGTGGAAAGCGTAAAACTGGCTGAGGGCGGGAATATGATAATACAGGACAGTTCGTCAGTGGTCATGGGTGGGGCCTGAACAGTATGACATCATACTGCTCAGAAAATCAAATCGGGTTGATAATTAAGATTGTTTAGGTTTTTGGAAATGGTGGTTGTGTCCACACACTGCTAAGACCCAATTTTAAGTCATTAATAGGTTTGGTCGTTTTCTGTGAATTTTACATTTGCATGCTAAAAGTACATTTTGTCAGCTTTTAGGTGTACACTAGCATATGGATGAACTTAAATTCTGAATTTGTAGGGGGTCTACACACAAAAGAAAGCCTTAAATAATCAATTCTGTTCCCTGTATGAATTGTTTAGTCATCTGACAGTGAAGAGAGAGAGAAATCCATTTTTAAAGAAGGGATTATTTCAGTGCTCTTCAAGAAATGCTTCATAAGTAATGCTGTTCTTCGCACTCCACAAACGTCATTTAAACTGCCACGTTCCTTTACTCTGAAATACTCTCAAATCATGCTTTAGTGGTTTGTGGGATGAAACAAATCAACATATATAAAGTGTAATCCTCACAGCTGCCGAACTTCAGAGGACATGAGTGGCCATCCATCGGGAAATTGACGAGCTTCATTGGACATTCTGCAATTATTGTCAACCTGTGGAAAAAACACAGATGAAGTGGTTAAAATATAGATGTGATATCTAGCAACACCTTCAAAGTTCTTTACACCGAGTTAGACATGTTCCTGGATCGAGTATTGTAGTGTTAGCCTCAGGGCGGTGTTTGAGGCTTCACCAACATTCATCTCAACCTGCCATTTTCCACTGAACACAAATGCTGTTGCAGGACCAACAAAAGATGATCCAGGAACACATCCTACTTGGCAAAACGACGGTCACCCACGAGCAAACACAGCCTGCCAAAGTCTCTTCAGCGTAAATCGGACTCAGGACTGGACGGATGTGTGCTGTACCTCATAGTGTACAGGATGGTGCCGTTCTTCATGATTCGGAAGAGTCTGTTGGGTGCCGTCATGTTGTGAGCCACGGATCTTTTGCCGTTCCTGAAGAACGTGTCGGGGGTCCAGACTTTGGTCACCATCAGGTTGTTTAGCCGGAGGATCTCCACCGGGCCTTCATACCTTAACCGCCTATCCACCCACGTCTGGCGGAAGAACACGTCCATGGTGTACTCCTGGAGGGAAAACACAAATACAGAGCAGTCAAAACTGCACGCAAATCAATCTGGCTTATTTCTGACAGTATGCTTCATTAGAGTGGTTTTGTAAAAAGCAACTCAATTAAAAAAGCTCAAAAATCCACCATAATCTTGCAAAACATGGTCTAGACACTTAAACAAACACCTCCTCATGCTGATAAACTGCTCCTGCCAAAATCCCCTGTAACCCTTAAAAACAAACATAACATCAAAATGAACCCTATTTACTTTTTAGAGTAAACTTGATATGAACTCAAGACTTTCTCATCAATTTCTTCCAAGAAAGTACAAAATGCTCTGTAACCCCTTAACCCCATAAAAACAGCATAAAATCAAAATGAACCCTATTTATTTAAATAAATATGTAAATTAAAAAGTATCTTAAACTGTGCAGATTCACTAAAATACCAAGCAATATAAAGTCAAAGGTCTCATGAACTCAAGCATTTTCAATCAAAATTCTCCAATACAGAATTTCCTTATATAAAAATCCTCTGTACCCTGTAAAACATAAAATCTAAATGAACTACACTTACTTTTTAAAAACATCCTTGTAAAAAATTCCCCTGTAAAGGTCATTGCACACTATTTTTTTTTCTGTATTCGTCATCCCTTCCTATCAAAATGCTTGCTACAGATGCAAAAACAAAGGAAAAACAAATCTCATTAGAATTTTTCTTTACACAACGTTTATTTTTTTAACGTGCGAAAATTCTTAACTCCTAAAAACAGTGTCAAATCAAAGCCCTATATACTTTTTTTAAAGAAATGTCCCTGATTTTATTCTACACCATTAATTAGTTGACTTTATTCTGTTAAATAACATTTATTTTCATAATCTTACATCAAAAATCAACTTTTTGCATATCTGAAACAACTTTTTTCTTTTCTCTTATCGCAGTCAAGGTTGTGTGGGTGGGGCAAAATAGCAAAAAACAATAATATTGTTGTATTTTCTAAAGAGCCAATCAAATACTCAGTAAAAAAGTGATCTTTCAAAGATTATTGTATGTTTTACAAGCAAATACCATTTCATTTTTTCTACTTCAAAATTTTAAACTTAATGAAATGTTTTACTTGCTGTGTCTTTGTAATTATTTGTCACAATTACTGAGGGGAAAGTGTTTCTACACTTTTTTTTCAGTATACTGCAGAAAACCAGCTGAATATACAGTTTCACACCTGGAAATATATGACATTACGGAAGTTAAATGCATTAAGAATGCCCTTTTGTGTATTTTTACCACAGCTGGTAGCAATCTGAGGTGAACACTGTTTGGTTACATTTAGTGCTGTTGTGCTCTTGTTCAAGGTGTTGAACCTGATATTGTTCTCAGGGGAAAATACCTGCTGAAATTGTTGACTCAATCACATTTTTTGAATCTCTACCACACTGTATTTGATTCACTCTGACTAAGCAGATAACTGCACCTTGCATTGATCTAAATGGCAACCTGCCTGAATTATTTATTTTAATCATATCTCAGCGGACGGATATGACACCTTATATAACAGCTGCTCGTGCACACATACATGTACACACACAAATCCAACCTGTTCGCACATAATAATAAACATCTCAGAACGCTCACCATCTCCACGTCGGAAACTGGGCCAAAACTTGTGACGTAAATATCGGTTTTCACTTCCGTCACTGGACCTGGTTAGACACAGAAATCAGAATCACATTAAACATCTTGACTAGAAGTAAATCTGAAATAAATGCAAATGCAACTGATGTGATCTGTGAATAAGACCAAAACCTTATTTGACTTACAAAGTGAAAAAATGTTGGACAGGATTTGATTTGATCAATTAGGAATCTATTTGATGGTGTAAAGTGTGTGTTTCATATTAAAACTAAATCAGAGCTAAATGTGAGTATTTGCCAATATTGTGTAACCTTTTTGACAGGATTACAACATTAGATAACTAGTCTTAACATTTTAGAAAGGATGCATTACCTACTGTATTACAGTATTAACATCAAAGGAATAGTTCGCCCAAAGATGAAAACTGGTTGAAAATTCACCCTCAGGCCATTAAAGATGTAGATGAGTTTGTTTCCTCAGAACAGATTTGAAGAAATTTAGCGTTATATCACTTGCTCACTAATGGATCCTGTGCAGTGAATGGGTGCCGTCAGAATGAGAGTCCAAACAGTTGATAAAAACATCATTAGGATATTTTTAACTTGTTCTAATATTGATGGATTTGTTTCTCATAAACAATCAGCTTTTGCTTTTTTGCTTTTGCTTACAAGATATTGATTGATGGACTGGAGTGCTGTGCATAACTTGTGGATTATGGTGATGTTTTTATCAACTGTTTGGACTCTCATTCTGATGACACCCATTCACTGCAGAGCATCCATTTGTGAGCAAGTGATCCTAAATTTTTCCAAATCTGCTCTGATGAAGAAACAAACTCATCTACATCTTGGATGTGACATCAGCCAAAGGGAAAGTCAATTCTGAGGCAGATTATGACGATTTTTTCTTAAAAACGTACAAATACTGCACAAAATGACCAGGACTGTCTATTAGGAAAGGAAATTGGCTCAGTTTGGATTTATCTTTTCCCAGTTTTCTCTGACTGAAACTATTTATCACTTATTTATCTACTTTTAACACATTCTTGTGGAGAGAAATTTAAAAAAATAAATTAACAAATAAAGACCAAAAGTGTCAGACAAACAGACTCGGGCACTCAGAGCTCTAAATCACATGATTAATCACTGAAGCGTCTCATTGGTTGAACTTGTAAGGGTTTAACTCCTAATGTTCTAGAGGCTCTCTGATAGATGCTTGAGTAAATCACTTGAGAGTGAAGTGCCTTCAGTCAAACACAAGAAAGTGGATTATCTGTCATTAAACAGACACTCTGAGCATCTCTCACAGTTGACAACCATGAATTCTACAGAAGTATGAAAGACAGGAACAATCTCACTCAGTCCACTGCACACAAAAATCAAAAGAGAGATCTTCTTAATATCGCAAATGCTTCTCCTATATGAGATTAAACTCAAAGTAAATGGAGGTTTATTTGGTCTCCTGCTTTCAGATCTCCTCTAGAGATTCAAGAGATCTCAACAGTGTCTCAAACTGCGAAGATTTGCCAAAAATTGACCAAAGTACACTCATAAAAATAAAGGTTCCAAAAGGGTGTTTTTGCAGTGATGCCATAAAAGAATCATTTTGGTTCCCTATTGAACCTTTCAGAAAACAATTCTTACAATTTAACCATTTTGAAGAACATATTAAAAATCTATATAATGCATTTGAAAGGTTCTATGGATGTTCAAGGTTCTTCATGGAACCGATGCCAATAAAGAACCTTTATTTTTAAGAATGTATGCAAACAAAAGTCAAAGGTCTCAATGCGAACTCAAACTTTTCTCATCAAATTCTTTGAATACGAAGCTGCTTTCACATTCACTTTAGCTCTATACTCGTAGCGCATGCCAGTTATCTCATTTGTTACTATTATTTATATGGATTTTAAAATTTTTAGTATAAATTAAACATAACTGAGAACTTCACGTCTCCTGAGCAAACACTAAGCAATATTTATTTTTCTTTCTTGCTTTTTTAGTTTTTTTTTTTTTCTCAAAAAATGTTCCAAACCATGTTAGTTCATCTGTAAAACCCAGAAGGAAAATTTTCACACAGCTTTTTTCGATATAACAA
The DNA here is from genome assembly GCF_049309525.1 of Garra rufa. NCBI lineage: Eukaryota > Metazoa > Chordata > Actinopteri > Cypriniformes > Cyprinidae > Garra > Garra rufa. Next base: position 15,160,694 of record NC_133376.1, read on the forward strand.
CAGTTCATGCAGAGTAAAAAAAAATATATTTTGATGTAATGTAAATAAACCAAAGATTACTGAAGTACATTTGACAAGAAAATACTATTTCAGTTTTTCCACTTATGCGTTAACTGCTGTTTCTTTGTAATTATTTGCTAAATTTATTAGCAATTTCTGAAGATTTTGAGAAATATTTGTGAAAAATGTTTCAAAGTAAATCCTTCATTTCTTTTCAGTGGTGTCATTAGTCAAGCTCTAGGAAGTACCAAAAAACATTTTGAATATCATAAAATAGTCAGTATGACTCATGCTCTATGTTCCAAATCATCTGAAGCCGTATACTCAAAATGTAGCTTGTCATTTACAAAAAATCTTTCCCTTGAGCCACAGATTTCTGAAGACTTGTGGACAAGTCAGACTACTTTTAGGATGCTTTTTTGTCCATGCACCATTAATCAAATTTGCTATCTTTATGTTTCCACAGAAATAATAACAGGTTTGCAAGGACATTAAAGTGCATTTTCATTGTTGGGTGAACAATTACATAATACAGCGTATTTTAAAAAGTGCATTTCTTCCAACTCAAGTCCTCACGGTGCAACAATCAGACGATGACAATAAGGCCAGTGGTAAGAGACGCGCCCGAGCCCTGATATCTATCATCTCTGAAGCACTGCATTCTTTGGCAAGGGCAACTCATGCCATCCTACTAGAACTGTGAACCCACACCATCTCACTGAGAGCTGATCAAGCCCCTCCAGCCTGATCCAGCTCCGCTCGAGAGCTCTTGTCATGTGAAGGTGGGTGTGCTGCTCTGTTTGGAGAGATGTGCTCTCTGCCTCTTCACTAAAGTTACATAAAAAAAAAAACAGAGCTACATTCCCAGAGCTCCAATCACATCCTGGCATTACGCATAGAGATCCACAGTCTTTGATTTGATTATTTATTTCTTGCCTAAAAAATGAGGAAAAGGGTAGAGCGGAAACTGTGACCTGTGCAGCAAGTCTTGATGTTTTTTCTTTATATAGTAACTTTCATTAATAAGTCATTAATCAATATTATATAATGATTAATACATCACTAGCTTATGTATATGGGCTGCAAATATTCAATTTTTAACAACGTGCATGCACACTAACTAATGATCTCTAAAGCATTATATAATCTAATATTGCTTCTAATTAAGATATAAAGTACTACATTTTAATAAATACACACGCGTTTAAAATCTTTCAAAAGCGCACTCTAAGGGGTTAATTCTGAAGTTTCAAGCATAATGACCACAGACAAATCTGACCTGCTATTGTACTCGAAACTAGAGCTACAATAAAATGAGTCGCGGCTGACCATCAGTTACACAGCAGCGAATCATTTTGCTTCGCAAAACAGGTTAAAACGTTGATGCGCGGTAGGAGAGAGTGGGGAATGTGAGCGGTTTACGCACACAAAGCGAACAGCTGTACTCTTCCTACTTAAAATGTGCATTAAGCGGCTTTCTCGGAGCAATTACATAACCAAACTCGCTTAAACAACCAAACAGCACCGATCTAATAGAAACATGGAGAGCAGAGAAAGAAAGTGGGCAGCAAAAGGACATATGGAGTTGGCTTACACCTCCATCTCCCCTCAGAGGACACCAACCCTCACCAAACAAACAACACTTGGTAAACAGCATGCGACCTGCGTAAAAACACACCATTTGGAGAGCTAGTTCTCGCTTTTTTTGGCCAAATGATTGTGAGGATTTTGGCACGTACCCCCAAATCCAGGTCGGAGTCTGTTGTCGTATCCATCCAGAAGTCGGTCCAGAATGCGTGTGAAATTTTCCGGGTATAATTTCTCATCCTTTCTGATCTGTCCAGATATTCTCTTTATGCTAAAAACAACACAGAGCAAACTGAAGCATTTTAACATTGCGCACACATGAAACAAACGCCTATTTTTCGTATCAATCAACAGCACAAACAGTTCAAAAACGCCCGAGTTTGTCGTTTGTAACCTCGAGGCGTAAAGATGCCATGCGTAACGCTCACATCCAGTTGGAACTCACCAAGCCGCCACGCACAGAAAGTAGAGGAGAGTGGAAATAGAAGTGGGGTACATCGCAGTCACCATCTCCTTCTTGGCAGAAACCATGTTTACATGCCATTCTTTAAGCCTTCTTCACATTTCCCCTTGCCAAACGTCCCGAGGAAAGATCGAGGAAACGTGCGGCAGCGCGCAAGACGCGCTTCACCATCACCCGCAAAGCCGTGCCAGCGAAGCATCCAAATCCAGAACTCGCTCTGCGCCCGATAGATCGCCTACATCCAAACCCCAAACTCAGTGGTTAAGAGAAGCATATGGTGAAGCATCCTGTGGAATCGTGCGTCTCGCTGTGAGGAGGTTAGAGGAGAGAGAGGAGGACGCGCTGGGTTCCTACACACTCGCCTCAGTGCCAAAACTGGGACGTGCGTCCGACGCGCAACACACTCACAAGCGCACTTAAGAGAAGTCTGCCTGCGAACGTTTGTGCGAGATCACTTTGGTGATGTGGTAGTGGCGGCACTGCGCATGAACTCACTTTACGCAGCACTTCTCGTGTCCGATCTTGCCCGTGGTAAACTTTGACTTTGGGGGACGGGTGTTAATTGATCTGGGCAACTAAAAGGTGCAAATTTGAATTCTGCCCTTCTTAGACTGTAATTAAAAAGCTTCTGCTCTCTCGAAAAAGATCAAACTTATCTGGGCTTGTAAATATTACAGCATATTGAAATGGGTCAGTGTTTGTCGCAACGTTACACACATGCTCACGCACAATCCGAGGTACAGTCACACTGTACAGGAAGTAGGACAAACCACACGCAGCTCCTGTACACCTGGGACGGGACAAAGTCTTCGATGTAGTATGCGTGCTTGCGCGTACGTGCTGTCCTGCGAAGAACATGCTTGGTTTTCCATCCTTTCGATGGGAACCGTGAAAAGAAAAGCTAATTAACTCTTGTCCAATTGTTTTTGATAGCAATCACACTCAGCGATCCTTATCAGCACAAGCTGACATACACACTGCACATGCATAATAACTCCAGTCTGTCACTATCACAGCCTATATAAAGCATCAGATTCGAGCTGATCCGGGATCGGCTGCTGTGTTGCATTTAGTTGGCTATAAAAAGCAAAACCTTATCCTCAATCAGCGCTCTCGCTCTGGTTTGCAGCGTACGATCTGTGGGCAGCCGGTGGCGTATTCATCGGCCTTATTCACAGGTTGTTCGCTTGCGAAAAAAAGCTTATTATAAACATAATGAGCTAGAGGTGGCACTCTAGTGTAACATCACATTATGAATATGTGGTAAAATAATGAAGACCAAAGAATTCTATTAGGCTTTTGAGTGAAGAAACCAGCTAAGGGTTTGCATCTTAAGTTGTCATCTTCATTATTAATTAGAGAAAATGTTTAAATGCACTTTATAGTTTCGTGTCATGTACATGCTTTTTGTCTTCTTCTTTTCTTCCTATAGTGATTATGATTTGAGGAGAGTGAGGCTTTGGAGGCTTGTCCTAATTTTGATTTAAAATAAGGCAGCTCAACCTATTCTGTTCTCTTTAGCAGGAATTAAAGAGTCTGCATACAACAGAAAATCGAAGAGTGAAATTGAACTTCTGTCTACTTAAACACTATTTTTGCACTGTTCATCAGTGTACATTGTTCTGAAGGTAGCTATTATAAATGTTTTCACAATCTTTCATTAAACCATAAAAGCTTTCTTAAAATGATTTTCTGTTCTGCTGACGTAACCAAGGCTGCATGTGTAAGGAAAAATAATATTAACAATATTATTAAGACTCAATAAAAACTCATTGGATGAAATCAAGTCCTCCCAGCAGTCACACAACGTCACATGACACTGATATTTGGTTGTGACGTCAGGTGAACAAAACTAAATGTAAGTTCAATATCTAATGTCAATGTTAATTTGATGTCCAATACAGACGTCAGCTGACGTTGATATTTTGTTGTTTTTAGGTTCAATAACCAAAATCCAATGCTAAGTCAATGTCAAATTAACATCAAATTCTAACATCAACTCGATTTTCATTCTCAACCAAAATGCAATGTTTGTCTGACACTGGGGTCAAAGGTCAAACTTAAGTTATATTGATGTCCTTTGCTTGCTGAGCTAATCTCCTACATTCTGAACTTATAATGGAACCTGAATTATAATGAATAATATTTAAATGTTAAAAAAAAGAGATGTTCTGGAAACCTGTTCGAAAACAGTAATTATTTATGCAATTCCATTTGGTGTGACTAGATGGACAGATATTACACACTTTGATCCTCGTTCATGAAACACGAGCGATATGACTTTATTTTGTGTAAATCATATGTAAAGCCGTTCTGATGTAAACTTTCGAATTTATGAAAATGTTCTTTGGTACAAAACGGATCAACCAAAGCGTCTTAGCTGGAAGTGTCCTCAAGCGCCACCAGCTGGACGTTTTTAGAAGAGTGCCTCACGTTTTTTTCAGCTGGCTAAAAACGCTTTGGTGGACACACGTTAATTAAATATTTATTGTCACTGTAAAAAATGACTGTAAATCGGCAAAAGACTGTAAAAAAGCTACAGTAAAAACCTGTTAAATGGTTAACGGTATATACAGTGAAAAATTGTATTGGACATTGGATGTAATTTTATGGTAGTATAGGGGGAAGTGGGGTGATTTGTGCCAGGGGGGAAGTAGTTCCACCCCATGTTTTTAGAAAACCATAGAAGAAATTGGTCATGTGACCACATACTTTTGAAGAGCCATCCAATTTACCCATCCCCCAAAGAAGAGAGACACATGGCATGAAGGCTAAGCACATTTTAGCTCAAAAAACATTTTGGCTTTTTTGCCTTTCAAAGTAAAATGTATATGATCAAGGTTTTTTTATTGTTGTGTCTGAACAATTATAGACACGTTTAAAAATATTTCACACATTTTAGAGCGTTAGTAGGCTACACTGTGAGTCTATACAGTTAGCATAATGTTAGCTCTAAACTGCGGGATCATGTTAGTCTTTCAAAATTGTGGGGCTGGGGTAATTTATGCCAAAGGGGCAGGGTTAAGTTGAGCCAGTGGGATTTTAAGTAATAGTCCGGATCTAGACCATCTAGACCAGGGCTGACCAACCCTGCTCCTGGAGATCTACCTACCTGCAGACTTTAGTTCCAGTCCTGCTTCAACACAGCTGTCTGTAATCATCACATTCTACCTAAGAGATAAATTAGCTGGTTCAGGGGTGTTTGATTAGGGTTTGAGCTGAACTTTGTAGGATTGTAGATCTCCAGGAACAGGTTTGGGCTTCCCTGATCTAGACCTACATTCCCACAGGGGACAATCTGTGTGAAAAGATGAGCGTGCCACATAAGTGTTTGATTTACCTGCTGTTTGTCAGCTTTTTAAGTGGCCTAAGACACAATGGGATGTTCAGAATTGTTCATAAGAAAATAGCTTCTTTCCTATATGTTACATAATTGACAGACAGCGTTCTAATTATTCACAAATATCATATATTGTGTATTTGAGTTTTTTTGTGTTTTCCAAAAAAGTAGAAAATATGACATGTCAATAGTTTAATAGGGTAACAATATCTAAATAAACCTTAAATGAGCTATTTTGTATTGAATTTGTCTTGATTTTATATAGCATTACAGTTCATGACATTAAAATGTTCTTTTTAACTTAAATAATCACTGGCACATTTTACCCCAATGTATTCTCCCCAAACGCACAACTTACCCCGCACCGGGTGCAAGTTGTGCCACGAGACCACTTTTTTTCTGAAAGCTATAATTCTGAATCAGTTTATTTCAGATCCAAAGTTATTGTTCCCGGGGATGCATGTGACAGCCCGGTTGAAGCAAAAAGGATTTAACTCGTGCACTGATGTTGTACTGTCTTCCTTTGTGTTTATTGCCCTTTAACTGCACAACACCGTAAGAGCTAGAGGACAGATAAACAAACAATAATGGAATTTGTAATAAACTCACATACACATTCATACAAAAGAAATCGACTACAGCAACAAAATTACTAAATTAACACTAACATTTATCATAAACAACATAAAATTACTCGTACATAAAACAAACACATAAGCCGTCATAGAGACACGATAAGCTATATCAGGGCTGCCAACTCTCACGCATTCAGCGTGAGACTCACGCAATTGACACTTTTCACACGCTCTCACGCCACACATCCATTTTCTCACGCAGTCAAAATCACCCTCAGTTAAAACTGGATTAATAAGATATTGGCTAAACAGATTTGGCAAAAGCTCCAGTGCGTATTTGTGTTTGTGCTCTGGAAATCGCCAAAAGACAACGTGTTTTTGTAGCGCCGAGCAATGTAGCCAATCACAAACATATATGTTGATCTAGAACGCCTGTAATTGGACATTGCGTTCTGAATTCACTCACCTCTAAACGCCAGATTGCACTTGCCAGTCCTCTCACTGTAAAATAAGCGGTTCATTGATAATAAAAGGACTTTTGCGATTAACTGAAGCGACACGTTTTAATGATTATCAAGGAAGGGCTATTGCGCACTCCAAGGCTAATTATAATCCGTTCAGAATTTTCAAAAGTTTCGAGAGTGATAAATCTCATGAATGAAGGATTCTTTTTCGAAAATGAGAAAAATTTAATTTCTCACAACAGCAGACTAATATATAAACAGCAAAATATTTGAATTTTTCGTGTCAAAAAAAAAAAA
>NC_133376.1:15167919-15424665 GCF_049309525.1 Garra rufa
AATGCTATTCACTACCTTGTTCTCCTTTCCAACCAGGTGCCAAACAATAAAGTCCAAAAACCAAACAAAATACTGTAAAATAAAACAACAAAAGAAACTAGATGTCTAAATTCACTTTAAAGTGTCCTTAATCCTTTAGTTAAACTCCGTGAACCATCTCCGTCTGTACGCGCTCTCTCTCCGTATTCGCGATCTCTCGGTGCATGAGCGAACACCGTGCATTTCCGTCAAGCCGCCTTTCAAAGTAAAAGTCTCTATCGGTTAAATAACTTAAAAGAGTGCAAAGAAACGATTCAAATTATAATAAACACATAACTAATATTCAGAAAATACAGAATGAACATTATCAGAATATTATTTCAATCTTAATTAATTAAATTTACTGAGGGTTATTTACACTCCCACCAATCATGAGTGACTATAAATTTTAAACCTTAATCACGAATGATTCCTAAAGAAAACTGCCAATTTTTAAGGCTAGATGTAAAAATAACATATTCTACTGTGAACTGCTTAATTCAAAGGATATGCAAGGAAGTTCAAGCTGCCTCCAGCAGCAGGACCAGCTTCTGCACTGGGCGCTCAACTATTGATGGTTTGTTCAGATGTTTACCATCCTTCCCCAGATTTCTGTCTCCAAAACGTATCTTCACTCTTCCCACCAAACCATCCTTGTCAACGACCGTCTCAATAACTTCTGCCAAGCGCCACTAATTCTTAGGCAGATCGTCTGCCTTCTCCAAGACTATATCTCCAGCTTGCATGTTCCTTCTTGGTGTAAGCCAGCATTGTCTTGTTGCAATTTTAGACACATACTCCTTGCGCCAACGTCCCCAGAATTGTTCTGCTAAGTATTGGACATGACGCCATCTCTTGCGAGCGTATATGTCTTCTCTGACGAACTTGCCAGGGGGTGGTAGGGCTTGAGTAGTTTTCAGGGTGAGCAGGTGATTAGGGGTTAGTGGCTCAGGACTGCAGGGATCACTCAAATTATCTACAGTGAGCGGACGGTTGTTTACAATGGCCATGGCCTCATAGAAGAAGGTTCGTCAAGTCTTCCGAATGACTGGGACATAGTGGAACGAAGAACACTTCTCACAGTTCTAATCTGTCTCTCCCAAACTCCGCCAGTGTGACTTGAATTGGGAGCGTTGAAGACGAAGTCACATTGTTTTGCTGCTAAGAATGTTACCAGACGGTTTGTGTCAATCTCTTCCATGGCTCTGGTGAGCTCATTTTTGGCTCCAATGAAGTTACTGCCTTGGTCACACCTTATTTGACAAACTGCTCCTCTAATAGCAATGAAACGGCGCAGGCCATTAATAAAGGCATCTGTGGACATGTCATCCAGCATCTCAATGTGGATGGCTCTGCGGCAGAAACAGGTAAAGAGAAGTCCATACCTCTTGTATGATTTACGACCTTGTTTGGTAATGAACGGGCCAAAAACATCCATTCCACTGTACGTGAATGGAGGGGATGGATCTATGCGCTCTGAGGGCAAGTTTGCCATTTTTTGCTCTTCCGTGGGTCTGCGAAACTTGCGACATCTCACACACTGTCGTACAAAAGAGGCTACAGTCCTGTTTACTCCTGTGATCCAAAATCCTCTTGATCTGATCTCATTTATAGTTAAGCCCTTTCCTTGATGTGCCGTTTTTTCATGACAATCAGCGATCAGAAGTTTCGTAAGATGGTGTTCCTTTGGAATTATCACTGGATGTTTAACAGAGACAGGAGCTGAAGCATCGCAGAGCCTTCCTCCCACCATGAGCAATCCGTCGTGGTCGATGAAGGCGTCTAGATTGTATAGCCTGTTGCTACGTGGGAGCTGTTTGCCCTTATGAAGTAAAGCTATCTCTTCTGCATATGTCTGACTCTGTAAGTCCTTGATGATGATACACTTGATGATGATACACATCCTCACGTTCCGTCACTGTACTGTGATCGCTGGACTTGTCCTTCCTGACACGACGAAGTAGACGTGCGACTACTTGGATGACTCTGGACCATGAGGACAACCTTGTAAGACAGTTGGATAAGCAGGAATACTGTACTGTTTGCGTGTTCAACAACTGAGCCTTCTTGACCTCTGGGTCACCAATTGGAAGTTGTGTGTTAACGTTCACAGGGGGAGGTATCAGCCTTTCCCACAAGACTTTTGGTCCTCTGAACCAGCTGGAAGTTACAAGATCATTAACACTCAGACCTCGTGATGCATAGTTGGCTGGATTTTCATCCGAGGGAATGTATCACCACTGTTGAATAGTTGTAGTGCGATGAATTCTCTGAACTCGATTTGAGACAAACGTGTGGAAGCTGCGAGCTTCGTTGTTTATGTAGCCTAACACTACTTGAGAGAAATGCCTCTGCATCTGCAAGGTTCATTTCTTCCTTCAACATATCGTTCACTGCAACTGACACAACCAAAGCAGTTAACTCTAACCGAGGGATTGTTGTGACCTTAAGTGGGGCTACTCTAGATTTTGCCATGAGCAAAGAACAATGGATGTCGCCTTGCTCATTCTCGGGCCTAAGGTATGAGCACTGGCCATATCCTCTCATGCTGGCATCTAAGAAGTTATGAATCTCTCTCTTTGTGATTTTCCCGAATCCAGCAGGCACAATACAACGAGGCACCACAATCTTCTTCAAATTAACAAGATCGGCCTTCCAGTGCTCCCATCCTGGCTGCAAACCATAAGGTAAGGGATCATCCCAGCCCATGCCATTATGGCACATTTCTTGAAGAACAGACTTTCCTTTGAGTAAGAATGGTGCAAGAAACCCTAGGGGGTCGAACAACGGGGCCACAGTAGACAGTATACCTCTGACAGAAAGGCAAGATGCTTCCAACACCTGGCAGTCTCACTGGTAGGGATGTGGGAACGATCTACCGGAATACACTCCTTAGTGTATGCAGTGGGAAGGTCTAGAACCTGTGTAGAGTTAAAGCCTCTAACTCTAAGACCAGAAACTATTTCGCTTGATATCAATGAATCCTTCCCAACCATAGTAGTGAGCCTAAGTGTCACTGGGCATGAGTCAACCTTTAGACTTTGACTTACTGCATATTCAACGAAGACAGTGTTGCTTTGTGTGTTTTACAAAGCGTAGACAAGCTTCTCAGAGACTGGGTCATTTTGTGAGGACAACCACACTGGCACGATCATTGAGGTGTTAGCTGACGTACATCCAGATTCTACAATCAAAGACACTGTGACAACCCATTCGTGTGCGTTCTCTGGGCCTTGAACAGAGGAGGACTTTACCTTTCTAATGAAGCTGTCATCGTGTAAGCATGTAGGATGTCTTCCCTTGCAGATGTTACAGCTATGTCTGGAACGACAATCTCTGACACTGTGACTGAGCTTCAAACATCTATAGCACAGTTTGGCATCCTTTATGAACTGTCTTCAATTAACTGAGGGTTATTTACAATGCACCACATCCTGAAATATATGTACATACTTCAATTGGAGGGTGACGTTACTGTCATGCCTTCACTATAAAGTCACTTTGAGTAAAAACTGGCACAACTCACCCCACTTTCCCCTACTGTTTTCGGAAGTGAAAAAGAACATAACATTTACAATAAATAACCATAAATATGATATCCCCTGCGTTACAATTCAAATTTGATGTTTTTGTTGTTGTTGTTGTTGTTGTTGTTGTTGAAATAACTATGTTTGTTCTTAGTTTTTCTTATCAGCTTTCTACATTAGGGTTGTATGTTACCTCTAATGTAGGTAAATTTATGTTTATTGCATTATTTCAGTTTTATGTGTGTTTAGATGATGGTGTTTAGTGTTTGTGTGAATGACATTGTGCACCTTCTATATATGTTATTACCTCCTTTTGGTGGTTATCAATGTATTACAAAGATGCAAAACAGATTTTAGTAGGTTGATATACTAGCATTATATCAGTTAATGAAATTACAGTATTTAAATATAAGTTTAAGTTAAAACCGTAAAACTTATAGCGCTGTTACCATACTTTTTACGGTAAAATTCTGGCAACCACATCTGCTGTTTTTTTACCGACGATTTGACAGTTTTTTTTTTTTTTACAGTGTATAGGCATATGCTCTAATAGTCTTTTTGCATTTATGTAAAACCTGAGAAGGGGAGTCCAGAATATTCCACTGCGTACCTGGACATGTATCTTAGGTACACTGTCAAAAAAAAAAAAAAAAAAAAGGCAGCTGTGGTTGCCGGAATTTTACTGTAAAAAATACATTAGCAATGTTGTAGCCTTTTACCATAATTTAATTTACTGATATCATGTTAATGTACCAACCTATTGAAGTACTGAAATCTGTTTTGTAACTTTATAGTACACTGATAACCACTAAAAGGAGGTGGTGATGAACATGATGAACCAAGCCCATCACAAGCAGTTTTGAAATACTGACATATACAGAAGGTGCACAGAGTCATTCACACAAACATTAAACACCATCATGGTAACACATAAACATAAAACTGAAATAATGCAATAATCATTCATTTAACAACATTAGATGTAACATACAACCCCACTGTACAAAACTGATTAAAAAATGTTTTACCATCAAATTAAACAAATGTAATGCAGGGAATTCTGGCAAGTTCAATTTATGGTTTCACTTCTGACAACGGTATACTACCGTAAAATGACATTACAGTTTTTCACCGTATATAGTAGGGGAATTTACCGTTACCCATTTTACAGGTTTTTACTGTAGCATTTTTACAGTCTTTTACCATTAAATTCACTGCCATTTTTTACACTGTAGTTGTACTTCATAGGCAGGAATTATGCTAATTGTAAATGATCAATTTATTAACATAGAAACTTTAACTACTAAATCTGTTGTATCCACCTTATTCTTTAACAAAGAAGTATGGGTGAGACTTCCAGTTCATTAGTCTCTGATGTAGGGAAATAACAAGAAGAATAACAACGTGCAGTAAAAGGTAAAACTGTTTGCACTACAAACCTGTGTTCATAATTAAGATAATGCATTAAAATAATACAATAAGACACACCAATTTGCAATATCAAACAGCAAAACAAGCTGTTTTGTACAGCTAGCTGCTGGATGCAGATGAGACCAGAAGCCACACCCGTTCTTACAACATCAACAACAAAAAAGTTTTTGTAAAAGTCTGTTTGACATACAACTTACTCTGAATTTATTTGTACATTTACAAAACTTTATGAATGAGGCCCTTTGCCTTTAAAAATAAAGTTAAAGTGCATAATCGTGTTGAAATAGGATCAGACATCTTATATGGTACCTTACAAAGCTGAAAACCTGGCCATTTAAGTCAATTCATCAAACTGTACACCTGCACTGTAAAAACTTGCTCAGCAGTCAGCACGGCTCAAGTATTCTCAGCCACCTGGTAATTGACATTAATGAGATTTGAACTGATATTGTAAGAATGTATCCACTAGTACATTACAGCTACCAACTGAACTACATTTTGTCAGTAGCACAGCAGTAGCTTAGCACTTTTCATAATGCAGTTTTCCCCATACCATGCAGCTTATCCCAACAATTATTGGTGCAATGGAGGAGAGGGAAAAAAGCCACTATATTACTGATTTTTATGTCACAGAATTGTGTAAACATTTTTTTAGTCAACAAGTACTCATAAAGCATTGATTTTAGCAAATTCATGCATTTAGTTATAAGTTTAACAGGTCAAATACGATTCACAGATTCATTTGCTCCTGATTTGTTATCCGATTCATTTTACGTCTTTTTGGGCTTGATACTGTGTTAATATAATATATACAGTTGCAATCAAAATTATTCAACCCCTCAGAGACTCTAGTACTTTACAAATACAAGCTTTTCTGAAGATCCAGCAATTTATAAAAAACTCAATCTATAGCAGTTTACTGGCTTATTAAAAGTGATAATGTCAATAATGTAATGTTTTTGAGTTAGAGGATTTTTTTAATAACACAGCTATGTCATAATTATCCACTTTTTATGGTAGGCAACAAAATTGTCTTATGATTAAGCCTTTAGAAACTCTATTAGACAAAAAAAAAACAGACATACATACATTTAGCCTGTGAATGTGCTGAAGTTTAGTAGCAAACATGGCAAAGTCAACAGAGTTCTCACAAAAGCTATAGAGAAGAAATACTTTCATTATATTAGACAGTCCAAGGCTACATGAAGATTTCCTTAACATTAAAAGTTCCTAGAGACACAGCTGACAGCCTTATTCCTTAGTTTAAAATGTGTTGTACCAAAAAACCTTTGAGGCTGTTGAAGAAAAAGCACAATATCATAAAATGTTTGATCAGAGCAACTGAGAAAAACCTGCAATGTACAGCTAAAGACTTGCAAGATGACCTGACGAAAGGAGGAATACATTTCAATGCAGCTGTATAAGAAGAACACCAGACAAGTATGGCCTTCATGTTGAGACATCTTGCTAAATACCACTCTTGAGCAAGAAGAACAAAAAGACAGACTTGAACACTGAACAAACTAGAACTTTTTGGACCTATGGATCAGTGGCATGTCTGGTGCAAAAAAAGGCAAAGCTTATGAGCAGAAGAACCATCTCCTTGGTCAAATTTGGAGGTGGACCAGTCCTGTTATACGGGTGTTTTACTGTTGCAGGAAATAGAAATTATGACTGTATGAAGGACATCTTGGATTCTTTGAAGTATCAGGCTATTTTAGCAAGAATTGTGATATCTTTGGTGCAAAGACTGATGCTGATGATCAATGGACTTTCCTACATGACAATCATCCCAAAGTACACATCCAAATCTACTTAAGCTTGGTTCAGGGTTTGGTCATACAATGTTCTTAAGTGGTCTGTTCAGTCTTCAGATTCAAATCTATGTATTCAATATATGGTTGAATTTGATGAAAGCTGTGGCAATGTGAAAACGTCTCAGGTTACGTATGTGACCCTGGTTCCCTGAGGGAACGAGACGCTGCGTCATCAACGCTATGGGGAACGCCATTGGTGAGCCGCACTCTGAAAAAAGTCTGTAAACCAATCGGAAGACGGCCACTCATGACCGCTCCCCATCCTGTGAGAGATGCGTCTGTCGCTAGCGTGACGCTGCGACAAGGAGCTCCCAACACGGGGCCCTGAGACAGAAACCAAGGTTTCTTCCACATGTCCAAGGCACGTAGGCATCACCGCATGACCTTGATCTTGCGGAACGGGTTTCCCCTCGGGGAGAACCCCTTGGTTTTGAGCCACCACTGTAGCGGTCTCATGTACAGCAGTCCAAAAGGTATCACGTTGGAAGCAGCTGCCATAAGACCTAACAGTACTTGGAACTGTTTGACAGTGAGTGACAGGCCTAGCTTGACCGCATTTGCTGCAGTAAGGATCGACTCGATCCGAGCAGATGACATACGTGCCTGCATCGTGGTCGAATCCCATACGACACCTAGATAAGTGGTTCTCTGTAATGGAGACAGCACAATTTTCTTGGCGTTGAGTCTCAACCCCAATTCTTTCATGTGAGCGAGAACAACACCTCAATGTTGAACTGCTAACTGTTCTGAGCTGGCTAAAATCAGCCAGTCGTCTATGTAGTTGAGTATGCGGATGCCCTGGAGTCGCAGAGGAGCCAGAGCAGCATCCACACACTTTGTGAAAGTTCGGGAGAGTGCTAGGCCGAAAGGAAGAACTCTGTATTGGTAAGCTTTGCCCCTGAAAGCAAACCTCAGAAACTTCCTGTGTTGGGGAAGGATGGAGACGAGAAAATAAGCGACTTTTAGATCTATCGTGACAAACCAGTCCTCGGACCTGATTTGAGACACGACTTGACTGACGGTTAACATTCTGAACTTCAGCTTCATGACTGAGCGGTTCAACCGCCTGAGATCTAAGGTGGGCCGCAGCCCACCATCCTTCTTGGGAACAATGAAGTACTGGCTGTAGAACCCGGCCTCTCTGTCTGGAAGAGGGACCACCTCGATGGCCTCCTTCTTCAGAAGAGAATTTACTTCTTGCTCCATAACCAGACCCTGCTCGGGGCTCACCAGAGTAGGAAAAACCCTGTCGAAATGCGGCGGCAGAGCGCCGAATTGGATAGAATAGCCTTCCTCTACAGTACACAGGACCCATGTAGATCAGGTTTGTGCACAATTCAGAATTTCAGAATTGGCCGCCATTCAATTCATGAGTTGGAATTTGAATTGAACTGACTCCGCCCCACAGGAAGTTGAATTTGAATTGGAGTTGGAATGACAGGAAGTGGAATTAAATTCATGGCAATTCAAAGACATTCCACACAGTCATACAACAGAAAGAATGTGTTGAATCTCACATACAATTACATTAATTTTGTAATTTAATAGCATAATTTTATTACACATAACTAGTCACTCCTCAACCCTGCATACATTTTGTTCCAACATATAGATAATGATCAAAATCTTGAAATAAATGACTCCCTCAATGTTTGATTAGTTTTGTTCAAAATGTTATTTTCATTTCAAAGTAATCAAATAACACAATGTAATCTGTACAAGTAGTTCAAACTAATATCATTTATAGAATATGGAATGAAATCATATCTGACATATATTGTAAAGCTTCATTGTTAAACACTTCACTTATGTATATGAATTTCTTTGAATTTGTATTGAATTGCAATTCTGCTTCCTTTAATTCAATTTCGAATTGTAATTCTAGATCCTGTTTTTGATATCAATTCAAATTCAATTCAAATTCAAGAATTAAATTGGAATTTAGGAGTCATTCTCAATTCAATTCTGAATTGTGCACAAGCCTGATGTAGATATATTCGGCAGTAGTTTCCACGCTGCCAGAAAGTCTACTAAGGGAACCAGCCTCTCGAGACTGGTTTCTGGGGTTACTAGAGGTATTGATTCGGTGACCTGTAACAGCTGACTGGCAGGAGACACCTGAATCAATTTCTCTGTGAACTCCCGTGGGGGTGGCGAACGCCCTAGCTCCGCTACGTTTCCGGGCGGAGAGGCTAGAGGAAGATGTTCGTGGGAGATAGCCGCGCCCTGTAACACTGGCAGGGTTAGCTGACTGATCTCCTGAGGGTCTCGAGAAAGAATGGGCACCATAATGAACTGTGGTGTAAACCGTTTTTCTTCGAGAGGGGCTGCCCTCATCGGCCCTGCACCGCAGTAGTCAGGGCCGCTTAGCCGAGGACCTCTTAGATTGGAGGACGACCCTCAGGTCAGGCCTCGTCTTAGAGGTCCCCGACTTTGAGTGTTGCTGACCCCTCCCTCTAGGTCTTGCTGGAGGGGCACAGGTTGCAACACTCCTCTTCTGTGCCTAGTAGAAGTCCATTATATGGAGAGAAATCCTGAAATGTTTTCCTCAAAAAACACTATTTCTTTACGACTGAAGAAAGAAAGACATGAACATCTTAGATGACAAGGGGGTGAGTACATTATCTGTACATTTTTGTTCTGAAAGTGAACTACTCCTTTAATGTTTAGAACCTATTTGATTTTTTCTTTTTTTTTTGTTCATTATTCATCAATTTCATGTTATCAGAATCACTCAATTGTGTATTAATACACTTTCTTCAATAGTTTACTGATGCCTTTATTGAATTGTTTTTACAAAATTTTGTTCTCAGCAGCAAAATGTCTTGCAGGTCAAGGGGGTTGAATAATTTTGATTGCAACTGTACATAACTGTAATAACCCAATTTTTTATTTTTTAAATGAGAAAACTAATAAAAACTGAGAACCTGAGAGAGATAAAAACAAACAAAAAATGCTCAGATGGTGGACAGCTAAAAATAAACAGTGAGAATATTATAGAATTTTCCACTTTTTTTCCACAGTTGACATCACGTCTTGTGTCAAGTGGTTTGATTTGCTTCAATTTTAGCAGGCAGATAGCAGATACACTGTTAACCGATATGCATTAACACTCAGGAACACGTAGAAACATTGGGGGAACATTTAGGGAATGGTGCGTAGAGGTGTTAGCGAGTGTGAGAGCATAGTGAGCACCAGAGAGAGAGCGAGGAGAGAGAAAAACGAGAGCTGGCAAAGAAGAGAGGAGAGGGCCCTTTTACTGCATGTTTTCTGAGCTCTTATGGAAGGACTGGCAAATGAAACTAATGACTCAGAACTGTGACTCAAACTGTCTGGTAATCAAATCCTATCCACAGAAAAGCACTTGACATGAGCAAACATACGCATGCAGACGCACACACACACACAAAACATGCCACATTTTCTTGTGATCACCATTGCCCCTGACAAATCCCTGTATTATCGTGCTGAAAAAAGCCCATCCGCTGCCCACAATCGTTCTCCCACACTACATGCAATCTCTAACAGCCACGCTCCAGCGTTTCACAGCTTCACAGCTGTCCTGCTCGCATTTCAGATATCCTATCGCAACCTCCGTTCTCATTTGTCTGCTCATGGCATGGCGTCCGTCACCGCGTTATCGGTTTGTCCAGCTCGTTTTGTAAGATCCATGGTGTTTTGCTCTGGCTGTTGGCAGGCGTTTTTCTACAGCCACTTTGTGTTTTAATTTCATTGCAGTAGTTCTCAACTGGTGGGTTGTGACCCAAAAACAGGCCGCTGGTCTGTTTTGATAAAGTCGTTGAGAGCAGAGAGAGAAAAAAAAAAACAATGCTAAATTTAAATCATAATATGCAACTACCCACATAACACAGTCCTCCTGCATCTTGATTCTGCTGATTTGCAAAAATATTACCTAATCTGGTGATGCTGAGTTCAAAAACTGCAATAAAAACTTTTCACCACATTTTTTTTTTCACAAAATAAGAATGTTTTTTTTTAATTATATATATCAGCTTTAACACACTTATTAAAATAACAAAAGAAGTTAAAAACTCATCATTTAAGGTACAATCTGGAAAAAGTGGAAATCAAAATTAGGGATGCATTCAGAATCATTCATATGTGTGAAAATTGGTTACATGAGAATTAAATAATTGTAATCTGGCTCAGTGGAAGATAGAAATAATGTCTTTGACAATGTTGTTGTGTTTTTCTGGTGATTAAGGGATAATACCATGGTTACAAATGGTTGTCGCATCAAAAGTGTCATATTTCATAAGAAAGTGTGACATGCGTGAGTAAAACAGGCACTATTTTTGGCCCAAAAATTGTAAGAAACAAGTATGTTATTAAGCAAATATAATGTAGAATGGTGTAACTGTGCATATTAGATACCTGGAGTTGCACAGCTTTCGCAGGAGCCCTGGTGGCATCTTTGTTCTTGGGCCTTCAGTTATTCAGGTTTTTAGCTAATCATCTGAGGCATAAATGTGATTATTCAATCTGTAGACAGAGGAAAATGGCTTCATGACAACATGGATTGACTGATTACACCATTAAAACAAGGTCTTCACTAGAAACTATCATATGCTGTCAAAAACAGCAGGCAGTGAGAAATATAAATCTATTTGTGACTCTGGACCACAAAACCAGTCTTAAGTAGCACAGGTATATTTGTGGCAATAGCCAAAAATACATTGTATGGGTCAAAATTATCATTAGGATAAGTAAAGATCATTTTCCTACTGTAAATTTCCTACCGTAAATACAGGTCCTTTTCAAAAAATTAGCATATTGTGATAAAGTTCATTATTTTCTGTAGTGTACTGATAAACATTAGACTTTCATATATTTTAGATTCATTACACACAACTGAAGTAGTTCAAGCCTTTTATTGTTTTAATATTGATGATTTTGGCATACAGCTCATGAAAACCCAAAATTCCTATCTCAAAAAATTAGCATATTTCATCCGACCAATAAAAGAAAAGTGTTTTTAATACAAAAAAAGTCAACCTTCAAATAATTATGTTCAGTTATGCACTCAATACTTGGTCGGGAATCCTTTTGCAGAAATGACTGCTTCAATGCGGCGTGGCATGAGGCAATCAGCCTGTGGCACTGCTGAGGTGTTATGAAGGCCCAGGATGCTTCGATAGCGGCCTTAAGCTCATCCAGAGTGTTGGGTCTTGCGTCTCTCAACTTTCTCTTCACAATATCCCAAAGATTCTCTATGGGGTTCAGGTCAGGAGAGTTGGCAGGCCAATTGAGCACAGTAATACCATGGTCAGTAAACCATTTACCAGTGGTTTTGGCACTGTGAGCAGGTGCCAGGTCGTGCTGAAAAATGAAATCATCTCCATAAAGCTTTTCAGCAGATGGAAGCATGAAGTGCTCCAAAATCTCCTGATAGCTAGCTGCATTGACCCTGCCCTTGTGTCTTGTGACCGATTGCGTCATGCTAATGTTCGGGAGTATCTTTTCGAATGAGATGTGAGCGTGTTAACAGAGTGGGATTATTTCAGCGATTAAACCTTGTTTTACTCTGTTCTTATATAAAGATTTCGAACAGCTTCAGAAGACTTGGAATGCAACAGGACATGTTTGTAATGCTTTTATACTGCTTGTTCATGGTCAGTTTTTGCAATAAATACCTGTGACTAGTGTTGTCACGGTACCAAAATTTCAGTATTCGGTACCAATACCATTGAAAATCCACGGTTCTCGGTACCAATTTCGGTACCAAAGCAAAACACAATAACATATTAATTGAGCAACACACTATTTTTTATTAATAAAAAAAATAAAATGTACAAAAAACAGTGCCATTCTTTATACTAATGTAAAATTTTGTTAAAAGTTTTTTTCACAGGTTAAAAAAGTATTTGTAAACATTTTAGTAATGAAATAACATCTAAATAAATTACAGGCATAAAAAATGTAAACAAGCTTCACCCAAAACTTTTTGTCATATTTCTGCTGCTGTTGCTGAAAAATATCTGTACTGTTGTCTGTTTTAGAGTTCGCTGGGGTCTTTCATGATCTTCCTTAATCTGCAACTGTAAAAAGAAATATAATATACTTAAGTAAAGCCATGGCCTAAGTCTGACCAGATGCAACATTAGATCATTGACACCAGCAAAATATGAATTTTCAGTAAAAAACTAACCTCAGCTGTTATAATAAATTAAGATAAGATTACATATATTAAGACAAGTGTCTATCACAGATGAAAACTGCAGTATTAAAAACACTTTACAATTTTCATTTGTTAGATAACATCGCCTAACAATAAACAGTAGTTAACATTACATGGCAATTATTCTTAGTGAGGTTAGGCTAATTTCAACATTTACTAATGCATAAAATCATATTAATCTGTTAAACATGAACAAACATGATCATGTCTTTTTGTATTAAATAACATTCACAAACATGAATTAATGTTGTAAAAATATGTTTCACTTACTTTAAGTTTATGTTAGATGATGCATGAATTTGAT
Organism: Garra rufa; assembly: GCF_049309525.1. NCBI lineage: Eukaryota > Metazoa > Chordata > Actinopteri > Cypriniformes > Cyprinidae > Garra > Garra rufa. The sequence goes on from NC_133376.1 coordinate 15,181,216, forward strand.
CTTATTTTAAAGTATTACCAAACTAAACAGGGAATAAAACGTGTTTTATTTGATTGTACTTTTATTCAATCCAAACTGCATTCATATTTATCCAGTCAAGAATAAACCTAGAACGTTTTCTGACAGACTCATATTAAGGACATAAACATTGTTAACGACACATACATTTGTACATTCTCTAACACATATATTTTGGATACACATGTCATTTGTGTAAAAAATAGTAAATACATCATTTATTTTTTTTACTCTAACAAAAGTTATAGGAGCGTTGGTTCAAATTCATTCTAAGGCCCAGCATATTAGCGTTAGCCGCGCTTATGCTAACGATTCACTACACAAACGGTGATGTTTATTTCAGTCTGACATTCAAATTAAAATATGCAATAATGCTTCAAATATGAAATTAAAATGAAACTTACCTTACTTGAACTCTTTCATTTGATCCCGGAGTCGATCTTTGAGGTGTTTTAGTTTGATGTTTCCTCCTTTCGAGAGAACCTAGACGACATCTTTTGCAAATAGTTTTTTGATGATCTATGATGTTCGCCTTGTTCAGCCGCAAATCCAAACTATTTGGAGCAAGCCTGGCTCTTCTTTGTCAACAAGTGGAGTCAGAGCCGCGGCATCAGCAGCACCGCTGAATAGAGCGCAACTGTGCAGTGCGTGAGAGCGCACCTTTTGTATAGCGTATCAAGAACCGGGTTGACCGGATAGTCGGTACCACCGGTACTTAAGAAAACCTGGTACCGTAACGTTTTAATTTTTTTAGTACCGACTTGGTACCGAAGTACCGGGACTTTTGACAACACTACCTGTGACTGTACTTATATTTGCCTGTTACATGTTTATATTGTTCAAAGTGGGTAGGTTTAGGGTAGGGGTGGGGTTAGGTGCTCCAAAGAAAGTATACATCTATATAAAATTATTTCTATTTTTTTGCAAGACAAACAACTGAAAACAAAGGAGGACCCTGTGTGTCGAAAAGTGACGCTAAAGGTGTACCTTGAGCGTCAAAAAGCGACGCCAAAGAGGTCCTGTGTCCTATGTGACGAGTTGGGAGTGAGAACGTGTTGAAACAATATGCTCTGAAGTCCGAACAATCCTTTGACACAACCTGGGATGCAATTAAAAGTAAACTAGTCACTTGTTCCTTATGCTGGGATCCTTCAGATATCTGTATAAAGATGTTAAAGAGCTGTTTAAACCAAATGTGTGAAAACGAACATTCTTTTACTTAATTTGTCCAATTGACGACAGACTCAAGCATGTGGACTGTAAGAGAAAGTGAGCGCGCATCTGTTTACTGTATCCAGTGTAGACAAGATAGCGCAGTGATTGTAATTTCTTTTTGCTTTGACGCTACGCTCGTATTTAGTGTATTCAAGTGTCAGCCATTAAGCGACTGAACACCAATTGACAGGGCCTATGATGTGTCTATTCGTCTATGTGTTGCTCTGGAGGCAGTGTTTATGAAAATGTTTGTGCCCGGGTGACGTCACCCTGGAACCTCAGGCCTAAACAAACCATTTTTGGAGCTTGATTAATGAAATGCTTTGTTTATAATAAGTAGGACGTTTTAAGCTATGAAACTTGCAGGATGTTTAAGATCAAGGCAAATTTGATTTCTCATGTCATAACCCCTTTCAGAGCTATTTGAGCTCTGTTAAATCAAATCATCTACTATATTATGATGAAATATTTGTTGCTTGGAAGAAAAAACATAGCTATTTGAATGACCATCAATGGAAAAAGATGCTCTTGCCAGATGGTACAGTTATGGTATCTACCAGCAGGAGCTAGCAAGGCCATGCTTACCAGTCTAATCTTATAAAAAGCAAGCCTGTCAAGTTTTAAAAGGCAGTAGAAAATGCTCCCCATATGTTTTGTTGTTGACGTCAACGGTGGCACATCCAATCAAAATCTACAGTGTTTTGGCACAGATTGATCTGAGAGTTAAAAGCAGCCAAACAAGGCAGATGCCAACATGGACAGGTTGTGTGACATGCCCTCATCCTTGAAAACCATGAATAAAACTACACAAGGTACAAAAATACAACCCAGACCGTATTAAAAATAGATCACAGCAAGGATAAACACGATTTGTGTTCTTTTGTGTGGTGAATTACTGGCTGCCAAGAGCATGAAACCTTTAAAATTCAAGACACATTTAGCAACCAAAATCATCAATTGTCAGTTGACTTAAAGGACATTTCTGTTTACTTTTTTGGAACTGTGTCTCCACATCTGGGTCCTAAAGCAAAACCCGTCGAGAGCCACTGTTGTATTATGAATTTCTCCATAACATCTCAAAGGTGAGACTGTGGACACAATGCATCAACAATCTGTGATCTGGCCTCAGGCAAAGATCGAGCAGCAGGACAATATGCTCAGCTGAACCCTGTAAAACAATTGTCCGAGACCATCAAAAAAAACCAACAACAACAAAAAAAAAAAAAAACGCAGACATGTATGTTGTTTTGAGGGGTTTTGACTGGTGATGTTGCTCCATCGAGTTCGGTGCCGTTTTCTCGGCTCAGCAAAAGCCCCAGAAAAGTGCTGGGGCTACATCTGCTGCTGTTGGCGGGGGGTGGTGTCGCCACGGCGATGGCTGAGGAAGTGATGCGGGAGCCAACAGAGAAAAATTTTCCATGAGGATGAAGGAATGGAAAAAAAAGTATTTTTTTCATTTCTAAAAAAGGGAGGGAAAGAGATGGCCACACAGGGAACAATTAAGGAAGAGACATATCCACACACTGAAGGGCACTGAAAACACCGCCCACTTGAAATGAAGCATGATAGATATTAGTAACCTTCAGAGAGAGACACACTCAAAACCCAAAAGTCTTACCAAGTTCTGCCTATATAACAATTAGGGCTGTTAAATAAAGTAAAATAACTAATCAAAGAAATATTGTTCTTTGTAGTTAATGTGACTCATTTCACATTTTAAATATAGATAATTACATTTAAATACGGGTGTTTCAACATCTGCCACTTTTTAGAATATAATGTGAAGATAATATTTTTGAGTGTAATATGAAGGTCACGAAGCTGTCTTAGAAGATTTTACTATTTCTGTTCATTAAATGGATTTTATTTATAGATTTTATTGTTTTCTGGTTGTAAAATTACTACAATTGATATAAAATTGATCTATAATTGATTTGTGTGTGTGTGTGTGTGTGTGTGTGTGTGTACCTGGTATTCATCACGTTGTGGGGACCAAATGTCCCCACAAGGATAGGAATACCAGTAGATTTTGACCTTGTGGGGACATTTCTCAGGTCCCCATGAGGAAACAGGCTTATAAATCATGCACAATGAGTTTTTTTGAGTAAGTAAAAGTGTGCACAATCTCCTGTGAGGGCTAGGTTTAGGTGTAGGGTAGGTGTAGGGCCATAGAAAGTACGGTTTGTACAGTATAAAAACCATTACGCCTATGGAATGTCCCCATAAAACATGTAAACCCAACATGTGTGTGTGTGTGTGTGTGTGTGTGTGTGTGTGTGTGTGTGTGTGTGTGTGTGTGTGTGTGTGTGTGAGAGAGAGAGAGAAAATACACATTACTATTCAAAAGTTGGGGTCAGTAATTTGTATATATATAGCAAGTGAAGTGACAGTGAAAATATTTACAATGTTTGGACTACCCATTATGAACTTTTATGGTTTCATGATTTCTGAAGGATCATGTGACACAAAATATTTGAAAAATAACTAGAAAATTCAGCTTTGCATCACAGGAATACATTTTATTTTGAAATATATATACATACACTGCCATTTAAAAGGTCTGAGATCAGTAAGATTTGTAATTTTGTTGAAAGAAGTTTCTTATGCTCATCAAGCCTGTGTTTATTTAATCAAAATCAAAAATACAGAAAACAATAATGTGAAATATTATAACGAATATAAAAAAACAATTTTCTATTTTAATATACATTAAAATCTAATTTATTAATTTGATCAAAGCTGAATTTTAAGATTTACTCCAGTTTTCAGTGTCACATGACCCTTCAGAAAACATTCTAATATTCTGATTCATTATCAGTGTTGATAACAGATGCTTAATATTGTTTTGGAACCTGTGTTACTTTTTCTCCCCCAGGATTCTTTGATGAATAAAAAGTTTAAAAGAACAGCATTTATTTTAAATATAAATCTTTTCTAAGTTTGGGGTCAGTAAAATGTTTTTCTTTCTTTCTTTTAAATCTTTTATTTAGAAAGGACGTGTTCATTTAATAAAAAGTGATAGTAAAGACTTACATTGTTAGAAAGGATTTCTATTTCAAGCAAATGCTGTTCCTTTTAACTTTATATTAATCAAAGAATCCTGAAAAAAAGTATCACAGGTTCCAAAAACAATTTATGGCAGCACAACTGTTTTCAACACAGATAATAAAAATGCAGCTTTGCATCACAGGAATAAATTATATTTTAAAGTATATTAAAATAGAAACTATTATATTATATTGTAACATTTCACAATATTACTGTTTTTTTTTCTGTAATTTTGATAAATAAATGCAGCCTTGATGAGCATAAGAGACTTCTTAAAAAAAACATTACAATCCTTACTGATCCAAAACTTTTGAACACCAGTGTACACAAAAGAGATATTTTAGGTTGTAATGATATTTCACAAATAGTGTTTTTACTGTATTTTAAATCAAATAAATGTAGCCTAAGGTAACATTTGCGCACCCAAAAATAAAATTCTGTCAATAATTACTTACCCTCATGTTGGTCCAAATCTGTAAGTAATCTGTAAAAGTCAAGAGAGTTTTGATTATTTTGAGCGCTTTCTGAACCTGCATAGACAGCAACACAACTGACATGTTCAAGACCCAGAAAGGTAGTCATTAATTATTAAAATAGTCTATGTGACATGAGTGGTTCAACTAGGGCTGTCCCCGACTATGAATTTTCATAGTCGAATCAGAATTTTCGAATCTTTCTATAGTCGACCGATAGTCGAATCATCTAGGCCTATGTGTGTGTGTGAATGGGTTGGGAGGGGCACGACACTATAGTCAGCAGGAGGGTAAAACAGTTTTTATTTTATTTTACACACTGCACACAGCAACAACTTTTAATAAAGCGACCAAAACTGCCTGCCAACTGACAGACGAACTTATTTAGGTTTAAATAAAAACACAGAACGCGTCTTTTAGTTCTAAAAACGCGAGGCGCACAGCACTGCCTTTTTTGCTAAGCAACGACCGAAACAGCAGTCAAATCAAAGGATTATAGCGCGAACGCTCTAAAATCTTAGTTTTTTGCTGTTAAGTAAACTGTCATATTAGCAGAAACCCTAAATAATACAGCTCCTGGTTACCCACGATAGACACCAAAGGTTTCTCCTCCATTTCTTGCAGTCTCCGGACTTTTTAAGCGACGGTAAACTTTCGCCATCACAACAGAAGGCCCGCCTCTCCATTCATTCGATTGGACAATGGAAAAGAACGCGAATGACGTTGGGCGTTTTTCCGCTCAGAGTTGATTTTTTTTTTTTCAACTTCAGGCGCTCGGAGCGCTCCTGCAAAAACGCGAGGCGCGGGGGGCGCATAAACAGAGCGCAGAACGCTCACTGCCAACAGAAAACCATTCAAAAGAGGCGCCTCCAATTGCAAAAACGCGTTCGGTGTGATCGCCGCCTAATCCCTGCCGTCAAGATGGTCCGCATCTCATCATGGATCAGGGCAAGTGAAAATTAAATCTGTCACAGGGGTGGTTAGATTTATTCACAAACACGTTAAAAATATTTATTGAACGCTTCTTTCTTTTCACTTTTGTTTTTACTGCATTATCATAATCAAAGGCTGTATATAACGTAATATAACCGTACAAAACCAGTAGTTCTGTGTGCAATTAGACATTGAGCACCCCCATATTGCCAAAATGGTATGATGCTCGTTTCACCAGCGAAGATTCGACTGTGAGATCGGTGGTCGAATCAGGCTCCGCATATCGATGCATCGAATCTTCGACTATTCGGGGACAGCCCTAGGTTCAACCTTATTTTTTTTTTTTTGTATGCAAAGAAAACAAAAATAACTTAAAGAACAAAACTTTCAGAGCAAAAATTTACAGATAATGTACTCACCCCCTTGTCATCCAAAATGTTCATGTCTTTCTTTCTTCAGTTGTAAGGAAATTATGTTTTTTTAATAAAACATTTCAGGATTTCTCTCCATACAATGGACTTCTATGGTGCCCCCGAGTTTGAACTTCCAAAATGCAGCTTCAAAGGGCTCTAAACCAGTCATTCCCAAAGGCGGGGTCCCGACCCACAAGTGGGTCGCGGGAGATTTTGTATGGGTCGCCAAGTCGAGCACTCTTTTTCAGTGCGCTATATACTCTTGATTAAACTTTATATGTGTAGTTCAGCCGCACGAGGGAGCTGGTAGTTTTCTTCTTCTTCTGCTTTCTTTTTGTTGTTATTCTTTAGCTGCGCTCTGCATCGCCTGTTTCACACATACTCCGTCTGCAGTGCTTATGCGTTGCGTTTTTTTTTTGCACCCATGTTAACGGATTGGAGCGTTCACACTGCACGCGGTTGCAGTCCAGCAGTGCGTCCCAGAAGCAGTGCGTCCCAGAAGCAGTGCGTTTGCAGCAGAGCAGCGATCATTTCGGCAGAGTCTATTTTTTGCTGTGCTGCAAGCGCTGAATTAAAGTGACAGCGCATTGTTCGCTGTAAAAATGAACATGGATTTACACGAAAATGTCCCATAAATGCATACAAATGAAATCCACTGTTTCACAGTCAACACGTGGCTTTTTGGCTAGGTTTAAAATAAGCAAAAATGCAGTTTTAAAGAAAAAGGGAACATAATACGTGCACTTGTCCAGGTAGAAAAGTTCTTTAAAAGGATTGTTTTTAATAAAGATTTAATTCGAAAGAAAAGCATGAGAGCCGACTGTTTCTGTCTGTGGTAAGTTTTAATTAAAATATTTTTTGATAGCCCAATTTTTAATTAAAAAAAGGAAGCTATAGCCTCCCTATGTTGTGTTTAAATGTGTTGCAACTTGCTTGAGCAACTTAATATACAAATCTAGAAGTCAAGTGCATTGAATAATACGTTGTTTTTATTGAGTTTAAACGTGAATATGTCTGTTATTGTATTAGTGTACTGTGATAAAAGAGGATCATAATGCTGAAAAAGCACTTTTTGATTTAATATCAAAATAACGGATAAATATTGTGTTTGTGGTAAACAACATTTTCTGCAAATCTGCAGTTTACTTAAATAAAAAAAAATGTGCTTTGTCAAATATCTGTATCTCTTTTTAAATAGTTAAGTGGAAGCATGACCTTAAAAATGGTCATACATATTTTGTTAATGCATAAATTCTCTTCGTGATACATGAACTATATGGGCCTAATGTTTATTGGGTCACAAGGATTTATCGACTTTAAAATGTGGGTCCCCAGAAAAAAAGTTTGGGAAACACTGCTCTAAACGATCACAGACGAGGAAAAAGGGTCCTATCTAGCGAAATGATGGGTTATTATTAAAAAAAAAAAAAAAAAAAAAAAAATACAATTTATATACTTTTTAACCTCAAATGCACATCTTGTCTAGCTTGGTAAGACAAGTGTTTGAGATTAAAAAGGTATATAAGTTGTAAATGTTTTTAGAAAATAACTGATCGTTTCGCTAGATAACACCCTTCTTTCTCGGCTTGGATCGTTTAAAGTCCTTTGAAGCTGCATTAAACTGCATTTTGGAAGTTCAAACTCAGGGGCACCATAGAAGTCCATTATATGAAGAGAAATCCTGAAATGTTTTCCTCAAAAAACACAATTTCTTTATGACTGAAGAAAGAAAGACAAGAACATCTTGGATGACAAGGGGGTGAGTACATTATCTGTAAATGTTTGTTCTGAAAGTGAACTACTTTAATTCAACCATTTTTTTCAGTCCATTTTGCTTTCTTTGCACACAAAAAGTATTCTTGTAGCTTTATAACATTACAATTGAACCACTGATGTCATGTTAACTATTTAAATGATGTCCTTACTACCTTTATGGGCCTTGAATGTGTTAGTTGTGTTGCTGTCTATGTAGTGTCAGAAAGCTGTTGGATTTAATCAAAAATATCTTAATTTATGTTACGGAGATGAATGAAGGTCTTACGGATTTACAGTCTTAGTAATTAATGACAGAATGTCTATTTTTGGGTAAACTAAAGTTTGTAAATATGTACGTTAAAAAAATCAAATAAAAAATCTCATAAATTCATATGTTATCTCCATCACTTCTAATAGCAATATAAAATAAATAAATACATTAATAAAGACCCATCTGCCCTTGCATACTTATACATACTTGCCTAAGTTTACATTTCCTCCTATACAGTGACTCATGCCCAGTGTGTGTAATTTCACAGTTTAGATGGTACTGTGCGTGCTTGAAGTGGTTTCAGACCCAGATAGATCTTAGACTGTGAACCCTGGGGATCTAAGTGGTCTATATGGTTGTAAAAGCAACCCTACAGCATCAATTACACTGATGAAACTCATTAGGGGTGTTGATTCTCCTCACAGGAACCTTAGGAAAAGAGCGCAGCGCGTTTTTGAGGGGTAGCGAGAGAAAAACGGCATGGAAGACATGGATATAAAACCGGGGGGAGGGGTGCTTAAATATGTCACCTAATTAAAAAGAGTTGCTCAGAAATCAAGCCGTAGAGCTGCGGTATTGTGCTGCATGAGTGTGTGGAGATTACTGGATGATTTACAACAGAACTGTGAAGCCTGCAAGACTAAATATTTAATTCCGTTTAAAAAAAGAAGAGGAGAGCATGTCAAACAAAAAGTCAAAGAGGACGAATTTTGATCTAGAGTTACACTACTTCGTTTACAGTTTAAACAATTAACTCTGATCAACTGCCTCAGGACAAGGCTAGAAATGGACCCGCTTGGCACCTGTACGTCCCTGCGGGCGCATTAACGCAGGTAGTGATGAAGCTACTGTCAAACATCAGAACTTAACTCGATAACCCCAAATCAACAGGAGGCTGCTTCCCGCTGTCTTCTGCTGCAATATTCAGACTCTGTGTACGGATACACAAAAGCGGAGGGAGATGAAAACGAGAAAAAAAGACAGAGAGAATCCCTACTGTACACAAGCGTAACCCCAGACTTATATCTCTTGCCTTTTCATCCAATAGCATCACCTCAGCCTTGCGTTCTTCCACCTCCCCAGCTCCCTTTCTCTCTCTGGCCTGGGGCGAGAGTGTTCGCGGTGTGTAAACGGCCAGTGTTCGTCGACGCCTCATTGCCGCCCATGTTAAAGCAATAAATACCTGCCACCTACACAGCCCCTGCAACATACGCAAGATCACTCGCTGTGTCGAGCGCCCTGTGCACATCAGTCAGTCTAAATCCAGAGTAACAGCTCAACTCTGACCAGATCCAGAGACTTCACCACACTGGGATTATATCCAGCTTAGTTCCCCCCTCTTATACTACATCCCGAAATTCAGCTGTCTGTAGACTTTGCTCTGTCCTGGTGCTCAGGGTAGACAGAGAAGAGCAAAAAGAATTTGTGATTTGTGTTATGAGCAAAAATATCAGGAGATTCGCTTTTGAGTATGTGGTTTCGGACCAGACTGTTACAGACTTATATTATTGTATTATTACACAGTTTAATCAATATTAAATGAATGTTGGATTAATAATGGATGGATTAAACACACCTTATAGTGAAACAGTATTCACGACCCATTTTATGTCTGTTATGTGACGCCATTCTGTGTGAAACAGAATATACAATGAGAAAAAAAAAAAATGTAGGGCGGGATTTGATTAGAGGGGACGTTTCATATCATAACAGAGCCAGGCCTGCATGTGCTTTTGCTTAAACGCCTATTTGGCTATAATTGGTTAGCCATTTTACAGGCTTGGTCTGATTTGTTCACAAATCAGTCAATGATAAGATTGCAGCAGTTTTATTTTAGTAATACTTGAATATACTATTATAACATTTATTCATATTTTGAATAAGGTTTTATGTTTATATACTTTATTTTTTTATTGTATTTTTAGCTAAATTAAACATTTTTATGTGATTTTTTATTTTTATTCACCAAACAATAAAAATTACCCTATGATATCAAACCATTCTAGGTGTATATGACTTTCTTCTTTCAGATAAATACAATTAGTGTTACATTAAAAAAATGCCCTGGCTCTTCCAAGCTTTATAATGGCAGTGAATGGGTGTTGAGATTTTGAAGTTCAGTAAAGTGCACCCATCCATCATAAAAAGTACTCCACACAGCCCTGGGGGGTTAATACACACCTTCTGAAGAGAATCGATGGGTTTGTTTATGAATAATAATCATATTTAAAACTTTATAAACCGTAATATCTAGATTCTGCTAAGCACACTGAGTCCAAAATTTTCACATTCGTTTCCACATTCGTCACTTTTCGCTGGAGTCCTTTGTTTCAGCTGGAACGCCGCTCTCTGGTGAACGTGTGCACAACAGTTAGCAGAAACTAGATTACAGTTTATAAAGTTTTAAATATAGATATTTTGTACAAAAACACATCAATTCGCTTCAGAAGGGCTTTATTAACCCCCTGTGTGGAGCACTTTTTATGATAGATGGATGCACTTCATTGAACTTCAAAATCTCAACACCCATTCACGGCCATTCTAAAGCTTGGAAGAGTTAGGACCAGGGCCTAAAATTAACACCTGCCAAGTGGCAAATGCAGGTAAAAATCGTCGTTGGCGAGTATTGTTACGCCAGGCCAGCAGAGGGACCAGCAACAGTCAGTGTGGGTAAGGGCTCCCTCTGCTGGCCTGGCGTAACAAGTATGTAACAGTGTCAGTTGCCAGTTGTATCAAGATTGGCTGTTTCTGACGTAAGCAAATAAAATAATCTTTTTCGAAGACAAGATCATTGTGATTAGATGTTCTGTCATAAGCAACGAGAATGAATCAAGGATACAAACTTGTCCCTAGACACGGTTCTAATAACTTTTAGCTGAGCAGATATTGCTGCTTCATTTCGGAAGATTAACTTTTACCTTTTTTATTCTTTATAACCCGAGAATGTGGCGACACATACCTGGTTATGCCGCCTAAACGGTGCAGTGAAGTATTAGATTGCATGTTTGGCTGTACACACGCTGAGCCACTTCAGACAGTGCACCAGTAGTACTTCAATGGACAAAAACACACAATTATGTCAAAATACAATGTCTTAAATGAGTTAGTTAGAGAGTCTTAAATAAATGTAAAGAGCTGGCAGAAAATCATATAATGTGTCAGATCTGCTTCATGTGCATCAGGTTTAAAAAAAATGTGCTGATTTAAAAGTGAAACTGCTAAAGTCTGTCATTGATGGAAATCAAAGAACAAAAGAAAAAGAGAAATCACTCGACTGCTCTAGTCGCTGTTAACTTTTGTAAAAAGAAAAAAAGACTTGAAAAAAGACTAATCATTGTAGTTTATGCATATACAATTAGTTTATGTAATGATTGTTTTAAAATCACTTAAAATAAAAGATGTGATATATATTTCAGAGCCTATTAAATGTTAAAAATACTGCAATGTTGAATGGCTATAATTAATAGGTAAAATTGAGCGAAAATGCATTTAATAGTAAAAACTGCCTGTTTGTAAAAAAGAGTTTAATGGCTAATAAAAAAAATAAAAATAAAATTTGCTACCTCCATATTTCCCAAACGTAACATATTGTTCTCTTACAATATACGAAACTTACGCAGTTCTTTGCAGGTTGCATATCTGGTCTGTTACCCCTACCCAAATTTAACATATTGTCCTTGTATACCTACATGTACGTTCTTTATAGGTACACTATAATTACAGAAACGTACACGTAAATTCAGTGTACTTATGTAGTTCTTTGCAAGTTGCATATCTGGCTTGTTACCCCCTTATTACCCAAATTTAACATATTGTCCTCGTATACCTACATGTACGTTGTTTATAGATACACTATAATTACAGAAACGTACACGTAAATTCAGTATACTTATATAATTAATTGCAGGTTGCATATTGGCTTGTTACCCCCTTATTACCCAAATTTAACATATTGTTCCCTTATACATGTTCGTTCTATATTGGTACACTATAATTACAGAAACATACACTGTAAATTCAGTTTACTTACGTAGTTCTTTGCGGGTTGTAATCTAAAGCATTACCAAAAATATTTCTCAGCTTTTATTTACATTTGGACAAAAAGTGGCATATCCAAAATTATTCATACCCTTTGTAAACTGTCACTGTCTATGGGAAAATCCAAAGTTCTATACCATTCCAAATAGTCCAAGCTGTTCTAAAGAATCCTAATTGCCCTGATTCATTGGGTGTAAACAGCTGTTTTAATCAACTCAACAGGTGAAAAACAGAAGCTCTCTGCTGTTGGTTTGTGGACACTCATGGCTAAGACAAAGGAACTAATCACAGTAAACGGCACCATGAAAAAGGTGCAATACATCAAAATTATCTAAAAATACCAGTGGAGACATGCAAAAAGCTGGTCAGCAATTATTGGAAGCGTTTGATTGCTGTAATAGCCGATAAAGGCTTTTCTATTGATTATTGAGAAGGGTATGAATAATTTTGGACATGCCACTTTTTGTTCAAATGTAAATAAAAGATGAGTAATATTTTTTTCCACAATGATGCCTCTTGTACATCGTCTTATTATCTTTCGGGAGAAGACTGTCATTTCCGTTCAAAAAAAAAAAAAAAAACTTGCTGGTTGAATAAAAGTAACTTTAAGTCAGAATTTGCCAGGGGTATGAATAATTTCACAGATTTTATATAATAAATCAACCTGTAAATCACTTCAAGCTGTCAAATATCACCACATAATGGGAAGGCAAATTTTTGATCAGATTTTTGGATTATTGATTAGAAATCGCTCCTAAAATGTTATTTTTTTGTGTGTGTGTGTGAACTATTTCTTTACCAAATGATTGGAGAAAGATTTTCTTAAAATAACATAAATTTCTGAGCAACACACAAAGCTATTGTCTGACATCAGAGAACTTGAAATATAGCACATGAGTCATATTGGCCACATTAATGATACTTTTATGGTGTTTTTGCATTCTTTTTGCAAGCCTCTGTTCACTGTAATTGTATAGAAAAGTCAGATAATTACATTATGTTCTTGCTTGTGTTCCATAGAAAGAAAGCCATATGGGTTTGGAATGACATAAATGAGGACAGAATTTGTATTAATATTCCTAAAATGCTGTAACACACATCTAAATGTACACTTTAATGCATGGGCTTAACTAAATGCGTTTGTGTGCGGTACCTGATATAACATCCACAGAGGCCAGATGTTTGTATTAAGGCCAAACACACAGCAATTGCAAATCCATCGTATAGTCAGCAGGCCAGACACGCGATGAGATAACCTGTACTAAAGTAACAGAGATATTTAAAACAGCTTTCACAGTCAGTTTGCATTCATCTGAGCAGTTTGAATAACTGTAGGTTTGCTTTTTCTTTTCTCTATTAGAAATTCAAACTTAACTTGTTTTGTGCTCAATACGCAGATCCACAAACAGCTGTGCGTAATTGTAAAAATGTGTTTTTTCAACGCTCTGTTTCCTTTATTGCTTGCTGATTTGTGGGGCAATTTTCAATGCAGTAGATTTGAGTGTTGACACACATGATGTATGAGGAAGTGCAATGTTGCCCCGCTCTGCGCTGCTAAAAAGATGCTTTAGTCTCTGTGGGAAAAAGGGGAAATGAAAATAGGAAACGTGTTAGTAACTACATTATCATGAGGCTCAGAAATCAACACTCATTCATCAGCGTCCCTATGGAAACAAAGTGTCATACATCGTAAAACATGATAGGAAGGCATTGTAAATTTATAATAAAAAGTGCTTTTTAAAAATGGTGTGCGTAGTACAGTAGCTGGAATACAAATGATGAGTATATGAATAATGAAGACTAAAGAACATAAAGTGAGGTTCAAGGGTTCACACTGAAAATCTGGAGCTGCAAATCTCATTTAAAGCTGGGGGGAAAAGCACATACTGTGTAGGCTCTTTAAAAATTATCAAATCATGCTGGAAAACATGATCGTCAAGCTTTGTTCACATCAGCTTGAGTGCTGCTGTCATTAAAGCAAAAGGAAAGCAAAGTCTTTTGTTTCATTAAATAAATGTTTATCAATTGTTTTTGCTGATAAAAAAATACATAACACAAAACAGAAGCATTTTTCAGTGGAGTTTTGAACCTCTGTATATGCTTTATATGGAATTAGGGATAGAAAACAAAGTAAAATAAGATCAAAAATGAAATAAAAAATATTTATCTACAACAATTTTAAAAGCTGACGCCAAACTGACAAGATATTTTTTTCAAAATAAACACCTTCCTGTGTCAGGTGGCTTTGTCCTCACACCTGCTGAGATCTCAACACCTGGTTCTCCCTGCGTTCTGCGGCTGTGGAAAATCGTTGTAGTTTCTGAGGGAGGAATAAGTGTTCATTTACAGCAGTGTGCAGCCCACTGACCAAATCTCTCATTACAAAAAGCGAGCGATTAGGAAGTTCACCCGCAGGGGACTGAAGCAGAACACATTCACAGAGAGGAAGCAGTAGGCTTTCAAATGAGCCCGCAGTAGCAAACAACAACCTGCGTTAGTTAACAACAGCACACAATATTGCACCACTGCAACCATGAATCACACCGAAAAATATTTTCACCCCTTTTAAAACAAGTACTACAGTCTTATCAGATGGTAAAACTATAGTACTACATTTTATTCCATGGGACTGAATGATACCATTTCCAAAAAAATTACTTTTTTGTTACTGAAAGAAATTCATAAATACCTTATTTATGTACCATAGCATTTACTGTATTTGATACTACAAGGTACATCAAAAATACCATGGTTACATATCTGAAAAAATAAAAATGTATTGAAGTGTATTGAGTATTTTTTGTAAAATAACTCTTTTCTTTAAATTATTGACTTATTATTAGTGAATTATTGATTTTTAGAGGAACAGGCTCTGCAGCAGTTAGTCTACACACTGTCTTGCAGGCATCTCTTTGAAAATCGACCCCGGACCATCCCGCATTCACAATATCTCCGGTCGGGACGCTGGTCCCCTTTACCAGCTACTCTTCATTCAGGATCCTGTAGTATAAATAGGAGCTCCAGAAATAAGCATCAGTTCTCCCAGGGAGCTCTCCGGAGATGGACTCGTGGATGGCAACGTTCCCAACCAGCCGCTCAAATTTCCAAAAAGGCCACATACACACACACATCGAAACCTATAAAAGAGAGAGAACTAATAAGTTCAAAGAAAATAAGCAATTAGATTGAATTGAGAGCAAATGGAGACTTTTGGTGAAGTCCTGTGGACGATTATCAATCTTGGAATATTATATAGTACATTAAAATAAATATTGAAATGTAATATGCTTTCATGATTATTTTTATTAAGTACACAGAAACGTTTCATTAGTTAATGTTAGTTAATATTTACTAACATGAATACATTTATTACAGTATTTATTCATTTTTGTTAATGCTAGTTAATGAAAATCATGCATTGTTTCTGCATGTTAATTCACAGTGCATTAACTAATGTTAACAAGCACAACTTGTGATTTTAATAATGTATTAGTAAAATTTAATTTTTTTTAGCAAAATTTATTCTTAGTTCACGTTAACTAATGTAGTTAACTAATGTTAACAAATAAACTTTATTGCAAAGTGTCAACAGTACATCTTCAAGCATTACTGGAAATCAAACACCCAAAAACTCACTTATAAATGTAAAAGTTTAATAAGCAGACACGATTTTTATCCGGTTTATTGTATACAATTATGGTTGAATAGGGTTAACGTTACTGGCAAAATTTTTACCTTTGTTTAAATTAACAGGCTGTTTAAATGAGCTTCTGAGGCATAATGCATTTATGAAAATGAGCAACGAAGCGATGCAGAAATTGAAAGCTATGATGATGCAGTTTAGATATTTTGTTATTAGTAGGGCTATTATTATTTTAGATTTTTAAAAAAGAAAAATCGATCGTTAGACAACTGCCTACTACCACCAATCAGGGCGCCATTTGGGACAACGAATTGCCAAGCGAATTAAGCATATTAATGTCAAACAAATTGTGCAATGAACCCAGTGCAACACCACTGATAAATCCTTCTCTGACGACGAAAAATAGCGTACATACTGACCTGAGAACAACAGTGAAAACGGTTAAGCATTCCAACCGTGTTTGTATCTTTTGTGTCATTTGTTTAGAATCAGAACGATCAAAAACGATTCACTCCTTTGAGTCGACTCTTTTAAATAAATCGCAAAGCGTCTGAATCGGTTCGCTGTTCATTCCAAATCATTCGGACTGCTCAGTCACTGGTTGAATTGTTTGGAACGTTTTACCATTTCATACGACAGTATAACACCGCATTTTTTTCATAAAAGGGAAAACTTGATATGTGCCAACAGTTCTTTAAAACAAAACTTATAAATACAGCGTACATCGATGAAGAAGGACTCACTGTGTTAAACACCTGCGTATGAAGCCTGTTGACTGAAGGTAAACACATTTTCCAACCAAAAAGACTACAATATAGACTTATATAACATACAGTAAAAAGTACCATGGCTTTACCGTGTTTTTTGTTTGTTTATGAATATACCAATTGGACTAAATACTGCGATGAGTATGTAATTGTAATTAAAATACATTTATTTCATGCTAATTATACTACATTTACATATTATGTACTTAATAAAAATACCCTGTACTTTTAGTATACTAAACTGGTATATTTAAAGTCTGCTAAATTGGAACAACTAATTTTATTAGGCTAGTATTGCTGAAGTCCAGCTAAAGATATAGGCCTACTTAAGTATATTTGATTGTTCTAACATGTAACTATTGCAAGTATAGTTTAGGTAAATTTTATATATTTTGCATTTAAAGGCTGATATTATTTAAAGATCACACAAACCTCATCAATAGTGACACTTTTTTGTGTGTTACAAATTATGTATGAAAAATAATAGATTAATTTATGACAAGAGTGCACCTCAAAAATTTACTTTATAACAAGAGTTATGACCTTTGTCACAGACTTCCTCATTCGCACTTTAGAAATCATAAGAAATGATATATCAGTTGAAAACTTAAAATCTCAAAATTCATCCTTTGAAAACCATTTAAAAAAATCAGACATTGCAATAACATGAAAAATGTACATCAAAATCATATTACAAAATGTTTTCATCATGAATTATAAAAATTTAAGTTTGAATTCTATATTTTCACGTCTCTGTTCAAAAATGGGAGTAACAATTAAGGGGTTAAAGGCAACTAAATAAAAAAGTTAATGCTTCCAAAATTATTATTAAATGCTTAAAAGCCATTTTCTCAAGGGAACATGACCCCTTGAAGTAAAAAAAGCATATGTATACTTTGATGTATGTTTTATGTTCATGCTTATTTATGAATACATACAATGCTTTGCACATCTTTACAGTTTTACTGTTAATGTAGATTTGATTTGATTTGAAGGTGGTGTGAAACATAATCTACTTTATTGTATTTTTCAGTTAATTGTACAGGCCTATAATACAATACAGTGCAATATGTCCAGGTCTGTGACTCTCAATTATCATCTCTTTGCAAGAACATTCAGTATGTGTTCACACCTAAGCCCTGATTAACGCGACAATTCCTGTCTATTCAAAGCTTTTAGTCACCAGACTCTCACCCTGTCCCGAACAAAAACGCTGAAGTGAGCAATAGATTCATTGTTTCACCGAGCTGGACAA
Organism: Garra rufa; assembly: GCF_049309525.1. Taxonomy (NCBI): domain Eukaryota; kingdom Metazoa; phylum Chordata; class Actinopteri; order Cypriniformes; family Cyprinidae; genus Garra; species Garra rufa. The sequence continues at coordinate 15,199,045 of NC_133376.1, forward strand.
GCTGAAATGATTTCAATGAATGTTGCCTGTTTGAGATGCTCACTTGTTTTATGCTGTCCCCGCAGGGTGCATGCAGCAATAAAAACATACATCAAGGAGAGAAAGCCGCTTGCTTTCTGCTTGTTCCCAAATTAAAAGAGAATTGAGTACGATTGGGGACAGTCATGCAAAAACAACCTGCCAAACAGATGCGACGACGCCTCCCGCTCTGATAATGGCTCTGGGAGTGCAAAACAGTTTATTTTAATGGAGCCTGAAGAGGGTTTGATGTATGTAAAGACAGAATGATTACACTGACGTCACTTTATATTGATCTCACTTCATGCATGGATCAAAAGCGGGGTTTAGGGAGTGCCATTTTTTAAGCATATAACCAATAAATGGATAGAATATGGCAGCTACGACTCAATTAATATCATTCTAGTGAGTCTACCCTTCTCGCTCTGCATCATAAACTTTGCCGTTGTCATGACAATCAGTTCATGTCTTTTTCAAGCATGTTGTACATACTGTAGTTCCACATAATTGGGATTTCTTTTTGTACATTTATGCTGTCACTGTGCACTAAACAAAATCTGTGTAAAAACACATTGAACATGCAATTATGGTCAAATGCTAGTACAATTTGTATTGAAATAAATATTATTGGTCATTTGACTGTATGGTAATTTACTAATTTTATTAGAAATCTCGTTGAAAATGTAGAACATTTTTTTCATTCAGTAATTGCTAGTGAAGTTTACTAAATAATTTAAATCATGCATACATTTAATAATTTAAATAATTGAAAAGATTCTCATGTAAAACATACTCTAATATTTATAAGTATACAGTACATTAATATTTATTTACAACCTCGAAAATTTTTTATAGTTTATTTAAAATAAAAAAAGTTTAAGGGCCTTCACTTTTTTAGTTGATATAGTTTAGTTTATATAAATTGCATGAGCACATCTAATCACAGGCATACAGTTCCATAATTCTGTTATTTAATAATTCCATAATTTCTGTATAAATTGTGACCCTGGACCACAAAACCTTAAGCAGCACATGTATATTTGTAGCAAAAGGCAAAATTGTACATTGTATGGGTCATAGTGATTGTTTTTTCTTTTATGCCAAAAATCATTAGGCTATTACAAAAAGATCATGTTACATGAAGATATTTTGTAAATTTACTACTGTAAATATATCAAAACTTAATTTTTGATTAGCAATATGCTAAGAACTATATTTGGCAACTTTAAAGGCAATTTTCTCAATGTTTAGATTTTTTTGCACCCTCAGATTCCAGATTTTCAAATAGTTTTATCTAACAAACCATACATCAATTGAAAGTGTATTTATTGAGCTTTCAGATGATGTATAAATCTCAGTTTCAAAAAATTTACCTTTATGAGTGGTTTTGTGGTCCAGGGTCACAATGAATTAATTTGGGGCAAAGCATGCAACTAGAAAGATTCATAAACCTCTACACATGCAAGCATGTTAACACAGACACATTTAGCTGTGTTATTCTTGTCGTTTCCACTCGCTGCTGCTTTCCTAACACAGGAGACACAAATGCATTTTATTGTTGCTTAGAAACTCCTTGAAAGAAGAGGAACAACTTTCATTTGATAATTACAAAGGAAAATGCAAAAGCATCTCAGTCATTAAGAGCCGAAATGGAGGGTCTTTGGACTTTCTGATGTGCCGCTAGTGTGTTTGATTTAATAAACGATGACAGTGTTTTATCTTGATACTTTAGTTAACTGCATTTATGGCAGAGAAGAAAATGCAAAAAATTAATCAAAATGTTTTTTTTTCTTGCCCATGGTGTTAGTAACAGGCTAGTGTGGTTACACACTAAAAGCCTATTCACACCGTGAGCAATGCAGCAAAACATTACCAGTTTCTGCTAATTTATGTCAAAAATGTTCACATAAAGCATAAAATGAGTTTTCGTCAACTTCTGAGAATACCTAACAAAAAAAGAATATATTCAAAGGAAAAAAGCGACAGGAATCGGCAACAAAATTTATCAGAGAAAATTTGCATCAAAAATATACACATAAACATGACATGAATTTACTTGTAGTCCTTTAGCAAATGCTTTTATCCAAAGTGACTTACAAATCAGGAACAGCACAAGCAATTTATCATAAGTGCTTGCGGAAGAGGCGTGTTTTCAGTTGTTTCATTATTTTCCTCTCGAAGGTCGTGATGGTCTCAGTGGATCAGTTGGAAGCTGGCAGCTTTTCCCACCACAGAGGAGCAGAAAAGGTTGGTATCGCTGATAACAATTCGTCATCTGCCTCTTAGAATAAAGCATTAGAATGAAAGTAAAATTTGCTCTTTGTTTGTTGAAACTTTAGGGCTTGTTGGGATTAGGGCTTTATGGACCCTTTTCACATTTTCAGGTTTATTTAGAAGCGGGAGTAATAATTGTTGGATAAACGTCTAGAGTGATAAAATGGAAACTACAGTAAATATTTGCAGGTAACACTTTAATATAGGGGCCATTTTTTTTACTATTAACTAGTTGCTTATTAGCTTATTTATTACTAGCATATGTGACCCTGGACCACAAAAACATTATTTTTGTTTATTTCTGTTTATGTTCATGCCTATGTATGAATATAAATGTGACCCTGGAGCACAAATCATAAGGGTAAATTTGATCAAATTGAGATCTATAAAGCTGAACAAATAAGCTTTCCAATGACGTATGATTTGTTAGGATAGGACAATATTTGGTCGAGATACAATCTGGAATCTGAGGGTGTAAAAAAATCTAAATTCTGAGAAAATCGCCTTTAATCTAGTCCAAATCAAGTTCTTAGCAAAGCATATTACTAATTAAAAATTAAGTTTGTTATTCACTCTAAAAAATAAAGGTGCTTTAAAGGGGTCATCGGATGCCCATTTTCCACAAGTTCATATGATTCTTTAGGGTCTTAATGAAAAGTTTCTAATATACTTTGGTTAAAAATTCTCAATAGTAGTGCAAAAAAACACCCTTTTACCTTGTCAAAATCAGCTCTGCAAAATTACAGCTCATTTTAAGACATGGCCACTTTAAATGCCAGCAAGCTCTACTCGCCCCGCCCCTCTCTGGGCTTATGTTTACTTTAGCTGCATTTAGCCATGTTTATTAAGCATTAAGCACATTATTAAGAAAGGCCATTTGCAAAGATGCATAAAAAACCCTTATACTCACTTCTGATGTGGGTGAAGCTGCATCAGGAACGATTTGCACGAAGATAGATGAATATGTAGATCGGGATCAGCGCTTTCCATTTAAAACGAAAGTAAAGGTAAACCTCTGCGTCTTCAGCGACTCAGATGTCGGTAGTAAATGACTAGTGCTATGTTCATTATTATATCCAACAACAGAACACCTCAATTGCTCAATTAGAGTCTTCCTCTGCACCTGAGTTGACACAATCAGGATCGTATTCAGACTGTTTCAGCTCGGTGAGGGTGGGTCTAAGGTAAAACGCTAATGTAATCAAATGTTTTTCGTCAAAACGACAAGAAGCTAAGAATGAACTGATTTTAAAAAGAGGATATTACTTTTAAAGATTAAAATAATACCACTGGGTGGATTTTTATCATTGTAGGGTGGTTGTGTACACAAACTACAAACACACATTAATGTTCAAACAACTTGGAAAAGTTAGTTTTGCACCTGATGACCCCTTTAAAAGGTGCTTCGCAGCGATGCCATAGAAGAACCATTTTTGGTTCCACAAAGAACCATTTAGTCAAAGGTTCTTTAAGAACAATCTCTTTCTTACCTCTTTATAATCTGATGAACCTTCTTTCATCACAAATAACCTTTTGAGAAACAAAATTATATCTTTTATATAAATATCTTTATGAAACATTTAATTAAAAAAATGTCACTGTTTGACTTTAAGTGTGTTTGTTTTTGCTCTGTCAACATGACATGACCGTGCTCCTGCCATTTGAGATTAGCCCACGTATCTCTTTCTCTCTGTCTGTCTCACTCTCATTCTCTTTGTCTGTCTGTCTATCTCTGTCTGTCTCACTCTCTGACCGGCTGTCCGGCCAGCAGGACCAGATGAGCACTGATAATTACCAACTGGCAGTGTGGGGCAAAGGACACCTTCAGTGCGTGCGAGTGTGTGTGTTTACGTGTGAACAATGGACTTGGCCGGGGCGACACATGCCCCTTTCAATCCCAGAGGCAGCGTAACGCAGTCATTGTGTGATAAGGATGCCCAGGCCGCATCCCAGCTAAATGGGGATGAGCGACAAGGGAGACAACTGCAAAGATGAACGATATGATACAGGGTCGGATGAGGTAAAAACCTCAGTTAAAAGAGCAGGTGTGCGTGGCTGTGATTGAGGCTGCAGCATCTGAACTTAACCTCTAAATCTCTTATGGTTTAAAGCATTAGCAGTGTCAATGTATTTGTTTGAATACCCTATTTATTGTGCAACTAAAACTCTGAACGTTTGTTCCTGCCAATGGATTTAAAAAAGAAGTAATTGTGGTATTTTGTTACAATTCAGACTTTTTTGAGTTTGTATCTCACAATTGTGACTTTTTTCCTCACAATTCTCATTTAAACTCACAATTCTGAGAAAAAGAGTCAGAATTGTGAGGTAAAAAGAAGTTTACAATTACTTTTTTAAATTTTGTACCAGAAATGGGGAAAAAAAAGAAACTTTGACATTACAGAAACTCTTTTACATGTCAAACATAACATCAACACAAACAGGTCATAAATTAACACTTAATTTCAATGTTTATTCTCTTTATCCAGCCCTATTCAAATCATGTTTGAATCTAGAAATCCACTGCCCAGTTTCCTAAGTAATCACAACAGTTTCATTAAGTTACTACAGCTTGGTTTAATCATGGTTTAATTACAATAATAAATTAGATTTGTTTTTTTTTATCTTGCAACCATGCATTGAATTAAGCTGTATTAATAGGCCTCATGAATGACTTGAGTGAACCTGAATGTAACTGGGCATATTGCACCAGAATTGCAAATAAATAATACTTTTATAAATCTTAATTCTAGACAAAAACTACACACAACTGCAGCTCACACACTGAAATTAATGATGGATGCACATTTCCACCAGTGAATAATAAAAATTATCTCACAATTCTGACTTTTTTTATATCTTGCAATTTCGATACAATCTTGTGATAGAAACTCACAATTCTGACTTTTTTCTTAGAATTGCGTGAGTTACAAAGTCAGTAATGTGTGATATAAAATTGCAATTGTGAAAAAAAAAAAACTTTAGATCATGCAATTGCGAGTTATTAAGTCAGAATTGTGAGATATAAACTCAATTATGAGAACATTGTCTTTTTCCCCTCAGAATTGGACTTTATAACTTACAATTGTAAGTTTAAATTTTACAATTCTGAGAAAAAAAGTAAGAATTGTGAGATATAAACTATATAAAATATTTGCAATTCTATTACAAGATACATAAGATACAAACTCACATTTTGTGAGAAAAAAGTCAGAATTGCAAGACAAAAGTCATAATTGTGAGATACAAACTCGCATTATTGGGAAGAAAAGTCATAATTTAAGATATAAACTTGCAGTTGCAAGTAGTGATGCTCCGATTGATCGGCCACCGATCATGATCGGCCAATATTGGCTAAAAATAGCTTGATCAACGAAACCCAAAAGCGCCAATCAAAAAAGCTGATCACTTGATGCAAATTATTTGCGCGACTTTTTCGCACGTGCATGCACAGCGCACAGGTAAACAACAGCGGAGCGGAGCATACCAGTGGCAACATGAGTTCTCCCGTCTGGAAGTTTTTCAAAGTGTCCGACAAAGACTTGTTGGGCGATATGCTCAATTGTCATATCGTCCTATCGTCAGCCTGTGAGATCCTTATTCGTTTTGTAAGGGTAGTCTTGTTATTGGGCATATGACAAGAGTACGCTCCGGTTACTCACGTAACCTCGGTTCCCTGAGATAAGGGAACGAGCGTTGCGTCGTCATTTTTGGCGACTGCTAATGGGGTAACTCCTGTTTACTCCGATACTGAAGCCTGATTTGTTAATGTTTGTGGAGTTGCACAAACCAATGGCGCTTTCACCCGCCAGAAAGGGCGGAGCTGACTGACTGCGAAAAGCGCCATATCATCAGAATCAAACGACTGAAGCGACAGCCATCAACTCATGTGCAACTTTAGCACGGCAGTTTACGCAATGCTTGTTCCCTTATCTCAGGGAACCGAGGTTACGTGAGTAACTGGAGCGTTCCCCTTCGAAAGGTAACTCTCGTTGCGTCATCATTTTTGACGACTGCTAATGGGGAACGTATCCAGTCACGCCATGCTAAAAGCAAGAACAGAACTAGCCTGCTCAGAAGCCCAGTCTAAAGGCACTTCTTGAGGGCCCAAAAAGACCTGAGCTAATAAGAGACCCAAGGTCAACCTGAGGTCTGCTTTAACATAACTTCACCCACTAATAAGGGGGTGAGAGAGAACTTAAGCAGATAACACCTGCATCTGCAAGGCGGGCATGTCCAGATTGTAAAATCTAATAAAGGTAGATGGCGACGACCAGCCAGCGGCCGCACAGATCTCCCCAATAGAGATTCCGCTAGACCACGCCCAGGACGAGGCCATCCCTCTAGTGGAGTGGGCCTTCACCCCGATCAGGCACTGTAGGTCAGCCGAAGCATAAGCTAAGGCTATAGCGTCAACAATCCATCGTGACAATCTTTGCTTTGTAAATGACAGCCCTTTAGAGCGACCTCCAAAGCATACAAAGAGCTGCTCTGACTGTCTGAAAGATGCAGAACGCTCAAAGTAGACCCTGAGTGTCCTGACACCAGTCACTGAAGACTGACCACTTCAGAGCATAGAGAAGTCTAGTAGACGGAGCTCTAGCTTCTGAAATGGTATTTTTGACTCTCACGGGGAGTTGGTTAGACTCCCGTCGAGTGCCCAGACATGAAGGCTCCACAGTTCTGGTTGAGGATGCCAAATCTTGCCCTGCGCTTGCGAGAGAAGGTCTCTCCTCAGTGGTATCTGCCATGGTGCTGCAGACAGCATCTGGACCATCTCCGGGAACCAAATCTGACTCCTCCAGAGGGGGGCCACGAGGAGGAGAGAGCATCTCGTCTCCCTGACTCGCCTGATAACCTGGGGTAGCAGGGCGATCGGGGGAAAAGCATACAGACGGGTGCTGGGCCAATCGTGGGCCAGAGCATCCCATGCTTTTGAAAAATAGATTGGGCAGTGATAGTTGTCTTCGGAGGCGAAGAGGTCGACCTCTGCCCTGCCAAAAACTGACCATATTCCCTGAACCGATAGGGTGTGTAATCTCCATTCCCCTGGCGCCATGTTGTTCCTCGACAACATATCCGCCCCTTGGTTCAATCTGCCCGGCACGTGAACCGCTCGTAATGAGAGGAGTTTTTTCTGTGCCCATAACAGGAGACGTTGCGTCAACCTGTGAAGGGGACGGGACCTGAGGCCGCCCTGGCGGTTGATGTAGGCTACCACCGACATATTGTCCGACCGCAGGACATGATGTCCTTTTAGGGCTGGGAGGAAGGTATCCAAGGCTAGACACACTGCCATCATTTCGAGACAGTTGATGTGTAAGCGTTGCTCATGCATTGACCAGGAGCCAAACTCTCGACTGCCCTCGCACAGGGCGCCCCAGCCCCAGCTGGACACGTCTGTTGTGACCACCTTCCTCCTGGATACCATCCCTAAATGGACGCCTGATATATACAGGCGAGGAGATGTCCAAGGAGCCACAGCTTTGAGACAGCAGCGGCTTATGTAAGCACGGCCCAGGCGCCAGGCGTGGTTAGCCAAGACTGCAGGGGTCGCATCAGCAAAAGGCCCAAAGGAATCACAGGAGATGCGGCGGCCATGAGGCCTAGCTCCCTCTGAAATGCTTTTAAGGGAAGCAATGTTCCCAACTTGAAAGACATCAGCGCTCGCTGAATAGTTAGGGAGCGTTCTGATGTAATCCAAGCTCGCATTTGAATCGAGTCTATGACTGTACCCAGAAAGGAAATTCGTTGTCTGGGAGTCAAACAGCTCTTGGACATGTTGATTTTCAACCCTAAGCGCTTCAGGTGGTTGAGCAGTAACGACCTGTGAGCGATCAGTTGACGTTCTGAGTCGGCTAGCAGCAGCCAGTCGTCGAGGTAGTTTAAAACGCAAATTCCCATCTGTCTCAGAGGGGAGAGAGCTGCGTCCATACATTTTGTAAATGTGCGAGGGACCAGAGACAGTCCGAAAGGAAGAACTGTGTACTGGTAAGCAACTCCCTCGAAACCAAACCTCAAGAACGGTCTGTGACGTGGTGCTATTTGGATGTGAAAGTACGCGTCTTCTTCATTCTGAACGGCCGTCGCATGAGAGCTTGATTCAGATGTCTGAGATCGAGAATTGGTCTGAGCCCGCCGTCTTTCTTTGGTACGAGGAAATACCGGCTGTAAAAACCTGACTCTCTGTTCGCTATGGGGACCGTTTCTATGGCGCCCTTCGCAAGCATAGTTTGTACTTCGGCTCGAAGAACACGTGACTCGTTGTCCGTAACCAAAGTCTGAATAACACCTTTGAATACACGTGGCCTGCGAGCGAACTGAAGCGAGTCTTTAAAACCCAATCTGACATGCCGGGGATGGCTTTCCAAGCCGATAGCCGAGTGGAGAGGGGTGCTAATTTTATTGATGCTAACTCGCCGCCTATAGAGGGAGCGTTGGCATTCTTCAGTATTTTTGATAATATCAGCGCATCGCCAGATGGGATGTGCTGATGTGTGTGAGTGTAAGTGTGGGGAGAGGAAAATTGCTCTTTATAGTAAGTATCACAGCGGTAGTTTGAGGTGCACGCTGCCTTAGCGGGATGCGCCTGGTCAGAAAACCTCCGCCACTCAGAATTTTTCGAAGTGACGGGGAATACATGCGAGCTTTCTTTAAGGGAATTCCAGCACCTGCGAGAATCCTCCTTTTTCTCTTCCTCTCCGCACGCACATCAGGACGGCTTCTGCGGCTCAGGGTCCAGCACTACGCAAGGGCAGGGACCTTGGTGCTTTGGAAATGGAAATTTCCTTGCCGTTCGGGGGCGCTGCTGCAGTCCAGGCTCCGGCTTCTGCGAGAGCTGAGGCTGCGCGGGGTTTGCAGGCTGCGGTGTGGACGCTGTCTTCGGGCGGCTTGAAACAGTCACCGATGCACTGGGGTGTTTAGGCAGGAAGTGACGCAGCGCTTGCAACGTCTTCTGTGCCTCCGTGATACACTCTGTGAAACCATCCACAGCGGGGCCGAACAGACCTTTCTGAGAGATCGGCGAATCCAGGAAAGCCATCTTTTCAGCGTCCCTGATCTCCGTCAAGTTCAGCCACAGGTGGCGCTCCAGCACCATTAGGTTGGCCATAGCCTTCCCGACCGCTTGGGCTGTTGCCTTGGTTGCACGCAAGGCGAGGTCCATTGTGGTGCGCAGCTCGCTAAAAGCACTCAGTTCACGGCCAGACTCGTCCATGTCACGGAGAAGTTTGGCTTGAAACACTTGGAGTACGGACATAGTATGCAGGGCGGAGCCAGCCTGGCCGGCCGCTGCATACGCTCTGTTTTCCAGCGCTGACGTCATCCTGCAGGGCTTGGATGGCAGCACTGCAGCTTTCAGTCCGCTGGCGGGAGGAGATGGGCGCTACCGCTTCTTCCAGAAGGGGTAGCATGCAATACCCTTTTTCCATTCGTCAAGGAGGCCGGGGGCGGGCTCTTCAGGTGCCGACCAATCCAGACCGAGCTCCTCCACAGCTCGTTTCAGCACTCAGATCAGCTCTGTATCGACGCTTGGCCGCGTCGACTGAGAAGGAGGCGGGGCTTCAGGCTCTTCACCGGAACACGCCCACTCGTCCGCATCAGAGGCCGTCAAGGACATGGAGTCGTCAACGACCATTTCCTCCTCGGAAACGGCGAAGGAAATCAAGCCGCTCGCATCGGGGGGGGGGGGGGGGGGGCGTTGATCGTCCTGTGTGAAACACACCGGCGGGAGGGAGTGCGAAGGGGAGGGTGAAGGGCGCGGGCGCCGCGTTGACGTCACATCACTCGCGCCGTGAAGAGAAGACCCACTGTTCCGCTGCTTCTTCCTCCGTGGAGAGAGAGGCGGGAGAACATGGCGAGGGGGATCGCCTTTTCGGAAAAAGGCGATCCGCGAGCGAAGACGGGAGAGGTTCATGTCCTTGCAATGAGAACATGAAACCTCAACGAGCGCAGCCTCCGCATGGGAAATCCCCAGACAGGCGACGCACTCGCTGTGACCGTCCGTTTCATGCAAAGGCTCTTTGCATGAACCACACTCGCGAAGAGACATTTGCAACAACGCGCTTGGAAATTTGCTCAAATTTGCTCTTTCGGTCCTGGCCGGATAGCCGCAGGGGAGGCGGAGTCCACTGCAGGTGGCGAGTTCCACGGCGGGACGGCAGAGCGCTGAGCAGGCAGCAGGTAAGCTTCTTAGCTTCTTCCTCGGCTTCGGCTTCTTGCAGTAGAGTCAGCGAAGAGATGGTCTCGTCGCTGAAGGAGAAGATTCTGATGATATGGCACTTTTCGCCGACTTATATTGCAGTCTGCTCCACCCTTTCTGGCAGGTGAGAGCGCCATTGGTTTGTGCAACTTCACAAATGTTAACAAATCAGGCTTCAGTATCGGAGTAAACAGGAGTAACCCGATTAGCAGTTTTTTGACGACGCAACGAGAGTTACCTTTCGAAGTGGAACAGAGCGCTGACTGTACCGGAGAAGTTCAAGTTTACTTTCGGTTTCATTCTCTGCTATCTTCAGTGAGTGGTAAATGTGCGTGCTTGAATGTAAAGGAATGTATCTTTCTATACCCGTCATATTGCAATGTTACCGCTGTATGTCTGATTGCTGTCATCAGTTCATGTTGTAGTTCAGTTCATATAGAAAGAGGAGAAACGGTGCCCGTGTAATTCACGTGCGTATGTTTAGCAACATTTTATCGCATCGTAATTCTAATTAACGCATATTGATGTTACTGAGGTTAATGTTTATGTTTCCTATATACAGACGGATTCTGATATATTGTATTTAATTCAGCCTAAACCACATTTTACTGCCTTTATCCTAATGACTGTGCAATGCTGGATTATATAATCCTTACATCATCTTAAAAAGCAGCTACAAATAACAAGCAAAGAACATTTACATTATCAAAGAACTTCATCACTAACTAGAGTAGCCTAGTCTAGTGCGAGGTGCACTTAAAAAAAACACTCCCGTTATAATCAGTTTATCTATCTACACTGTATGATGAATAAATCTCTTACCCATGTGGCGTCCAAGGCGACGTGGCCACTCCATGCGTGTTTATACCACGGCAAGTTTCTGAAGCATCCTAGAACCGACTCTCTGCACTGCATTGCTAAAGTTAGGCGCCTTTTTGAAAGATAATAATAATAATCGTCTTGCTATCGTCAAAGGCATCAGCAACTGGCGATATCTCTAATTATCGTCAATACATGATACTATCGTCTGTCGGCACAAACCTAACTTGGTGTTTCTTCAAGATCTTGACTGTAGCCTATTTCTACAGTTTTTTTTTTTTTTTTCAATATAGTTAATTTAGAGTTAGTTTCATTTCTACAAATGGTGCAAACTCTGCTAGATTATAGATAAAAGATTCCCATTCCCCTGCCATTCTGTGATCGGCAGTGATCGGTGATCGGCAGATCATGATCTTGGTGATCGTAATCGGTGATCGGCCCCAAAAATGCTGATCGGAGCACCTCTAGTTGCAAAAAAAAAAAATAATAATAATAATTGTGAGATAAACTTGCATTTGTGAGAAAAAAAAGTCAGAATTGTGAGAAAAAAGTCAGAACTGCGAGATACAAACTCGCATTTTGTGAAAAAAATGAGATACAAACTCTCGTTTGCAGGAAAAAAGTCAGAATAGCAAGAAAAAAGTCAAAATTGCAAGATGCAAACTCGCATTAGTTGGAAAAAACATAATTGTGAGATACAAATTCGCATTTTGTGAGAAAAAAATCTGAATTGCGAGATATAAGCTTGAAATTGTGGAAAAGAAGTCATAATTGTGAGATAAACTCGCATTTGTGAGAAAAAAAAGTCAGAATTGCGAGTTACAAATTTGCATTTGTGAGAAAAAAGTCAGAACTGCGAGAAAAAAAGTCCAAATTGTGAAAAAGAAAATCAGAATTGTGAGATACAAACTTTCAATTCAATTCAATTCAAGTTTTACAATACAGATTGTTGCAGAGCAGCTGCACAAAAGTTTTAGGCTACTACAATATATTTAGTAGCTTATTAGTACTCTCGTTTGCAGGAAAAAAAAGTCAGAATTGTGAGTTTTTATCTTAATGTTTTTATTTGTGACTTTACTATCATGCAGTTCAGAGAAAAAAGTCAGAATTGCGAGATTAAAAAGTCAAAATTGTGAGCTATACTTTGTATAGCAGGTTATCATGTACATTAGCCCCTGCTGGTAGATGCTGTAACTACACCTGGCTGCAAGCAGCATACTGTATATATCACTAATATTTCATTATATTTCAGTGGATGTCCTGTGGCAGCCAAACAGCTGCGATTGAGATGAATGGGAACGCAAACGACTGGCTTTCTCCAGGCCTCCATGCACACAACCTGGTTACCACCTACTGACGCCTTTGCTGGATCAAATTTAGAATTCTTCCAGGTAACCATTTACATTATACACTTGGCAGATGCATTTATCCAAAGCAACTTACAGTACATTGCAATTTTTCAACCAGTTCATGCATTCTCTGGAAATCGAACCCATGAACATGACGTTGAAGGCGAAATACTCTAAATTGAATCTCATCTCTAATTTAAACTTCATCTTGTAAACTGGTTTGCTGTGATTTGAACATAGCAAATAATGCTTTTGTGCTTGCATAAGGTGTAGTGCATAATGTTAAGTGTTGAAGAACATCTACCACCAAATTAGAAATATATTATATAGCCTTATATTTACCTGTCAAGCAAGCTCAGTATCTGTTTTCAAGTGCTTTGAAATTCTCAGCTCTATCCAGTGATGAAAAAGTTTCAGTGTTCACTCGCGTCTTGCTTCTTTTTTGGTCCCATGGTTTTTTGGTGTCTCTATTTTCTTTTCTTTTTTTCAATTCTTTGTAGGACATTTGGCTGTGTAAATAGTTGTTGACAGATGATTTTTTTTTAATAAATGGCTTTCCGTATATGGACTACCTACTGTCAATGAACAAAAAACTACTGACAGGCAGAAAGTTTTACATATTTTTTGCTGAACTTCCAATATACACTGCAAAAATGCTTTTCTTACTTAGATTTTTTGTCGTTCAACCAGAATATCTAAAAATTCTTAAATGAAGAAGGATTTTCTAGACGAGCAAAAATTATTGTCTTGTTTTCTGAAAAAACAAGTCAAAATTAAGTGTGTTTTTGCTTGAAACAAGCAAAATAATCTGCCAATGGGGTAAGAAAAATATTGTTTTCTGTTTGAAATAAGATTTTTTTGCTTACCCCATTGGCAGATTATTTTGCTTGTTTTAAGCAAAAACTCACTTAATTTTTACATGATTTCTTTGGAAAACATGACAATACTTTTTACTCGTTTAGAAAATCCTTCTTGATTTAAGAATATTTAGATATTTTGGCTGGAAACAAGACAAAACATTTTTGCAAGAAAAGCATTTTTTGCAGTGTATTTATGTAAATAACTTCAAACACTGCTTCGATTACTTCGATTTTTTGTCTTATTTCCAGCCAAAATATCTAAATATTCTTAAATCAAGAAGGATTTTCTAGACGAGTACAAATTGCAAGAAACAAACTCGCATTTTGTGAGAAAAAAAGTCAGAATTTTAAGATACAAACTCGCATTAGTTGAAAAAAAAAATCATAATTGTGAGATAAACTCATTTGCAGAAAAAATGTCAGAACTGTGAGAAAAAAGGCAGAATTGCGAGATATAAAGTTGCAATTGTGGAAAAAAGTCACAATTGTGAGATAAACTCGAATTTGCAAGAAAAAAAGTCAGATTTGCGAGATACAAACTCACATTTTGTGAGAAAAAAGTCAGAATGTAAGATACAAATTTGCATTTTGTGAGACAAAAAATCTGAATTGCGAGATACAAACTCCCATTTGCATTTGCATTTGAGAAAAAAAGTCAGAATTGTGAGATATAAACTTGCAATTGTGGGAAAAAAAGTCAGAATTGTGAGAAAAAAAGTCAGAATTGTGGGAAAAAAGTCAGAATTGTGAGATACAAATTTGCATTTGCGAGAAAAAACTCAGAATTCTGAGAAAAAAAGTCCAAATGTCTAATCATTTAAATCTAAAATCTAAAAATTCTTAAATCAAGAAGGATTTTCTAGACGAGTAAAAATTATTGTCTTGTTTTCCGAGAAAAAAAAAAAAAGTTTTCTGTTTGAAAATTAGATTTGCTTACCCCATTGGCAGATTATTTAGCTTGTTCTAAGCAAAAACTAATTTTATTTTAATTTTGGCATGAAAAGTCAGAATTGCAAGAAAAAAGTCAAAATTGCTAGATGCAAACTTGCATTTTTTGAGAAAAAAAGTCAGAATTGTAAATTACAAATCTGCATTTTGTGAGAAAAAATTCTGAATTGCGAGATACAAACTCTCATGTGCAGGAAAAAAGTCAGAATTGCGAGAAAAAAAGACAGAATTGCGAGATATTAACTTGCAATTGTGGGAAAAAAGTCAGAATTGTGAGATAAACTCGCATTTGTGAGAAAAAAAAAATCACAAGTGCAAGATACACATTTGCATTTGTGAGAAAAAAGTCAGAATTTTGAGAAAAAAAGTCCAAATTTCTAACCAAAATATTTAAACATTCTTAAATCAAGAAGGATATTCTAGATGAGTAAAAATTATTGTCTTGTTTTTCTAAAAAACAAGTTTTCTGTTTGAAATTAGATATTTTTTCGTTTCCCATTGGGAGATTATTTTGCTTGTTTCAAGTAAAAACACACTTAATTTTGACTTTTTTTTTCTTTTCTGAAAACAAGAAAATTATTTTTACTTGTCTAGAAAATCCTTCTTGATTTAAGAATGTTTAGATATTTTGTCTGGAAACAATACCAAAAAAAATTAAGCAAGAAAAGCATTTTTCCAGTGTATTTATGTAAATAACTTCTAACACTGCAAAAACACTGCTTTTCTTACTTAGATTTGTTTGTCTTGTTTTCTAGACAAAATATCTAAAAATTCCTAAATCAATAAGGATTTTTAAGACAAGTAAAAATTATTTTCTTGTTTTCAGAAAAAAAAAAAGTCAAAATTAAGTGAGTTTTTGCTTAGAACAAGTATAATCTGCCAATGGGGTAAGACAAAAAAAAAATCTTATTTCAAACAGAAAACAAGATTTTATTTTACCCCATTGGCAGATTATTTAGCTTGTTTCAAGTAAAAACACACTTAATTTTGACTTGTTTTTTTTTCTGAAAACAAGAAAATCATTTTTACTTGTCTAGAAAATCCTTCTTGATTTAAGAATGTTTAGATATTTTGTCTGGAAACAAGACAAAAAAAATTAAGCAAGAAAAGCATTTTTCCAGTGTATTTATGTAAATAACTTCTAACACTGCAAAAACACTGCTTTTCTTACTTAGATTTGTTTGTCTTGTTTTCTAGCCAAAATATCTAAAAATTCCTAAATCAATAAGGATTTTTAAGACAAGTAAAAATTATTTTCTTGTTTTCAGAAAAAAAAAAAAAAAAACAAGTCAAAATTAAGTGAGTTTTTGCTTAGAACAAGTATAATCTGCCAATGGGGTAAGACAAAAAAAAAATCTTTTTTCAAACAGAAAACAAGATTTTATTTTACCCCATTGGCAGATTATTTAGCTTGTTTCAAGTAAAAACACACTTAATTTTGACTTGTTTTTTTTTTTTCTGAAAATTAGAAAATAATTTTTACTTGTCTAGAAAATCCTTCTTGATTTAAGAATTTTTTGATATTTTGTCTGGAAACAAGACAAAAAAAAAAAATTAAGCAAGAAAAGCCTTTTCCAGTGTATTTATGTAAATAACTTCTAATATGATTGGCTAACGTTATTGCATATACAACAAATGATTAACAGCTTTACCAATTAGAAGTTTTCTGTTGGGCCCAGTGTGTATAATCATAACCTTGATATCAAAACAGTAAGAAAAATCTGGTGATATGAACCTTTTACCATCCCTTAAACCTGTCTGGAATGGTCCAGATACATTAGCAGCCTGTCAATCTGACCTTTCATCTACAACCACGCTCAGCTACAAACCAAACCAAGGCATTTTACAGTGATATATTGGCAGCAGACTCAAATTTCATATGCTTGATGGTGAGTCATAGCTTACGACAGCAAATCAGGCATAAAATAGAAATAAAAAAAGAGGAAGAACGCTTGCTTCCATGAGGAGAGAGGGATCGGCTCCAGTATCCTGTTTCTCCTGGTCTCCAGGGTTTGAACACACTTCAAGTGGGACAGATTTACATGAAGCCTAATGAAATAGGGTGCTATTTTTAAATCGGTATTAAAACCACATATGGGACTGTGAACGTCTGCTTATGAACTGCTTATGTGAACTTACAATCTTTATATAAATCAATAAAGAAAATAATATATCTGATCAGGGTTTCTTATTAAATATATAAAATATTCTGTTATAATAAAATAATATGTTATTATTTTTCAAATTTACTTTTAATGAATAATAATTATAATAATATAATAATAATTTACTTTTATGACATTCAGACACTTTATATGTCATTCAGCAGGTCACCTCTGCGCAGCACAAAGCTGAAACTCTATGACATCCAGCA
Source organism: Garra rufa (assembly GCF_049309525.1). Lineage (NCBI taxonomy): Eukaryota > Metazoa > Chordata > Actinopteri > Cypriniformes > Cyprinidae > Garra > Garra rufa. Next base: position 15,215,884 of record NC_133376.1, read on the forward strand.
CAAAGCTCTCTTACCCCCAGGACACGGCCAATTGATTGAGTCCTTGTCAGTGCGGACATTTAATATGTCAAGGTGAATAAGAACAGCTTCTTTTGTGTGTCTCATTTGTGTCCGAGCTCGGAGGAAATTGAGCGGTTCTTGACATAATAAGCTTCAGTGGCAATTAATCTTCTCGCAGTGTGTTATTAAACGTTTCCAACTTAAATCCATTTTTCAGCACTCAGTTTCACGGTAAGGCACTATGCAATTTGCGGAAGGTCAAATATGAAATGAGCTCTTTGTTCCCTTCCGGGAACTCGAGCCGCGTCTAGAAACGCTATGGGGAACGCCATTGGCGGGCCGCACTCTGAATCATGTCTACAACCAATGAAATGACGGGAGTGACGTCACAGGCGCGGTGACGTCATCGACCAGGAAGTATAAAGCACGTGCGTTTGAAGCCCGCGGCAGCTTTTGTCATTCAGCGAGAGCGCTCTGTGTCTGTCTGTCTGCCATTTTGCTGTTTATTGTGCCAGTTTGCACGCATTTCTTTTGAGTGAAATGGCTTCAAAACAACCTTTAAAAGAACAAAAGAAAAGTTTGGTGGCTGTTAGAAGACATAGACCGTGTGTTCCTCCCTGCCAACGCTTTATTGTTGGTGGGGATACACACAGTCTATGTGTGGTGTGTTTGGGACCGGAGCACGCACAGTCAGCCCTCGAAAAGGCTGACTGTCCGCAGTGTGAACGCCTGCCGCTGCGGGTGCTCCGTTCCCGGAAAGCCCTCTTCGAGGAGGGGGCTTTCTCCAGCGTGCCTCGCGGGTCTGGCCCCGCTGCCGCCGAGGCGGAGCGGTTGCGCCACTCGTGGGGCTCGCAGCTCGATCTGCTGGAGGGTTTGGAGACGGGTGACCCCCTATCTCCTCCCTCACTCAGCGGCGCGAGCGATCTCCTATTGGATGAGGAAGCCCGCACTGCGGCCTCTTCCCTCCAAGAAGAGATCCCAGAGCTCCACATATCTTCCTCCGAGGAGGTTGATATGGAAAGCCTGGAGGACACACCACAGCCACCCCGTTCGCCTCAGTACGAGGAGCTCGTGGAGGTGCTGACCCATGCGGTAGCCAAACTAAACATCTCATGGCCCGCAGAGCAACATCATGAGCCGCAGGGAAGCAAGTTAGATGATCGCTTCCTGCGGACACGGTCAGCACCTCCCAAACGGAGCCTTCCATTCTTCCCAGATCTGCACAAAGAGATCTCAAGATCCTGGGGGAAGCCGTACTCCTTCCGCCTCTATAACCCCACTGAGAGTTATGCTAACGTGGGGGGTACGGAGGAGTACGGTTACAGGGCGATGCCACGGGTAGAACAGACGCTCGCGGGCTATCTGGCACCCGGTTCGGCATCGTCCCTGAAGGCTCCGTCCTTGCCCACCAAGCCATTAAAATCCACATCAATCATGGTGGGCAAGGCATATACGGCAGCAGGTCAGGCTGGTTCATGTTTGCACACCATGGCCATCCTTCAGGCTTATCAGGCTGACCTGCTGAAGGAGTTTAACGACGGCGAGGAGGTTAACATCTCAGAGATGCGGCGCACAGCAGACCTCGCCCTCCGCGCCACCAAGGAGACCGCCCGTGCAGTGGGTCGGTCTATGGCAGCCCTGGTGGCCGCGGAGAGGCATCTCTGGTTGTCCCTGTCCGCACTAAAAGATAAGGACAGGGCAACACTCCTGGACGCCCCCATAGAGCCAAGCTCCGGCCTCTTCGGTGCCTCGGTGGACACAGTTGTCGCCAGGCACCAGGAGGCCAGGAAGCAGGCAGCGGCGTTCAGGACGTACCTCCCTCGCCGCGTTTACTCCTCTGAGGCTGCTGGACGGGCGCAGCCTCAGCCGTCAACGAGCTCCTCGCACAGAGAGGCACAGAAACAGAGTGTTGCCGCCCGCGCTCCTCCGGTTCGTCCTAGAGGACGGGGCCGGCAACGCTCTGGGCCGGGGGCCTCTAAGAGGAGGCCTGACCTGAGGGTCGTCCTCCAGTCAAAGAGGTCCTCGGCCAAACGGCCCTGACGGTCAAGCACCAGGGTCATTGAGGGCAGCCCCTCTCGAGGGGGTTTATTCGGCGCCACAGTCTGTGGTCACCGAGCCCCCTCGGGGCCCTCAGGAGATTTGTCAGCTAACTCTGCCAGTGTTAAAAAATCAGGGCGCGGCAATCTCCCGCGAACACCATTTTCTAGCTGTTCCACCCGGAAACGTAGTGGCCCTAGGAAGTTCGCAACCCCTACGGGGGTCTTCAAAGAAGCTAGTTCAGGAGTCTCCTGCCAGTACGCTGTTACAGGTCCCCGAACTAGCCCCTCAAACAAATCCAGAAGCCAGTCTCGAGAGGCTGGTTCCCTTAGTAGATTTTCTGGCAGCGTGGAAACTACTGCCGAACGTCTCCACATGGGTCCTGCGCACTGTAGAGAAAGGGTACTGCATTCAGTTTGGCGCCAAGCCGCCACCTTTCAGCGGGGTATTTCCAACTCTGGTGAGCCCCGAGCAGGGTCTGGTAATGGAACAAGAAGTAGTAACTCTCTTGAGGAAGGAGGCCATCGAGGTGGTCCCTCCTCAACACAGAGAATCCGGGTTCTACAGCCGGTACTTCATCGTTCCCAAGAAGGATGGAGGGCTCCGGCCCATATTAGATCTCAGGCAATTGAACCGCTCAGTAAAGAAACTGAAGTTCAGAATGCTCACTATCAAGCATGTAGTGTCACAAATCAGGTCCGAGGACTGGTTTGTCACGATAGATCTAAAAGACGCATACTTTCACGTCTCCATCCTTCCTCAACACAGGAAGTTCCTCAGGTTCGCTTTCAGGGGCAAAGCTTACCAGTACAGAGTACTTCCTTTCGGCCTAGCTCTCTCTCCCCGTACTTTCACGAAGTGTGTGGATGCTGCTCTGGCTCCTCTGCGACTCCAGGGCATCCGCATACTCAACTACATAGACGACTGGCTCATCCTAGCCAGCTCAGAGCAGTTAGCGGTTCAACATCGAGGTGTCGTTCTCGCTCATATGAAAGATCTAGGGTTGAGACTCAACGCCAAGAAAAGTGTACTTTCTCCACTACAGAGGACCACTTACTTAGGCGTGGTGTGGGATTCGACCACGATGCAGGCACGAATGTCACCTGCTCGGATCGAGTCGATCCTTACTGCAGTAAATGCGGTCAAGCTAGGCCAGTCACTCACTGTCAAACAGTTCCAAGTACTGTTAGGTCTTATGGCAGCCGCATCCAACGTGATACCTTTTGGACTGCTGCACATGAGACCACTACAGTGGTGGCTCAAAACCAGGGGGTTCTCCCCAAGGGGAAACCCGTTCCGCAAGATCAAGGTCACGCGGCGCTGCCTACGTGCCTTGGCCATGTGGAAGAAACCCTGGTTCCTCTCTCAGGGTCCAGTTCTGGGAGCCCCTTGTCGCCGTGTCACGCTAGCGACAGACGCATCCCTCACTGGATGGGGAGCGGTCATGAGTGGCCGCTCAGCCCAAGGCCTGTGGAGCCCTCACCATCTCTCATGGCACATAAATTGCCTCGAGATGCTAGCTGTGTTCCAGGCCCTGAAGTATTTCCTTCCAGACCTAAGAAACCGCCACGTACTGGTCCGTACAGACAGCACTGCGGTAGTTTATTATATAAACCATCAAGGAGGGATCCGCTCACGCCCCTTGTTCAAGCTGGCGTACCGGATCCTCCTGTGGTCTCAAGGAAAGCTTCTCTCCCTGAGAGCAGTCCACATTCCTGGACATCTGAATGTGGGAGCAGACGTCCTGTCGAGGCAGGGGCCGAGGCCCGGGGAATGGATGCTTCACCCAGTAGTAGTGAAACAGATTTGGAGAAAGTTTGGCCAGGCTCAGGTGGACCTCTTCGCGACTCGAGAGACATCGCAATGTCCCCTCTGGTTCTCTCTAGTTCCTCCAGCTCCTCTTGGACTGGACGCTATGGTACAGACGTGGCCGAGGCTTCGTCTGTACGCCTTTCCCCCGATCGCTCTGCTCCCGGGAGTTCTGGAAAGAGTACGCCGGTTCCGAGTACGGCTGTTGCTAGTAGCCCCGTACTGGCCGGCCCGAGTATGGTTCTCAGACCTAGTCTCCCTCCTCGACGGCTCTCCATGGGAGATTCCCGTCAGGAGGGACCTCCTGTCTCAGGCTGGGGGCGCAGTTTGCCACCCCCACCCAGAGAGGTGGAAGTTATGGGTGTGGCCCCTGAGGGGGCGCAACTCATAGAAGCTGGTCTCTCAACCGAGGTTGTTGAGACCCTTCTTCAATCCAGAGCTCCCTCTACGAGGAAACTTTATGGCCTTAAGTGGAACCTGTTTGTTAGATGGTGTTACGAACACAGCTGTGACCCAGTTAACTGCCCGATCGGTACAGTTCTGGAGTTCCTACAAACTCGCCTCTCCGCAGGGCTAGCTCACTCCACTCTGAAGGTGTACGTGGCGGCTATATCTGCCTTCCACGCCCCTCACGGTGGCCTCTCAGTGGGCAGAGACCCCTTGGTCATTCGTTTCCTCCGTGGTGCACTCAGGCTGAGGCCTCGAGTGAAACCCAGGGTTCCCACGTGGGACCTAGCTGTCGTGCTAGAAGCTCTATGCAAGCCTCCATTTGAGCCCATAGAGGAGATCACAGATCGCATGCTTACCATTAAGACAGCGCTCTTGTTAGCTCTCACCTCTCTAAAGAGAGTAGGGGACCTTCAGGCCCTTTCAGTGGCCCCTTCTCATTTAGACTTTGCCCCTGGGATGGCCAAAGCTTTTCTTTACCCCAGAGTCGGGTACGTACCGAAGGTCCCGTCCCTAGCACCACAGCCTATCACGCTACAAGCGTTCTATCCTCCTCCTTTCCTGGAGCCGGATCACAGGAAGTTCAATTGCATGTGCCCAGTCAGAGCATTAGATGCATACGTCCACAGAGCTGCCCTGTGGCGCAAATCAGAACAGCTGTTCGTCTGTTATGGCCCTCCAAAGAAGGGCCTCCCGGCTGCTAAGCCTACTATTAGTAGATGGATCATTGATGCTATATCTACTGCTTATGAGTCCTCTGGTCTCCCATCACCGATCGGAATCAAGGCTCACTCCACTCGAGGCCTCTCAGCCTCGAAAGCTCTGACGGCAGGTGTCCCCATCCAGGACATCTGCAATGCTGCGGGTTGGTCCTCGCCCCTGACCTTCGTCAGGTTTTATGAAATCGACCTCAGAGCCGCTCCAGGCTCCTTCGTCTTAGACTCAACTTAGAGAAAAGCCACTAAGATCAGCCATCTCCCTAGCCAGGAGGAGACTTCTCTAGGCGCATTCTTTTAGTTAAAAGAAGAGAAGTCGCTACTCGCCACATCCTCCTCGTGTGCCTGAGGGCCGAGGAGCGTTTTTCGGATCTTTGAAGCCTTTTGTCCGTGGAAGACTAGACAAAAGACAATTCTTTCGTGTCCTGCGATGGTTTCCAGGCCGAGCTCACTCAGTCCCTCTTGGGCTGGCGAACTCCAGACAAAGGACTATTACTCCCCGTGGGCCTGAGGGCCGGGGATCATTTCACCTCTTGTCCGTAGAAAGCTAGACAAAGGTTCTCCCTCTCAAGCCCTGGTAGGCTCACCAGGCCAAGTTCACTCAGTCCCTCTTGCTCTGACGTAATCCCAGGCAAAGGACTAAGACTCCTCGAGTGCCTGAGGGCCGAGGAGTACCTCTCTCTACGGCTTACGACCTGGCAAGGCTAAGACAAAGTATGGCTCGGTCCCTCTTGTTCTGGCCTCCCCAGACAACGGACTAAGTCTCCTCGCGTGCCCGAGGGCCGAGGAGTGCCCCTTGCATTGATTACGTAAGCCCAGTGGAAGGTCTGCTTTATCCTCGTGTGCCCGAGGGCCGAGGATCTTACAACCCTCTTGTCCGCGGAATGCTAGACAATGGTCCATTTCCCTCGCGTGCTGGCAAGATTACCAGACCGAGCGTAATTCGGTCCCTCTGATTCTGGCCTTTCCCAGACCAAGGACTAAGACTCCTCGTCTGCCTAAGGGCCGAGGAGTGCCTCTTGCACTGGATGGCTACCAGGTAGAGGCCCATACTGTCCTCCCCGTGTGCCTGAGGGCCGGGACTGCAGTGCCCTCTTGTCCGCACAAAGCTAGACAAAGGCTTATTCTCTCGCGTCCTGGAGCAGTACCAGGCCGAGCTCTTGAGTCCCTCTTGCTCTGGCAGAACCCCAGACAAAGGACTACCTCTCCTCGTGAGCCCGAGGGCCGAGGAGTACCTCTCGTTCTGGCTGGCGACCAGACAGAGGTGGACCACCTGGCTGAGGTCCGTCTCTCCCTCTGCACCTATTAATGTAAACAGGCAAAGGTCGAGAACTCCATCCTCGTGAGCCCGAGGGCCGAGGATCATATCACCCTCTTGTCCGTGGAACACTAGACAATGGTTTATCTTCCTCGCGTTCTGGAAGTCCACCAGACCGAGTGTACTTCGGTCCCTCTGGTTCTGGCCTTTCCCAGACCAAGGACTAAGACTCCTCGTCTGCCCGAGGGCCGAGGAGTGCCTCCTGCACCGGCTGGCTACCAAGCAGAGGCCCATACTGTCCTCCCCGTGTGCCTGAGGGCCGGGGACTGCAGTGCCCTCTTGTCCGCACAAGGCTAGACAAAGGCTTATTCCCTCGCGTCCTGGCAGAGTACCAGGCCGAGCTCTTGAGTCCCTCTTGCTCTGGCGGAACCCCAGACAAAGGACTACTTTCTCCTCGCGAGCCTGAGGGCCGAGGAGTACTCTTGAGGTCGAGTACACCGTCCTCGTGGGTCCGAGGACCGAGGACCACTTTCTTTCTGTCCACTTTGACAGTGGTTATTGCAGTCCCTCTTGTTCTGGCTATCTCCCAGACAAAGGACTAAGACTCTGCGTGTGCCTGAGGGCCGCGGAGTACCTCTCGCTCTGGCTGGCGACCAGACAGAGGAAGACTACCTTTCCTCGTGTGCCCGAGGGCCGAGGTCCACTGGGCCTTCTTGTCCGCGGTATGCTAGACAAGGGCTCCTTTTCTTTCCACCCTGGTCAAGCAGACACAGCGCAGGGTCCTGGAAATTATGGGGGCGTTGGTAGTCTCGTTCCCCATAGCGTTTCTAGACGCGGCTCGAGTTCCCGGAAGGGAACGTCTCGGGTTACGTATGTAACCTTAGTTCCCTGAGGGAACGAGACGCCGCGTCTCGGACCATAATTCCCGCCCCTGCGGCGCTCGCTTCATTCCTTAAGAGCTGCCGCGGGCTTCCCCGGAAGGGAACGTCTCGGGTTACGTATGTAACCTTAGTTCCTGAGGGAACGAGACGCCGCGTCTCGGACCATAATTCCCGCCCTGCGGCCCCTTAAGCTGCCGCGGGCTTCAAACGCACGTGCTTACTTCCTGGTCGATGACGTCTCCAGGGAACTAAGGTTACATACGTAACCCGAGACGTTTTCTGTTATTATTATTATCTAATACTATCCTATTACTTCAGCTCACAGTCACAATTGTCAAAAACGTGATGTCCTCTAAAAATAACCTGATCAGTTTGACGTCCGTGTGGTGTGAGTCACTTGTGTCGGTTTAACCTCCTGTCACTATTTTGTGTGCATATTTTGGAGGGTCATAAAATAACAAGCAGTAGTTTATTATTGTTAAGGTAGAATTTGCTTTCTTCGCATCTCTGCTGATTTAATATTGATGAACTTTATTTACTACACATTATTTATAATTTATGTTTCAATGGCAAATATATTCCATGTTAAAGATTAAAGAGCTTATGTTTTGTTTGGCTCAAAAACATCAGATTGATACTTTATGACTCTTAATCTTATGAGACCACATTATAAACTAAATTTCAATTTCATAACATGCTGCAAATGTTCTGCATGAAAAAATGGTGGGGTCTCTGAAAAATCTATAAAATCAATGTGCAATGTAAAATGATTTTATTTTACAAGAAAATGTCAAAACTCACATTTAATTCACTGTGTTACTTGCTGTTCCTTTGCAGCTGTCTGTGAAATTTACTAGCCGTTCTTGAAAGAAAATTCCTTCTACACCCGTTTCTTTTTAGTGCGGAAAGCTTAGCATTGAACATTTGGTCTTTGAAGAATTTGATGAGAGTTCATATTGAGATCTCTTGACTTTTGATTGCACATTTGGAGTCTTGGCAGATCTCACATTGTTGAGAAAACATTGCTGAGTTAAATTGGCTCCTTTTCTCATGCAGGGAAAAAAACTCTTTGCTGCTCAGGAGAAACAATTAAAGGGATAGTACAACCAAAAAAATATATTTTGACATTAATTACTCACCCTATTTTAGAGCATGTTACAAAACCATAAGATTCACTTTTGGAAGACTAAGATATTTTTGATGAAAACCACTGATCTCTCATTGACTATTTTTATAGATGTTCTTACTACCTTTCTGAGCCTTGAGCGTATCAGTTGTGTTTCTGTTTATGCAGGATCAGAAAGCTCTTGGATTTCATCAAAAAATATCTTATTTGTGCTCCAAAGATGAACGAAGGTCTTACGGATTTTGAGGGTGAGTAATTAATGACAGAATTTGCATTTCTGGTTGAACTAACTCTTTAAGATATTAAAGATCTCTCATTTGTAATTTTCTGTTATGGGATTTGATCTACCTAAAAATGAACATTCATATTTGACAGTCAAATGTGAATGTTTTATTACAAAAATGTAATGTGTGTTTATATGTGGTGCATTTGTGGTTGCAGGTACTGTGGGGGTAGTGGCCGTGGCATCACGGGGCATCAGGCAAGCTGCAGTGAGTGGTTGGAATGATCAGGATTTGAGCTGGAGAGACAGGTTGCATGACCAGGATCTGGCACAGGCTGGAAGTGTGGTCAGTCAGGTGGGATACTGTGGAGTTGGACTGGCACTCCAAATATATTTGAAGGTTGGAGACCAAAGACACAGTGAGGTGGAGTCTGCATATTTTTGCAGGATTTTTATAGCTAAGTGCACCACAAACCAATTTAAAGTCAACACGAAATCAAAAGCAACCATTCCTGGTTTTACTGTGAATGATTCCTCACAGCACATTATTTAAAAAGGCATAATAATCTTAGGGCCCATCCACACGGAGACGTGTTTTGTTGTATACATAAAACATTTGTATCATATGATTGTCCTAGAGTAGATAAATCTGGAAACAACACCCTTGCATTTTTGTGAGTATAGCCCATCCGTATATTTTGTGAAACAATGATGTCATAACCCTACATTTCGACCCTAGTCAGCAGTGTTGGGGGTAACACAGTAACGCAAGTTACGTAATTGTAACAATAGGACGTGAGACGGTCGGATCCATGTGCAAGCTTTATTAGCGTTAAGCATAGACGTGGTCAAAAACAGGCAGGGGTTCGAGCAATTGCAAACAGATATAACGAAGGCAATACAAAGAGTAATCCAGACAAACGGTCGATAACAGCAGCGAACGGGATCCAAAGGGGCTTCACAAAAGCGTAATCCAAGGGCAGGCAGGAGATCAGAAAACCAGAGAGAATCAGAACAAGAAGGACAAGACTAGGTAAACACTGGAATGCTTCATAAGGCTGCTAGGCAAACACAATACTCAGCAATGAATGACTGTAATGGCCTCGTATTTATACGGTTCATGATTTGTGGCGGGTAAAAGTGCAGTCTGAGATGGGAAGTGTAGTCCAGGGTGAAGTGTCAATGTAATGAGCGGATGACCTCTGGTGGTGAGCGGACGGAAGAACATGGGCAGGGTTCGTAACAGTAATAATATTACTTTTTCCAAGTAACTAGTAAAGTAACGCATTACTTTTTAATTTTTCAAATAAGTAACGCTGGTTACTTTTCCCCACATTTATTGATTAAAAGCTCTCCTGTCCCCATGTTAAGAGAAATTGTGAGTAAGATGTTATTTTAGTTTAATTCATCTCACTCACAAAAAAAAAAAAAACAGATACAGTATTGCTCAAAATGAATAAAAACAGTGAAATTCAATGCAGACCTGCAATAATTAAATATGTTAAATAATACAAATATCCTATATGTATTTAATCCCATTTTATTAAATAATGTCTTTGCTGCCGACCTTCAATGATCCAATTCATCCATACTAATAAGCAAAACTTACTCAAGGTAATCGAACATTTGTTTTCCTTTTTTTTTTTATTGCTGAAGAGTTTTCTTCTGCGGTCTACTTTTCTCAAAGCCTGAGGCTTTTGGTGTGAAAAGGTTTTTACATTTGCCAAAAATAGAACTTTTTATATTAAAAACAAACAAGCAAGCCCTGCACAGACTTACAGTCTGTACACAGACAGTAACGCAAAAGTAATGTAACATATTACTTTCCAATTAAAAGTAACTAAGTAATGTAATTAGATACTTTTTTAGAGAGTAACTCAATATTGTAATGCATTACTTTTAAAAGTAACTTTGGCCATCACTGCTAGTCAGACACTAATACGTCGCGTAACAGCAACAACAATAACAAACAACATGAATGCACAATGAATAACTGTATTTTCATCAACTAACATTAACACAGATTAATAAATAGTGTAATAGATGTATTGTTACATGTTCATCTTCTTGTTGTTGTGCTGGGTTTGTATACAGTGCGTAAGATTTATGCACATGTTCCAAGTCTTCTTTTCTGTTTTTTAGTGTATCTCTGTGGTAGAATTACAGCGCCACATATTGGTCTGGCATGTATACTACATAATTTTCAGTTGGTTTCAGTGGTTTCATCTGTACGCAGATATTTATTAAGACAACGCTGCAAACCATTGCTACCAACTAAAATATGAGACCATAATCCATAATATTATTTTCTTCAGTGAAAAAGTCAACTCATCTGAATCAGGAGAAGATCTGCACAGATCAACCACCGTTTACAAGCCAAAACTTGTAACAGTCTAAATCTGTTCTAAGCAAATATGTTGGTGGATTTTGATGTGAGAGGGCGACAGGGGATGGACTTTTTCACTGGAGGAAGCATTATTCTGAATTATAGACTAGTATTTTGGTCAGTATTTTTGGATCCATTGTTGAGCAAGAGATGTAATGCTACATTTCAGCAAGTTTTCAAACTATTCCTTGAATTAATCAACGAAAACTCACATTTAGGTATGTTTAGGGGCAGCCGTGGCCTAATGGTTAGAGAGTCGGACTTGTAACCTAAAGGTTGCGAGTTCGAATCTCAGGTACGGCAGGGATTGTAGGTGGGGGGAGTGAATTACCAGCGCTCTCTCCACCCACAATACCACGACTGAGGTGAGTCCCTTGAGCAAGGCACCGAACCCCCAACTGCTTCCCGGGCGCCGCAGCAATGGCTGCCCACTGCTCCGGGTGTGTGTTCACGGTGTGTGTGTGTTCACTACTGTGTGTGTGCACTTGGATGGGTTAAATGCAGAGCACAAATTCCAAGTATGGGTCACCATACTTGGCCTCAAGTCACCTCCTTTCCTTTCCTAGATGCATTTTACCTGATATAATGAATTTCAGAAGAATAAAATCCACATACGCTCATTGGAAATACAGTAACTCACAAAAGTAAGTACACCTCTCACATTTCAGCAACCATTTTAGTATATCTTCTCAAGGGACAATACTATAGAAATTAAACTTGGATATCTTTTAGAGTAGTCAGTGTGCAGCTTGTATAGCAGTATAGATTTACTGTCCTCTGAAAATAACTCAACATACCGCCATTATTGTCATAACAGCTGGCAATAAAAGTGAGTACACCCTAAGTTATAGCAGCAGTATGTTGTTTAACCATGCAAAGCCACGTGTCCTATTCATCATGTTTATGTTTTTGTCTGCTTGACAGGACCATACAAAGTTGTGTATCTTGTATTAGAGCAGTTAAAATTAGGTGCTTTAAGTACAATTCTCTCATATTGACCACTGGATGTTCAACATGGCACCTCATGGCAAAGAACTCTCTGAGGATTTGAGAATTAGAATTGTTGCTCTCCACAAAGATGGCTAAGGCTATTAGAGCTTCAGTAACACCCTGAAACTGAGTTACACTACAGTGGTCAGGGTCATACAGAGGTTTTCCAAGATGGGTTCCATTCGGAACAGGCCTTGTAAGGGTCGATCAACAAAGTTGAGTGCTCATTCTGTGCATCAGGTGCAGAACCTGGCTTTAAAAAACAGATATGAGTGCTTCCAGCATTGCTTTAAAGGAACACTCCACTTTTTTTGGAAATAGGCTCATTCTCCAACTCCCCCTGAGTTAATAAGTTGATTTTTACCGTTTTGAAATCCATTCAGCCGTTCTCCTATTCTGGCGATATCACTTTTAGCATAGCTTAGCATAGATCATTGAATCCTATTAGACCAATAGCATCGCATTCAAAAATGACCAACGACTTTCCATATTTGTTGTATTTAAAACTTGACTCTTCTGTAGTTATATTGTGTACTAAGACCGGTGGAAATGCAAAGCTGCGAGTTTCTAGGCTGATAAGATTAGGAACTACACTTCCATTCCGGCGTAATAGTCAAGGAAGTTTGCTGCCGTAATATAGCCGAAGCAGGCGGATTATTATCAGAAATGAGTTCCCAGCTAGTTTAGCATTTGCACATGTGCTGCGTGGTATTACTGCTCCTGCTTCGGCCTTATTACGGCAGCAAACTTCCTTGACTATTACGCCGGAATGGGAGTGTAGTTCCTAATCTTATCAGCCTAGAAAATTGAAGCTTTGCATTTCCACCGGTCTTAGTACACGATATAACTACAGAAGAGTCAAGTTTTAAATAGGACAAATATCGAAACTCGTTGGTCATTTTTGAACGTGATGCTATTGGTCTAATAGGATTCAATGATCTATGCTAAGCTATGCTAAAAGTGATATCGCCAGAACAGGAGAACGGCTGAATGGATTTCAAAACGGTAAAACTCAACTTATTAACTCGGGGGGAGTTGGAGAATGAACCTATTTCCAAAAAAAGTGGAGTGTTCCTTTAAAGGATGCAGAAGCAGAGGGTCAGCTTGTCAGTGCTCAGACCATACGCTGCACACTGCAACAAGTCAGTTTGCATAGGTGTCAACCCAGAAGGAAGCCTCTTCTGAAGCTGGCTCACAAGAAAGCCCGCAAACAGTTTGCTGAAGACAACCTGTCCAAGAGCATGAATTACTGGAACCATGTCCTGTGGTCTGATGAGACTATAAAATAAACTTGTTTGGCTCAGATGGTGTCCAGCATGTGTGGCGATGCCCTGGTGAGGAGTACCAAGAAAATTGTGTCTTGCCTACAGTCAAGCATGGTGCTGGTAGCATCATGGTCTGGGGCTGCATGAGTGCTGCTTGTACTGGGCAGCTGCAGTTCATTGAGGGAAACATGGATTGTACTGTACATTCTGAAGCAGAACATGATGCCTTCCCTTCAGAAACTAGGCCAACATGATAACGATCCCAAACACACCACCAAGATGACAACTGCCTTGCTGAGGAAGCTGAAGGTGAAGGTCAAGTATTTCTCCAGACCTAAACCCTATGTAGGGCATCCTCAGGCGTAAGGTGGAGAAGCACCAAGTGTCTACGAACATTGTGAAACTGCTTTAAAATAAGTTAAAATAGCATGGATGTATCAACAAATTTGTTAACACTATCGGGTAGGTTTAGGGTTAGGTTTGGTATTGAGGATATTTCCAACACGATAGAGCATTAACCCAGATATTTAAATTCTGAACAGCCACAACACGCACCTCAAGCAGCGTAATAAAAACGCAGCAAAACGTGCCTGTACCAATGATATAAAAACATGCCACGATCACGTATTGAACGTGTTTTAACGACACTCTCTGGACATTTCGCTTTGAAACTGTCACAAAACATGCAGTAAGGTATGTAATTACAGTGTTGCAAAAATTTATATAGTGTAAATATTCAGTTTCACTTGGAGAATGCAGTATGTCACATTATGGAATTAAAGAGTTCATTTATAATCACTTATAATAAAAATAAAAAAAAAAGGGAAAAGGAACTGGTGGAGGATATCCATTTTACACACCAGATTGTTGATATCCTGTATTTGGACCACTACTATATCCTCTTAGTCTCTAGACAGTAAGGCAGAAGGACATTTAGACAGCCAAGACCCGATGAGCAGACGATATGAGCATTAAGGAAGGTAAAATTAAATAGAAGTGTCTTATGCTCAGATTGTCAGCTAAAGGGCTTTGGATAGTAAGTCAAGCTTGGACAATGGCACACATTATGTTGTGGTTTTCTAACTGGAGATGCTTATAAGAAGCTTTGTGCAAGGACGAGATTACAGTGTAATTGTAATAATTTTGTCCACTATAACAATAGGACACGGTCAATGAGACAGGACAGATATATGCGGATAATGACGGCAGAATCAATGTGAACACACACACCAGGTTCATTTTCACTTTGACCTGGTGACGTACTGATTCTTTTATCAATACTGACTGTGTCTTCATCTAGTAGTGTTTAACTATAGCAGTTGTAACTAAATGATCCAGCTAATGAGTTATTGATCAAGCAATTGTTTAAAAAAATGCATGTCAAACTTGTTTTGTCTTTTGATGCGCTAAAAAGAATAACTGGAATGACCATGAGGTTTCTAGGAGAACAGACTTCCAAATTCCTGAAGAGTAAAAATCTCCAGACTCTCAGCTAATCCGCCAATAATTACTGTGTTTCTCTTGGGAGATCAATAAATATATCTGAGCTTTCTATCTATAAATGAAGAAACCCGCACAAGGATTTTCTCAAAGCTTTTTCTCAACCCTCTGCATATAGCGGAAAAAATGTGCAGAAGTAAAAACTGAATTAAAGTTATTGAGAAGAAACTCCAGGAATCCTTACAGGCCTGTTCTGTGTTAATAGGTCCATTAGAGCATCTGCTCTCAGAAAGATTTAACTGGTTTACAACAAGTTCTTTTTGCTTTCTTATTAACACTGTTGCTGAGGCAAGAATCAGTATTACAGTTATTTATTTTGGGGGGTTAGGGATTTTCTTAAGCATAACTCATCCTGCAATGTTTGTGCGGACATGAATGATGTATCAAATTATGTGGCTTGTTGGTGATGAAATGAGAAAAAACAAACAAACACAGATTTACATTGAAGGAGGAACCTTATAGCTATTATTTTTTATTACGGTTTTATTTTTCAGTTCAGTTTCAGTTTTTATTTATAGTTAGCAATTTTAGTGGTTTAACTTAAACATATTGTTTTTATTAATATTTTGGATCAGTTTTTATATTTTCTGTTTTAGTTTAAATTTTAGTTAAAAATGTTAGTAATTTTGTTGTTGTTGTTGTTTGTCATTTTTATTTTTTTACTTTTTATGTTTGTCATTGTTTGAATTTCTTTCTTTCTTTTCTCATTTTGTGTTATGTGCTATTTTTTACTATTTAAGTGTATTTTATTTTATTTTATTTTTCCAGCTTTATCTCTGGTTCTCGCCTGACAATAAGTGTTATTTTAGTATAATTGAGATACATTTATAGTTTTTTATTAATATTTTTCATTTTATTAATAAATTTTCTTTTTTTTTCTTTATATTCCTCTATTTTTTATGTATTTATTTTTTTATTTATTTTGTCATTTTGTTTTTGTGGCACTTTTTTGTGTTATGTGCTTTTTTTTTTTTTTTTTTACTATTTAAGTGTAATTATTTTTATTTCTGTTTCTGTTTATTTTATTTTATTTTATTTTATTTTGTTTTATATTTTATTTTATTTTTACTTTATCTCTGGTTCTCGTCTAGCAATCAGTGTTATTTTAGTATAACTGAGATACTTTTATAGTTTTTTTATTAATATTTTGAATCAGTTTTTATTTTTATATTTTCTGTTTTAATTGTAATTTTAGTTAAAAATGTTAGTAATTTTGTTGTAATAATTTTCATTTTTATTTTCTTTATTTTCTTTTATTTTTTATGTATTAATTTTTTTATTTATTTTGTTTTTGTGGCAATTTTGTGTTATGTGCTATTTTTTTTACTATTTAAGTGTAATTACTTTTATTTCTGTTTCAGTTTTTATTAAGTTTTATTTATTTTTTTTCAGTTAGTAATTTTTGTGGTTCAACTTAAACATATTTTAGTTAGTTGCCAAGAAACTTTTATTTTATTTTATGTTTTATATTTTATATTTAAATTTATTTTATGTTTTATAGTTTATTTTATTTTATTTTATTTTATTTTATTTTATTTTATTTTATTTTATTTTATTTTATTTTATTTTATTTTATTTTTCCAGCTTTATCTCTGGTTCTCATCTAGCAGTCAGTGCTATTTTAGTATAATTGAGATACTTTTATAGTTTTTTTATTAATGTTTTGAATCAGTTTTTATTTTTATATTTTCTGTTTTAATGTTAAAAATGTTAGTAATTTTTTGTGTGTTTTGTAATTTTTATGTTTTTCTTTTTTTTCTTTTTTTTGTATTTAATTTTTAAACTTTATTTATTTTTTGTCATTTTGTTTTTGTGGTATGTACTTTTTTATACTATTTACTATAAGTGTAATTATTTTTTATTTCAGTTTTATTTTCACTTTTGTTCAGTTATTATTTTAATGTTTTAACTATAACATATTTCGGTTAGTTGCCAAGTAACACATATTTTAGTTAGTTGTCAAGCAGCCTTTTATTTTATTATATATATATATATATATATTTTTTTTTTTTATATTCCAGCTTTATCTCAATTAACAAAAGTGTTTTAATTGATTTAGAAAATGATAACCCTGGTTCCCACATATTTTAGTATAACTGAGATACTTATAGTTGTATTATTATTATTATTATTATTATTATTATTATTATTATTATTATTATTTTGAATCAGTTTTTATTTTTATATTTTCTGGGTTTTTATTTATTTATTTTAATTTTAGTTTAAAAACTAGTAACATTTTGTTGTGTATATATGTCATTTTTATGTTTTTATTCAAATTTATTTTGATTTTAGTTAATTTAGTTCAAGTTAAACTAAATTAAAATGAGAAATATTACTTTGGCAACTAGATACAATTATTATTATTTAAAAAAATATATAATATTATTTAAAGTAAAAAAAAGTTTTTTTTTAATAGTGTTAAATTTAGTTTCCATTTAAGTTTTAGTTAACTATAATAAACCTACTAGCAATTAACTATATCATCTTAGCAACCACCTACTAACCCAGAATCTCTTAGCAACTCCATAGCGAGACATCCTAACAACCCTTAAGCACAGGTAAGCACTTCTCACATTTTATTTACAAAATATAGAAATCTACTGTGCATCTAATTTATTTATTTCCTTAGGGTAAAGAGCATCACATCTCTTAATCCGCTGAGGGTTGATCTAGGGTCAGTTTTGCCTTATCCAGAACAGAACTGCTCCTCAAAGCGACATCTGAGACTCTACATATGCATATGGACCCAGATCAGCAGGGGGAAGTGAGTATTCTCACCAGAGAACGTTCAATGCCAGTACGGCTTCACCACTCGCAGCCTCGGAGGGAGCCGCTAATGACAATTCACAGCCAACTGCCGTCTCTTGGGCTGCTGAATCCCTGCGTTTAGTAGCATCTAAAATTCATGACAGATTTGTTATAATCCCAGGCAGAGCTACGCAGCAGCGCTCTCTAAACACAACTGACAGCGCACTGTACAAGACTCTTTAAAGACCTCATCAACAGGCAGTGTGCTAAATACGGCACACAGAGATTTTTTTTCTCTCTCTCCCAACCTACATATAGCCATGTTTTTGTGAGTATGGACCCTTTTTTTTCCCACTTTGATCTCTGTGATTGTGGACCGGCCCTCCACCCATGTGATAAACAGCAGCGTGACTCCCTCCGCCAGCCCATGCATGTGTTTCTGGGAGCGACTCTGACCCCTTGGATGTTAAAATCGCTGGTGTGTGCGCAGATGTGGGGGCCGACTCGCTGCTGTGAGATGTACAGGGTCATACATGCATGTGTGGGTGGTGGTATATATCTGTCTCTCTCTGTTTCTGCCTACCGCACTGTACTTGCTATGCAGGAGAGAGAGAGAGAGAGAGATACAGTAAATGCATTTATGATAAATCTCCTTCTTTCTCCTTAAAAATACTCAGATCCATGAGCATATCAATAAATAATTTGTTATTTAAAGCATCAGTAGTAATTACTCTCTATTGACATGGAAATTACTTTTTTAGAACCTGTTTGAGAAAATGAGGAGACTTACGTAACGTGGTGAGCACGCTCAAATATCTGCCAATGCCACCTGGTGGACTCGACTCAGGGAGGGAAAATCTCGCGTTCCGATTGGACAGCGCCGTGTGTAGAAACATCTGGTGTTGTAGAAGGGTATTTGTGAGGACACGGGGACGACACGGCCAGATGCCTGAAGGCGCTGCTGGAGACTTGGACAGGAGGACAATCGCTCTAATAACTGCCGCAGCGAGCTGGCCCTCAACTCTGTGAATACACTGCGTACATTTCTATACAGAGTTAGCTACTCATATTTCTGATGACTGATTGAGGTACAGTATTGAAAAAAAAAATATGATGAAAACCTACTATTAGACATTGGAAAACACCCAGTTAAACCTAAAGCAAAGTTCAGCCAAAATGAAAATTTGTGGAAAATAGTTGATAAAAACAAGTAATCCACATGACTCCAGTTCATCAATTAATATCTTGTGAAGTGAAAAGCTGTGTGTCTGGAAGAAACGAATCCATCATTAGGGCGTTTTAACTTTTAAAGGGGTCATCGGATGTCCATTTTCCAAGTCGATATGATTCTTTAGGGTCTTAATGAGAAGTCTATAACATACTTTGGTTAAATTTTCTCAATGGTAGTGTAAAAAAAACTTTTTTTACCTTGTCAAAATCAGCTCTATTTAGAGCGAGCTATTCTGTTGCATGTTCCTTTAAATGCTAATGAACTCTGTTCACCCCGCCCCTCTCTGCCACGGGATGATGAGCCATAATGTTTATTTTAGCCATGTTTAGCTGTGAAACTTGCTAACTAGCACATTATTAAGAAAGACCATTTGCAAAGATGCATACAAAACCCTTATACTCACTTCTGCTGTGGGTGAAGCTGCATCAGGAATGATTCGCACGAACATAGACGCATATGTAGATCGGGATCGGCGCTTTCCTTTCAAAAACGAAAGTAATGTTAATCCTCTGCGTCCTCAGTGGCTAAAGTGGAGTAAATGACGACTGCTATGTTCATTATTATATCCAACAGAACACCTCAATCGCTCAATCTGAGACATTCTTGTCTTGAGTCGACACAATGGCGATCGGAGTAGGACTGTTTCAGCTCAGTGAGGGCGGGTCTAAGGTAAAGCGCTCATGTCAATTAACTATCGTGGGAGCGGCCTCTGTTGGTGTGACAAGAAGCTGAGAATGACCTGATTTTAAAAAGGGGATATTACTTTTAAAGATAAAAAAATACCACTGGGTGGATTTTTATCATTGTAGGGTGGTTGTGTACACAAACTGCCAACACACATTAATGTTCAAACAACATGTAAAAGTGAGTTTTGCATCCGATTCTCAGATTCTTGCAAAAATACTAGTCTGTAATCCATAGAAACGCTTCCTCTATAAAGTCTATCCCCGTTGTCCTTTTGCATCAAAATCCACTTGTTTTAGATCTGTGGTGGATGAAGTACCTGAAAGCGACACTTGAGTGAAAGTACAGATATCTTACCAGAAAATGACTTTGGTAGAAGTTGAAGTCACTGTTTAAATTTTATTTGAGTAAAAGTGTTAAAGTATGTGATACACTATATTGCCAAAAGTATTGGTACACCCCCTTCTAATGAACAGGTTTGACTAGTATCTTAATGTTTAAGCACATAATGATATTCTAGGGGATTGTGTGCTTCTAATTTTACAGCAACAGTTTTGACAGGACCCTCTTCAACTCTACCATGACAATGTCTTTGAGTATAAGTCAAGGTTCAAAAAGAAATGATTGATTCAGTCAGTGTGGAAGAACTTGACTGGTCTACAGAAAGCCAAATCCTATTCCCAGCTGAACTCCTCTGGTGTGACTTTAAATGCAGACCTTGAGCCAAAAACTCATCACCAAATACCAATGACTTGTACATACACTATATGGACAAAAGTATTGGGACACCCCCAAAAAATGCACTTTCTAAAACTGTGGCAACAAACATGGAAACAATTAATGTGTTTATAAATTGTATTTCCATCTCTGTTGCAACCATTTTGGAAGTGTCTAAAATGACTGTACCCATAGTTACAAGTCATTGGTGTTTGGCGATGAGTTTTTGGCTCAAAGTCTGATTTAAAGTCACTCTAGAGATGTTCAGCTGGGATTAGGATTTTGCTTTCTGCAGACCATTCAAGTTCCACACTGACTGAATCAATAATTTCTTCTTGAACTGTGCCTTACACACAGAGACATTGTCATGTTAGAATAAAAAAGGGAAAATTAGATAAAGTAATCTAATTAGATAAAGTAAGGTTCAAAATTACTTTTTGAAATTGAAATTAGTCAAAGGTTTAGAGGGGATTTTGGATTTATCTTTTTTTCACCTCATACATCAGAAAATACTGTCAACAGCAGGGGGAAAAAAGGAACAATGTTTTTCATGTCACCATGTTTTTAGAAATTAAAAAAAAAAAGAAAATTATATATGAACAAACCCCTCTGTTATAAACTGTGAAGTTTGTTTTTTTGTAAGGAGATTACTGGTTTAGTGCATGAGAAAAAAAAAAAAAAATTAAAGGGATAGTTCACCCAAAAATGAAAGTTGCCCCATGATTTACTCACCCTCAAGCCATCATAGGTGTATATGACTTTCTTCATTCAGACGAATACAATCTGAGTTATATTAAAAACTCTTCTAAGCTTTATAATGGCAGTGAATGGCTGCTGGGATTGTAAAGTCCAGTAAAGCGCATCTGTCCATCATAAAAAAAAGTCCTTCTGACAAATTGTACAATTTTATAAACCATAATCTGTAGCTTCCGCTAACTGTTGTAGGTAATCGCGGTAATGAATGCGGAAGTGATGAACATGGAAGCACAGTGTAGAGAGCAAAACACCAGTCATGCATTAAAATGTCGGAGGATTTCAATGCAAGCCAAGTGGAGACTGGTTTTGCTTTGCTGTAAATAAAAGGGTTTTTGCAAGACTTGTATATTCTTATAAAAAATATGCTAGTTTACACTATGTCTATGTCCTACGTCATCCGCTGGAATGCCAGTGTATTGTGAACATGCATACGACAGTTAAAGTTTTTTATTAACCTCCAGAAGGCCTTTATTAACCTCCCGGAGCTGTGTGCAGAACTTTTTGTGGGGGATGGATGCATTTTATTGTGCTTCAAAATCTCAACACCCATTCACCATTCACATTCTACTTGTTATATTTGTCTGAAATATAAGAATGTCATATACACCTAAAATGGCTTGAGGGTGAGTAAATCATGAGATAATGTTCATTTTGGGGTCTCTTTAAGGTGTTATTTAATTGAAATTGAAATTTATAGATACAAATAGTGCAATTATAAACACTTGCAAGTGTATTTTGGATGTATCCTTTGCACTAGTCTTAAAAGCAAAATAATCTATAATCTATATTAATCTCAAAATTGACCAGTGCATGAAAAATAATGTTTTTGCCTGTAATGTCTTTAGTGATTGCATTTAAAAATAAACTGAAATAGGCAAAATCATATAAATTTATATTGAAGGAGATCATAATTCACCATTCTAGTCTACCAGAATATAATTTGAGGTTATTTATTTTTCACTTGGATCACCTAGCAACTACCCAGAACACCCTGGCATCATATAGTCCATTTTTGCACATGCAAAATCTTGAAAAAAAAAAAAAAGTATTATAATTATCGTATTTTAAAAGCAATCCTAATTTAAAGCAATATTGTACCCCAAAAATTAATTGCACATGGATATTTCTGTTCACATTCTGTTCAGATTGCTCCATCTCTTCATAACCATCATGCCATCAGCTGACAGGAAGAGGTTTCCTAACACTTTTGAATCTCAGGGCCCGTTTCCATCATGAGATCTTCAGGCCAATCTGTCTTTCTGCAAATGGAAAAGAAAGTGCTTCATTTCTCTGACAAGATTCTGAAAACACAATGCACGTCAAGCGAGATTTCACTTAGCACCAATTAAAAAGGGAAAAAAAAGACAATGCGAGAGCCGTGTGTAGGAAGGAGGCATTTGAGGGTTGTCTGTTGTGCATTGCTAATGAGCTGTACTAAATTAAGCGCTCTATTACCATCAGATGAGAGGCAGACGTATGATGAGTGTGTACAGGTGATTAACAAAACTTTATTTAGACTTTTAAAGTCTATTTATTTTATTGCACACTGTATATTCCCTTTACACCACACTCCCATAAATGTGCCAGTAGCAGAGTCTTGCAAGCTAACAGTTCTCTGACAGTGTGACATTGGGTCATGAGAATGACAAACACTAAGGAAAAGAGCTAATGTAAATTTGTACATTTATCGGATGTCACTCAGACTAAGCTGAGATCCTCAAGTGATCTCACAGGTGAGCATAAATGAAAAAAAGCATCATCTGACAGACCACGAGCCTCTATGCTGCTTTAAACAGGATTAACTCTAGACGTTTCTTTAAAGGAATAGTACACCAGAATTAAAGTTCTGTCATTTACTCAGCCTCACATGTTCTAAAGGCCCATTCACACCAAGAATGATAATAACAATGAGCAATATGACCTTAAAAGTGTTTTTTCTCTCTTTTGTAGAACACAAAAGATCCATGAACTGCCATTGTCTGCAAAAGAGCCATATGGAGATTCCACAAAAATTCTACATTCACAGAAACAGTAACATCATGCAGGTCTTTAACAACATCAGGGTGAGTAAATACTAACAGAATGTTCATTTTTGACTGAACTATTTCTTTAAAAAGTATGCCTTGAGCGTGCTAGCATGGGAACACAGATCTATGAGACTTCAGCAGCAGCATATTGAGGATGTGGCTAATGGAGTTGAACAGAGCAAGTGGGTGGTTGATGGTTCTAAAATATTTTTTCATAAATGGCACTCATAACCGTACAGAATTATGACTGAAGGAGATTCTTGGTTCTTAATAAAACCTGGACTTATATAATATTATAGATAGTCTAAAGAAGTTTAGCTTTCGCTCAGGGTCAAAAGAGCATGTGGCCAGAGAATAGACTGTGTTTTCAAGGATCACTGTCCAGCTTAAACAGGATTTGACCAATAATAAACAGAAATGCATTCAATTTAAGTCATTTAAAGATACTTTAAGTGATTTTTTGGAATGCCACATATAAAATGTCCCAACTACATGACAGATATCACTGAAATAGGTGTCTTGAGAAATCACACCTGTCGCTGGCTCTGTAAACAGCTAAAAAAGCATCCGGGAGCAGCACATCCTTTTTTAGCCAATCAACGCTTACTGTCTGTTAATCATTTAGCACGTTGTTGACATCAGGTTGGCTGACACATTGTCATTTAGTTGTTTTTTTAGGGTCGGGTTTTGGATAGAGGCCGTGTGTTTTAAAAGGGACAGGATGATGTAAATCAGTCGTTAGGCCTGGCTGAAAATGGCTATATTATTTACTCTCACCAACATTATTATATTGTGACAGTGACAGTGCATACACTACTATTCAAAAGTTTGAAATCATTAGGACTTTTTTAATGATTCTGAAGCAAGTGCTCACTAAAGCTTCATTATTTAAAATAAAAATAAGTAACAGTAATATTATGAAATGTTATTTGAATTTAAAATAGCTGTTCTGCATTATTCCAGTCTTCAGTAACGCATGATCCTTTAGAAATCATTCTAATATGCTTATTTGATATTATCAATATTGAAAACACCAGTGTTGCTTCATATTTTGCAGAAACTGATACATTTTTTTCAGAATTATTTGTAAAATAGAAAGTTAAACATATAATTGAGTTGAGTCAAAAGTTTATACACCCCTTGCAGAATCTGCAAAATGTTAATTATTTTACCAAAATAAAAGGGATCATATAAAATGCATGATAATTTTTATTTAGTACTGACCTGAATTATATGTTTCATATAAAATATGTTTACATATAGTCCACAAGGGAAAATAATAGTTGAATTTATAATAATGACCCCGTTCAAAAGTTTACACACACTTGATTCTTAATACTGTGTTGTTACCTGAATGATCCAAAGCTGTTTTTGTTTTGTTTTGTTTAGTGATAGTTGTCCCTTGTTTGTCACGAACAGTTAAACTGCCTGCTGTTCTTCAGAAAAATCTTTTAGGTCCCACGAATTCTTTGGTTTTTCAGCATTTTTGTGTGTTTGAACCATTTCCAACAATGACTGTATAATTTCGAGATCCATCTTTTCACACTGAGCACAACTGAGGGACTCTTATGTAACTATAACAGAAGATTCAAACACTCAATGCTTCAAAAGGAAAAACGATGCATTAAGAGCTGGGGGTGAAAACTTTTGAAGAGAATGAAGATGTATACACTGCCTTGTAGAAGCTACAGAAGATACTTACATGTTTCCCAGAAGACAAAATTAGTTCAATTTACCCTGATCCTCAAATTCAAAAACTTTTCACCCCCTGGCACATAACACATCGAGAATCAAATGTAATCTTTTGATAAACGTAATTTTTATAAATTCAACTATGTCAACTATTTTCTCTTGTGTCAGTACTAGATAAAAATAGCATGCATTTTGTATGATCTCTCCTATTTTGGTAAAATAATTAACATTTTGCAGATTCTGCAAGGTGTATGTAAACTTTCGATTCCAATTTTATATATATATTACTGTTCCCAAACTTTTTTTATCTGCAAGTAAGCAATTCTGTTGTACATGTAGAATTAAGTTTATGCCATTGTACAGGACATAGGACATTCATAGGACATTTTATAGGATATTTTCATTATATTTAAATTACACATCATTTATATGTAAAACTTTCTGATACTGATTATTGTCAATTAAAAAAATGTGATAGCAAGTGAGCCCGATGCTTTAGGGCAAGTTGAGGCGCTGGACTGTTTCGAGAAGTCACATTTCTCTGGACCTGTCATTTAGATCCTTATCATTTAATTTGATAGGAGACATTCTAAAATATAATTAGGTGAATTAGTTGTACCTCACTCTCCTTTCTCCTCCTTGCCTGGAGGAAACAATGTAAGCTTAAACTAACTCTTCTTACCCCACTCACCCCTTTACAACGTCCAGACGTACCTTGAAATAATAGCAAAATTACAGCAATGCAAGGCCTCAGGTGGTTTATTGCTTCTATAAAAAAAGTCACAAAAGTCACAGATGTTCTTTAAATAGTTAAATTCATTAATAATTGGAATGAATAATTCTAACGCTGAGTAACGCAGTTCATTAGTTTAGCTGTAGGCTGTTTGGTGTCATTAGTGTCAGAGCTATAAGCAAAGATTCACCCTGGCAACTTGCATGTAAATATACTAAACGTTTGGTGATCAGTAAGGGCAGTACAGTAGATGTGCGCCTTGTGCGAGTTATAAAACCCTGAATGTGAGGGCGTATTGCTTCGCCACAGAGAGAACAACTTGCATTGACCTGTATTGCGCAAAGTAGGCTATCAGCACCGCTGGGGAACCTGGGTAACGATCTCCAGTCTGCGTCAGAGGGGCTTTCACTGCCGCCCCATCTCATCATCTGCCATAAAGACGGGGCAGGACT
The DNA here is from genome assembly GCF_049309525.1 of Garra rufa. Lineage (NCBI taxonomy): Eukaryota > Metazoa > Chordata > Actinopteri > Cypriniformes > Cyprinidae > Garra > Garra rufa. The sequence continues at coordinate 15,241,565 of NC_133376.1, forward strand.
GAGGAGAGAGAGGGAACAAAACGAAGAGATCTCATGCTCCACATTTTTTTATACCTCAGACCATTGATTGTATCCATGGAAACGACAATGAAGCAGAGAAGATGTTGTTTTTCTAAAGTTGGCTTTTTTTGTAGTGACTAGAGGTCTTCGATGCATCTTAAGAAATCCCACGATTGAGAGCATTCCCTCGGAATTCACTTTTGCAACTTATTTACCCATAAAACGGCCAGAATTCAAACAATAACAAAGACAGGAGACACCGCACTGTGGTGATTAGCTAATTCCCCACATCTAAGTGATCGTTTAGAGGCGTGTTAAGGTTTCAAGAGCACCTTGAAGGGATGGAGGTTCCCCACGAACATTAGTTCCCGTGCTAAATGACCTATATACTCAGTAAAAACGGTGTCTGTCTCAGATGTCTCTACGCGGCTCCGCTTACGTGCGCAGCTAAAATTGAACTTCATACTGCGCCAGGGGGCCTTTCATATCTTTACATAGACACAAGGCGGTAAAATTAAACTGTGCAATTTAGGTTGCCACTGGAAAATCCTCAAACAGTGCAGGTCGGAATATTTTACCAGAGGGAACCTCATTTCTCTGATATTGAACTATGATGGATGTGTGTCATTTTAAGACACAGATTCACTTGAAAGCGATGTTGTTATTGGAGTCTGTAAGGCATTTAGCGCGGTATAATTGAAAGAAATGCTGACATATTGGGGTGAATCTCTTGAAAAATGGCCAGGTTGGAGCTGTGGCATGGATAGTAGTGCGTTAAACCCGAGATATAAGTTTGAGTTCATTCTAGGTCATGTCCCAGTGCAGTTCCCCCTAATTATATTATATATTGTTAAAATAATGTAAAAAAAAAAATCTCAATGGCGATTCTCATTAAATGCTTATTACAAAAATACAGTAATGTTCTATTGTAAAAAAAAAAAAATTAAAATAATAAAAAAAAAATCAATAATGTTCTATTGTAAAACAAACAAACAAACAAACAAACAAACAAACAAACAAACAAACAAACAAACAAACAAACAAACAAACAAACGCAACAATATTCAAATAAATTCCAGTGACCTGGCAACTTCTCCCGGTGCTCTTAATCGGGGCCTTTGCAAACGCAATATAGGCTATTTATAACTTCTCAAAACATTTCGACTTTATTCTTGAAATATTTTGACTTTATTCTCATAGTATTTTGACTTTATTCTCGTAATATTTTGACTTTATTCTCATAGTATTTTGACTTTATTCTCATAGTATTTTGACTTTATTCTCGTAATATTTTGACTTTATTCTCATAGTATTTTGACTTTATTCTCGTAATATTTTGACTTTATTCTCGTAATATTTTGACTTTATTCTCATAGTATTTTGACTATATTCTCGTAATATTTTGACTTTATTCTCGTAGTATTTTGACTTTATTCTCATAATACTTCGACTTTATTCTCGTAATATTTAAACTTTATTCTTATAATAATTTGACTTTATTCTCGTAATATTTTGACTTTATTCTCGTAATATTTCGACTTTATTCTCGTAGTATTTTGACTTTATTATTGTAGTATTTTGACTTTGTTCTCGTAATATTTCGACTTTGTTCTCGTAATATTTTGACTTTGTTCACATAATATTTAGATTTTATTCTTAAAATATTTCCACTTCATTCTCGAAATATTTAGATTTTATTTTTGCAATATTTCGATTTAATTCTCAAAATATTTTTACTTTATTCTTGTAATATTTCGACTTTATTCTTGTAATATTTTGACTTTATTCTCGTAATGTTTCAACTTTATTCTCATAGTATTTTGACTTTATTCTAGTAATTTCGACTTTATTCTCGTAATATTTCCACTTTATTCTCATAGTATTTCAACTTAATTCTCGTAATATTTCGACTCGTAATTTTGACTTTATTCTTGAATTATTACAACTTTAATCTCATAATCTTAGTTTTGTTTTACACTGCACTAAAACGCTGTCGTACAATTCTCATTAAATGTAAAAAAAAAACTCAATGGTGATTCTCATGAAATATTTCTTACTAAAATACAGTAATTTTCTGTTATAATTACTGTAAAAATTAAATATATTTTTATTTAGTTATTGAAATAATCTTGAGGTATAATTCCCGCTTTGGGTGCAAGAGGTCCTGAGTTTAAATCCCGGACGAGCCCCCAATTAATATTGCATTGCAACTGCAATACTCTTTAAAAAGGCTTAATTTTCTCAAGCAAACTGAAGTTTCTTGTTTATATCTTTTGATTTTGTGCTGAATATGACCTTGGCTGCATTTCTCAGTGGCTCCAATTGTTTCTATCATCCTCTTGTGATGCTTCTGAGAAAATGCTTGACGGATTTGTGAGATTTCCCTATTAGTGTATTCATTCTCAAATTTGTAACGGACTGGTTATCCATGTTTCAAACACTGGGTTCTGTATGTTTAAAACATTTGCTCGAATTTTAAATGTACTGCTTATGAAAAACTCATTTGATGTAGAGTTGAGGGACACTGGGATGGCGTAATACTCATTTGTTTGCCAAGACGGAGAGAATTAGTTTGTGTTTAATATCTTCAAAGTCTGACTATAGGAAAATATTATCTTTTTCATTTCAAACCAATCTAGGTGTTTTGGCTGTCTTCTTTATGCTCGGACCCAAGGCATAATCAAATATTTAAATCATAATAATATCATAAAAAGAACAGAATTGAATACTCTGACAGACTGAATCAGGTTTACCAGTTATTTACCAAGCGCTCAGGTTCACAAGAAAAAAAAGTCTCCAGATTTATCCTCTCCAGTATGCAGCTGTGTGACACAATCTCGTAATTCCGATTATTATGAATTTTGAAGTTTGAATCTGCTCCCCCTCCCTCACAGATTTCCTGAGGTTGTTCTTTTGAGGAGGGTGACAGTCTGACAGCTCAATTTGGCGGCGACGCCCCTGAGACCCCCCATTAAACCGTGCTGGAGGTGACATCATAATTCTCCCATGATCCCCGAACAGGCCGCAAAGAGCAGAGAGGACAAACCAGAGCCGATGAATCAGTCTGCTACTATCCCCAAATGCTCACAGGATGACCTCTATGTGCACAAAATATAGACGGAAGTCCATCTGCTGTCTTTATGTTGTCCTTACGTAACTTATTCATTATCAGTGCTTGTATAGTTCACCCCAAAATAAACATTACCCAATGATTTACTCACCCTCAGGCTATCCTAGGTGTGTATGAGTTTCTTCTTTCAGATGAATACAATTCTAGTTACATAAAAAAATCATTCCAATCTTTATAATGGCAGTGAATGGCTGTTAAGATTTTGAAGTCCAATAAAGTGCATTCATCCATCATAAAAAAGTGTTCCACACAGCTCCAGGGGTTTAATCAAGGCCTTCTGACATGAAGCGATGCATTAGTGTTGGAAAAATATCCATATTTAAAACTTTATAAACCGTAATATCTAGCTTTTGTATGCATGTTCACGAGAGAATGGTGTTCCAGCAGGTCACGTGGGACGTTGGCATAGCCTAAGCTCTGGTGAGAATATGTCCTAGAGAATATGAGAATATGTAAACTAGAGATTACGGTTCATAAAGTTTTAAATATGGATATTTTTCTTTTTCTATTTTTCTATTTTTCTTTCTTCAGGAGGCCTTTATTAACACTCTGGAGCCATGTGGAGTATTTTTATGATGGATTTATGCACTTTATTGGGCTTCAAAATCTCACCACCCATTCACTGCCATTATAAAGCTCGGAAGAACCAGGACATTTTGTAATATAACTCCGACTGTATTCGTCTGAAAGAAGAAAGTCATATACACCTAAAATGGCTTGAAGGTGAGTAAATCATGGGGTCATTTTCTTTATTGGGTGAACTATCCCTTTAAAGCAAACAACATATCCTTCATACTTTATATTTTGATGCCATTTTTTCTACTGGATGCTTTAACATTAGGTCAAGTCATTCATATACAGTCATGGACAAAATTATTGGCACCCTTGGTACATATGGGCAAAGAAGGCTGTAAAAATAAACCTGAATTCTTTCTCCTTTAGCTCTTTTAGTCAAAAATTCTGCAAAATTCAAACATTTCATTAAAGTTAAACAATTTAAAGTGAGGTGGAATATAACTTTATGAAAAAATGTTTTTCTCTAATACACCCTGGTCACAATTATTGGCACCCTTAGAAATTCTTATGAGTAAATTATCTCCTAAATATATTTCCATTGAAATTTCCAATTTCTTAGCACACCAAGGTGACTGGAAACATGATGTTGTCCAGTCATGACGTCTTGGTGCACAGATGAATAAATATTAGTAACACAAAGCCCCAACCAACCCAATCATTCATCACAATGGGTAAAACCAAAGAATATACTTCTGATGTACAGCAAAAGATTGTTGATCTTTACACAATACAAAGTGGATTTAAGAAAATACTTAAAACATTAAATATTCTCATTTCCAACATCAGGGAAATAATTAAGAAGTTTTAATGGACTGGAGATGTTAAAAATCTGCTTGATACATGATGTGTGTCAATATTGTCTTAATGTGCAGCAAAGAGAACAATTTAAGTGGCCAAATACTCTTCAAAGATCACAGATGGAAAATTGCAGAAATCAGTTGAATTTTAGTTTCAGAAAAAAATATTAAAAATTAAGGAAAACTGCACCTCCATCACAACAAATCATTTCAGACACTGTTCAAGAAACAATTCATCTGCTCTCATGCAAAAACAAACTGCACCATATTAATTTACCATACTGGAACTTCAGCCAGGACTGGCTTTTATTGCCGTATGAAATGAGAATTTTCTTTTTTGGAGCTAGAACACATTAAAGGTTTGGTGCACACAGGGATAAAAAAGTGCCCCATGTCCACATTTAGATATATCACCAGATGTTCTTTTTTGTGGACCTAATTTTACACCAAAGGTCCTAGACATCTTGTTCAGATACATGCCATCATGTTTTATATCAAATACCAACAGATAAAAAAGGTAAAACTGACTTGCTCAGTTAGAAATATTATAATGGGTCATGGTTAGATCTTCCATCACCACATTGATGCAAAACAAACATCAAAATCAACACAAAAACTGGTCACTGAACACAAAATCAAGATTCTGCCATAACCATCCCAATTCCCTGACCTGAATCCTATGGAAAATGAGTGGGATAAACTGAAGAAGAGTGAGCACCAAAAATTTGAAGTATCTGGAGAAATTCTGTATGGAGGAATAGTCTAAAATCACTTGCCATATATTCTCAAACCTCATCAGGCATGAAGGGGGAAAAAATCAGAGCTGTTTTTCATGCAAATGGAAGTTGAAGAAAGTTTTGAATACAAGGGTGCCAATAATTATGGCCAGGGTGTATTAGAGAAAACCATTTATTTTATAATATTATATTCCCCCCAATTAAAATTGTTTATCTTTAATGAAATGTTTGAATTTTGCGGATTTTTTTGACTAATGATCAACAGGAGAAACAACGCAGATTTATTTTTACAGCCTTCTTTGCCCATATTTACCAAGGGTGCCAACAATTTTGTCCATGACTGTATTTATATACTTCCTTTATATAATGATTTATTTTAAAAAAGTACACTGTAAAAAGTTTTCACCACTTTCAACTTAAAAACTGAAGTTTAGCAGCTGCCTTAAAGGTTGTATCAGCGATTTCTAGCCTAAAACATAAAGTGTCAATTTCAGCTGACCTTTCTTCACGATCCGCTCGCTGCCTGCCCCATAAATTGTCTGTGAAAAAAACGCGTCTCTCTGGTCAGCCTAGGGTCCGAGATATGCCAAAAAAACAATCGGCACTACCAACCTTTCCACACATAAACAAACAGTGTTCCAACCAATCAGCGTCAGGGGTTTGGTGTTGTGGACTTTTGCTCCGCCTCCCTCACATGTGTTGCGGAGCAAAAGTCCACAACACCAAACCCCTGACGCTGATTGGTTGGAACACTGTTTGTTTATGTGTGGAAAGGTTGGTAGTGCCGATTGTTTTTTTGGCAAATCTCGGACCCTAGGCTGACCAGAGAGACGCGGTTTTTTCACAGACAATTTATGGGGCAGGCAGCGAGCGGATCGTGAAGAAAGCTCAGCTGAATTTGACACTTTATGTTTCAGGCTAGAAATTGCTGATACAACCTTTAAGATTTTAAGTTAAATCAACTTAAGTCACAAGTTATATCAACTCATTATTTTCTATTGTAATAAGTTAAAATGACTTGTAGTTTTAAGCTTATTTAACTTAAAAACGTATGGCAGCTGCTGAACTTAGGCTTTTAAGTTGAATCTGGTGAAAACTTTTTACAGTGTACAAAAGTTGTCAATGGGGCAGAACAGGGGCGCCGCTCGCAATTTTGGGCCCTATGACAAAATATGAGGTTGGGCCCCCCCTACCACACTAAAGCAGATCTCTGGGGGCCCCTAAAGTGCGTGGGCCCTTAGAATTGTCCTAATTTACCCCCCCCCCCCCCCCCCCTTAGCGGCGCCCCTGGGGCAGAACCTATTCAAAAGAGATTAAAATATACCATTTAGGGGTAAATAAGGTGCAAAGGTATATTTTTTTTTTTCAAAGGAACAACCCTGGTGACAGCTTTGTACCTTTTTTCAATTCTGATTGTTTCAAAGCAGCTTCAAAATAATAAACAGGAAAATAACAGAATCAATGATTCTGCTGTAAAGCAGTTCTAACAAAACAATAATGTCATTATATAGCTCAAATCAGTTCAGTGTTGATTAAGTTCAGTTCAATAACTTTAAGTTCATAAATTATGAAACAAATTCAATTATAAGCTTCTCTACAGAAAACAACAATGTTGATTTTCATCTTAAGTCAATGTTGATTCAACTTCAGCGGAATTGCAGTTAACTTAATGTGGCCGTAGCTTTTGATATCTGATCACAAATGACTATTGCTGGTAAAAATAAAACATCATCCATCATTCAGTTCCACCACAAATCAGGCTTCTTGCTGCTAAAAATGAGCATTATGCAAGGGGAAGTGTTTGTATGTAAATTGCTGTAGTGCGTAATACATCATATCATGAACAAGATGAACTATTATCAATGCATTAATCAAACTCACTCAGGATGCTGAAGGTTTCTGACATTTTTCCATATATCATTTGTAATGATAGCGCTAAATGTGGAGCTGAAATGATCTATGGAACCGTGAAATCAGTCACTGTTATATTAAAGTCTCATCTGTGACATTTTGTGTGCTGACAGGAGACAGACCATGTGACTTCCTCTGACTTCACAGAGTGCAACGCACTGTAAGTAAAAACAGTTCAGCAATTGTTTTTTAATGATAACTTAAATGACCTACTGTGAGTTTTGAGCTTGTTAATCAATGATAATTGCTTTTGTTGAAGCCACCCGTTTGTATCATTTCAAATTATTTTAAAAATAATAGCTGCATTTGTGGTGAAAATGATGCTTGACAGAAAATTCCACCAATCAAAAAAAAAAAAAAAAAACTTGAAAGGAAGTCTTGACCATTAATAATATAAGCAAAATACTTTGTTTTCTTAAGCACAATAAAGTTTCTTGTTTCTTTCTTTTGATTTTGTGCTAAAATATAAGACCTGGGCTATATTTCGCACCGCCTTTAATGGTAATTAGCCAAAGCACCCTGATGAGATTTGCACAGGGCGTAAACACTACTCACATTGTCTTTAAAAAATGTTTAGAAAATATTTAGTATTTTGAAACTTCATTAGATAGATATTTTAGATAATGATGCTGATGCTTTTTTCTATACTAATTAATGAGCTTCTAAACTTTGCAAATGCTGGCTGATGATTAAGTAAACTTACAGTTGGTTTTAGTTCCCCTTTGTCATCAGTCAAGATAGCATGCATTATTAAGCCTCTCATGCCCACTTACCCAGACATTTAAAGTCTGCGTGCTGGGGTCTGGAGCCGAGTACACCTGATGGATTGGGACAGAAGTGTGGAGTGATGGAGAGGATGAGGGAGGCAGGGTTATATTTGGCCTGTCTAAACGAGAGGAGATGTGGATTGCCCTCTGCGCAGATTTGTCGTTCCGATGTGGGGTGGTGGCGTCTCTCCAGGTTTCCGTTATGTGCCACTGACTGCGGTAATGAGAGTCGTTTATATTGTCATTTGTTTACAAGGCTTGCAGTGACCATGTCTGCCACTGCCAGACAGGGAGCAGAAGGAGACGCTAATATGAGGATGCGGTTATGTTGAGTCTGTGGCTGTGTCGTTAAAAATGGATCAACAGAATAACGCTTAACAAGGACAGTAAGTTCAACAGAGTTATGATTTGTCAATTAGCAGATGCTTTTATCCAACGTGACTCACAGTGCATTTAACTATTACAGGAACAAACCTATCCATCTATCTATCTATCTATCTATCTGTCTGTCTGTCTGTCTGTCTGTCTGTCTGTCTATCTACAGTCAAGCCCGAAATTATTCATACCCCTGGCAAATTCTGACTTAAAGTTACTTTTATTCAACCAGCAATTTTTTTTTTTATTATTATTAGAAATGACACAGACGTCTCCCAGAAGATAATAAGACGAAGTACAAGAGGCATCATTGTGGAAAAAATTATTACTCATCTTTTATTTACATTTGGACAAAAAGTAGCATGTCTAATATTATTCATACCCTTCTCAATAATCAATAGAAAAGAATTAATTGGCTATAGCAATCAAACGCTTCCTATAATTGCTAACCAGCTTTTTGCATGTCTCCACTGGTATTTTTGCCCATTCATCTTTAGCGATGAGCTCCAACTCTTTCAGGTTGGAGGGTCCCCTTGCCATCACCCTGATCTTTAGCTCCCTCCACAGATTCTCAATTGGATTTAAGTCAGGACTCTGGCGGGGCCACTGCAAAACGTTAATGTTTTGTCTGCTAAGCATTTCTTCACCACTTTTGCTGTGTGTTTTGGGTCGTTGTCGTGCTGAAATGTCCACTGGTGCCCAAGGCCAAGTTTCTCTGCAGACTGCCTGATGTTGTTGTTGAGAATTTTGATGTATTGCTCCTTTTTCATGGTGCTGTTTACTGTGATTAGGTTCCCTGGTCCACCGACTAAAAATAAAACCCAAAACATTAGGTTCCCACCACCATGTTTGACAGAGGGGATGGTGTTTTTAGGGTTGAAGGCTTCTCCTTTTTTATGCCAAATAAAGGCTACATCATTGTGGCTAAACAATTATTATTATTATTTTTTTTCATCTGACCATAAAACAGAAGACCAGAGGTCTTCTTTGTCCAGATGAGCATTTGCAAAGGCCAAGCGGGCTTTTGTGTGACTTATCTTGAGAAGTGGTGTCCTCCGTGGTCTGTGTCCGTGGAACCCAGCGGTGTGCAGTGTCCGTTGGACTGTCTGCCTTGAGATGTTGCCACCAGCAGAGCCCAGATTCATCAGGATGGCGTTGGTGAGGATCCTTGGATTCTTTTTTTTACCTCTCTCACTATCCTCCTGGCCAGCACAGGTGTCACTTTTGGCTTCCGACCACATCCTCTGAGATTTTTCACAGTGCGGAACATCTTGTATTTTTTAATAATGCTTTGCATTGTAGCCACTGGAACTTCAAAACATTTAGATATGGTCTTATAGACCTTTCCTGACTTGTGAGCAGCCACAATGTCTTTGTCTTAGCCATGACTGTCCACAAACCAACAGCAGAGAGTTTTTCACCTGTTGAGTTGATTAAAACAGCTGTTCCCAATGAATCAGGCTAATTAGGATGCTTTAGAACAACTTGGACTATTTGGGATAGTATAGAACTTTGGATTTTCCCATAGACTGTGACAGTTTGCAAAGGGTATGAACAATTTTGGACTTTGTAAATAAAAGCTGAGAAATATTTTTTTCCACAATGATGCCTCTTGTACATCGTCTTGTTGTCTTTTGGGAGAAGCCTGTGTCATCTATCTATCCGTCTGTCTATTTAGCTATCTAGCTGTCTGTCTGTGTATAATTCTGTTCCAGTTGTCCATCGTCCATCTATATCTATGTATCTAGCTGTCTGTCTGTCTATCGTTCTGTCTGTCTAGCTAGCTAGCTATGTGGCTGTCTAGATGTCTGCCTTTCAGTCGTCCGTCTGTCCATCTATATCTATGTATCTATCTATGTATCTATCTATTTATCTGCCTGTCTATCTAGCTGTCTGTCTATCGTTCTATCTATCCATCTTTCTATGTAGCTGTCTTGTCTGTCTTTAATTTTGTTTGTGTGTGTGTGTCTGTCTGTCTAACATTCTCATCCAGCCGTCCGTGTATCTATCTATATCTATCTAGCTGTCTATCTAGCTGTTTATCTATTTAGCTGTCTGTCTGTCTATCATTCTGTTCCAGCCGTCCATTCGTCCGTCTATATCTATGTATGTATGTATTTATCTATCTGTCTATCTAGATAGCTATCTATATTGCTGTCTAGCTGTCTGTCTATTATTTATTTTAATACTAAAAAAGGCAATGAATAAACACATTCAAATTTGAGTGTTTTAGTGTTACTTACTTACAATTATTTGGACAGTTTTAAAAACTTATTAACTCACAAATCTAAGCAAGATGTTTTCTCTTAGCAACCTCTTTTTACTGTGTGAGGTATTATAAAACTAATGTTTGTCCTGTAGTTCTTTCTCTTTCGCAGTATGAAGTTTCATCATATTCTTCATATGCGTTCAATACAGCATCTCAAAATGTCTCAAATCAATCATCAGAAATATGTGTAACTCTGTAAGGAAATGTATGCTGTGTAGTCGAGCGCCAGCTCGCTGCGGCAGTTATCAGAGCGATTGTCCTCCTGTCCAAGTCTCCAGCAGCGCCTTCAGGCATCTGGCCGTGTCGTCCCCGTGTCCTCACAAATACCCTTCTACAACACCAGATGTTTCTACACACGTCGCCAACAGATAGACAGACTGGTAGATTGCAACTTTGCACAAATACATTTTCACTAATGACCATCCAGCCATTCATTTCAGCGACCCTGTTATTCAGACTGCGTACAGTAGCAGCACAGTATTTATCCTGCTTCATAAAGACCCAAAACACTTTTATCCCACAGCTACCTTTGAACTGAGGGTTTAGTTGCCATGGTAATGGCAAAATGATCTTCTATTATATATATATAAGCACTGTTCAGAAGCAATGTTTTCCACTAAGCATAGATATAAAAAAATAATAGTATGATCATCAAATGATCTGAAAGGAAAAACAAGCCATTGCACAAGAACTAACAGCCTGCAACCAAACCCGGACTCTAATAATTGGCTAAAAGTCAGTTTTTTTTCTGTAATCATCGGCTGTCTGCAGCGCTCTCCCTCTGACAGAACCGTTCAAGGATGAAGATTACAGTAGGAGAGCAGTTGCGAGATGTTTTGTAGGTTCAGTGGAAAAATCTAACTTGTATGTGTGGATATTTTCTATAATGTAAGCTGGCATGTGTGTGTTTGTGTGTGAAAGGAACCAGAGGAGGAGGATCAGTGCATGAAGAGTAGCACAGGAGGAGGAGACCAACCCAGATCTGCGGGATACTGTGATAAAAAGCCATGAAAAATGATCACAGGAGGACTGCTGAAATATATCGCATCTGCTTTACGCTCCCCTCGGCATATGCTGATCCATGAGGGAGTGAAAGAGAAAGGACACTTTAAACATATATGTGTCACAGAGTTTCTCTTTACACATCCACATCAGAACTTTCTGTCATCAGCGCCCCCTGGGATTGACATCAAACATAGATGTCAGCTGTTTGATTCTCTTTGCATGTCCAGAGGGTTATTGAAAAGGTACATATTTACATTTTCTGAAGGCAAAACATTTTTCTCTCACTTTAGGACAGCCAACAAGAGCAAAAATGCACAGAAAATGGAAATAGTACTGATTAGATTCTAAAGTTCAACTAACATAATTATCTTTCACTTTTGGAAGGGAGAATTTTCACAAAAGACTTTAGAAAACTTGGAATATGATACTTGCAGTACTTTAATTGTGTGACTGCACAGAAAAAAAAAACAGGATGTGTTACAGTATTTCTTCTTTTTTGTTCTACAGAATAAATAAAGTCATGGAACGAAAAGAGGGTGAGTAGACTAAATGATGACAGAATTGTCATTTTTGGATCGTTCTGCAAAGTCATAGATCTCAATATGAACAAATCAAATCATCTGAGGTACATGTTTTTAACTGTTTAATGAATAGGAAGTTCAAAAAAACAGCATTTACTTGAAACAAGAAAACTTTTGTGACATTATAAATGATTAGCACCCATTATACAAAGATATTTGCCAAATTGAGCAGACAGAAAGATGTATAGAGGGTTTGCACTTACGTTATGCTGTCTTGGGGCAGTCGTGGCCTAATGGTTAGAGAGTTGGACTTGTAACCCAAAGGTTGCGGGTTCGAGTCTCAGCTAAATCATATAGACAAAGAGTAAGCAAAGGGTGCAATATTTGGACAAACTAAAGTTAATAGGTGGTAAAGTATTAATTAAGATATTAGCCTAATATTTCACCTGCCTCACCATTTCTGACCAAAAATGATAAGAACAAACACAAATATTGTCAAGATTAGATTCTTGCCCTGGAAATCCTGGTTCAGTTTCAACCACAAACACCTATTGTTCCTCAGACAGTTTTTTGCACTCTTCTACTTGATTTTGGCAGTCTATAGTACTGGGAAAATGTTTTTCCCAGTCTGATCGATTAGTACAGCCCAAAACATGACAATAATTGACCATTTTCAGCAGCAATAATCAGCAAAGTATACTATATTTCATTTGGTTCAGTGGCATTTTTTACATTCAGTGCCGTCAATATGGCTGATTGATGGCGCAATGTAAAAACAAAAACTCTATTCATTCAGTTTGAGAGTATGTAACAATGTATGATCATTATTTCTATACTATATTAATGTTGCACCTGTATTTTGAATTTTGCACTTCATTGTGTTGTGTTTTAGGGTTAACGGAAAGGTTCGTAAAATTAATAGATAATGTCCTGGCAGAATTTTAGAACATGTGAGACAGGGTTATTATCATTAACTAAAACTAAAACCAAAACCGTCAGGGGGGAAAGAACATGTTTGTTACTTAAAATAAAATAAATGGTAACTGAAATAAAATTATAAAACAAAATAATGAACTTAATTAGATTTTAGTGAGTTGTCAAGGCAGCTTTTCTTGAAGTACTAAAATAATTAAAAGTAAAACTGAAATATAGACATAATAATAATAATTAAAAAAACCTAATAAAAATTAGGATTAGTTCACCCAAAAATTAAAATTTCCCAATGTTTCACTCACCCTCAAGGCATCCTAGGTGTATATGACTTTCAGTCAAATCCAATCAGAGTTATATTAAAAATTGTCTTTATAATCCAAGCTTTATAATGGCAAGGGACAGGTGTTTTTGTTCAACAGTCCAAAAGAAGTCCAATAAAGTGCATCCATCCGTAATAAAAAGTGCTCCACATTGCTCTGGGGGATGAATAAAGGCCTCCTGTAGGGAATAGATGCTTTTGTAAGAAAAATATCCATATTTATCACATAATAATCACTTCTCTAGCTTGCACCAACTGTCATACATGCAAGCCGTTCCAGGCGGACAATGTAGGATGTATGCATTGCGCATGCGCTGCTGAGACGTGACGAACATGGAAGCAGAGAGAGCAAAACAAAACACCCGTCATGAATTAGAAGTAAAAAAGAAGAATTTGTTAAGCAAAATGTTGGAGGATTTCGATATAAGCCAAGAGGAGACTGGTTTTCCTTTGCTAAAGTAAGAAAACTTTACTTCCTTTGCTCCTGTAAACAAACGTTGGTTTTCGCGAGATCAGACAGTTAGCGCAACTAGAGAAAAGTGATTATTATGTTTTAAATATCAATATTTTTCTCACAAGATTGCATCGATTTGCTACATGAGCTGTGTGGAGCACTTTTTATTATAGATGGATGCACTTTATTGGACTTGTTTTGGACTGTTGAACAGAAACACCTGCCCACTGCCATTATAAAGCTTGGAAGAACTCAATCTTTAATATAATTCTGATTGGATTCAACTGAAAGAAGAAAGTCACATACACCTAGGATGCCTTGAGGGTGAGTAAATCATGGGTCAATTGTCATTTTTAGGTGAACTAACCCTTGAAGCTAAAATGAAAACAGAAAAATAAAAACTAATTCAAAATATTTAAAAATATATCAGTTATACAACCATGAACTCGTGAAATATAAAAGAGCACCCTGAAGTTTCTCGTCTGGATTACCCTCTGTGCTCCAGTTGGATGTTGGCCCTGTCGGATCGTTGTGATGTCAGCGTTACTGATTACATCAGGATCTGTGTGCTTGAGGAACGATTTAAGTAACTATGGCAACAGACCGCTGAATATTACGAGCAAACTTAAACTTCACGTCACTCTGTTCTCTAAGGCTTTTGTGAGATTTACTGTAATCAGCAGTTCAGAAGCTTCTCTGCTGCTGCATCAGGATTAGACATCAGCTGGGCCTCGTGTCTCAGTGGGGTTATCCACATGTTCACACCACATCTGACCACATTCTCCATCTGTCATCTCCCTCAGGTCAAAGCACCCAAAACACTTCAGTTAGGAAACGCTGCAAGATCTTATTAGTGGTGTATAACTCCTTAAACACATAATGACCTTCGGTACATAACTCTTCCCACATTGTGCGATGAACCAGAGAGAGAGAGAGAGAGAGAGAGTGTGTGTGTGTGTGTGTGTGTGTGTGTGTGTATATATATATACACTGTATATATATATAATTTACAAATGGGCACGCCAGCTCCTACAGGAAAAATAAGGTATTTTTTTTAACATTCAAATTTGCCTGTGTGGCTAATAACACAATATTCTCTATACAGAACACATTTAATGTTGCTTTACACTGACTTTTTCTTGATGTCCAAAACTAAAACTAAAATAAAATAACAAAAACACACAAACTTACTAAAACTTTAACTAAAAATAAAATGAAAGTAGGTCATTTAAATATATGAATTCAAAAATGTAAATTCAGTGTAAATTGGTATTTCAGTGATACTAATATAGTACTGCTATGAACATGAAAACATAATGTTTTGAAAGTCTCTTTTGCTGACCAAGGCTCCATTTATTTGTCAAAAATACAGTAAAAAGAGTAAAATTGTGATTTTGCAGCATCATTACTCCTGCATTTATTTTTAAATTGAAATATTTTGTAATATTAGTATTTATTATTCTTCATAAAAAATGTTAAATCTTACTAACTTTTTAATGGTAGTGTATACTACCAAGATTTTTAATGTGTGCTGTTGTTTTTTTTTATTGTGTTTTTTTTTTTGAAGAAGTCTCTTCTGCTTACAAAACCTGCATTTATTTGTAATTTTTAAAATGTAATTCATTCCTGTGATCAAAGCTGAATTTTCAGGATCATTACTCTAGTCGTCAGTGTCACATGATCCTTCAGAAATCATTCTAATATTCAGATCTTCTTGGAGGGAAAGAAATTATAGAAATTAATATTATTTATGCTTTAAATTAGGCCAAAGTGATGATAAAGACATTTATAAAGTTACAAAATATTTCTATTTCAGATAAATGCTGTTCTTCTGAACTTTCTATTCATCAGAAAACCTGAAAAAAATTCTACTCAGCTGTTTCAACATAATCATAATAATAATAACATATAAAACATAAATAATATTATTTTTTATAATTTTTAATAATAACAGTATTATTTTTATAATATTTTAATACAGTGTTTTTTTGAGCAGCAAATCAGAATATTAGAATGATTTCTGAAGGATCATGTAACACTGAAGACTGCAATGATGCTGAAAATTCAGCTTTGAAATCACAGGAATAAATAGCATTATAAAATATATTAAAATAGAAAACAGTTTTAAATAGTAAAAATATTTCGAAGTTTACTGTTTTTTATTGTATTTTGGATCAAATAAAAGCAGGCTTGGTGAGCAGATAAGACTTAAAAAAAAAAAAAACTTTAAAAACTTTTGACTGGTGTTGTAGTATGTTTGGTTTATTTGCTTAAAACTTTAATAAGTTCATAATTAATTCGTGTTACTTTCTTTTAAAAACATTTTCATAGGAATGTAAGATTATACAGTTTACCACTCATTATTCAACAATATGTGAATGCCAGATTTACCAGTCATAATGAATTTAAGAGATGGCTCTCCGTACTGTAATCGTATTCTCGTCAAGCTCGAGCATCTGTGCCTGAGACTCATCCAGTGCAGAGGTCAAAGGGAATCAGAGGATGAATGTCAGCGTGCCTTTCGCCCACAGCAGGAAACACTTAAGTCTCTCTCCAGTTTCCAAAGAGACAGCAGTTCTTGTTTTATGCAGCGCTGGCACGATGCTGCGACCCTAATTAGTTTCTCCCCTAAAAATTCGTATGGCACCCTAAAAAAACGTTTTTTTAGCTTTATTTTTCTAATCTTAAATCTAATTTGAGCTAGTGTACAGAATCCAAAAGGATAAAAAAGCAACTGCCACGGCCGCAGGCTGGAAAACGCAGGAAGGTCTCATTAGTCTTTGCAGGTTAAATGACACGGGACGTTTCACCAATTGCAGAATGTATCACACATGCTCTAATGCCTGCAGACACATTTAGTTTGCGTCTGTGAAGAATTAGAGACATTTAGCAAATCCAGTTGAACAAAGAGTCTCATAACGCTTCTATATGCAGCCATATGGAGAGCATTAGCTCTATACGGCAGCAAGCAATAAGTCATTGTATGTGTTCGGAGGTTAACCTTCATGGTAAATGACCGCTCCGCAAACATCCGTAAAACTCTGACACTGTTTTTCCAGCACCTTTGCCAAGCATTTGGATCGCAACGGTCGTCCCACCTGTGTCACGAGTACAGCGGTCTTCTGTCTACAGGTATAATCTACTTTTCATTAAGAGCCCCACTGGCCCGCTGACAGGAGCAGGTGTATGTGTGGGTTTATCTGTACGTGTATTAGCGTATTCATACGTGAAGGTTTCGGACCGGCGGCCCGTAAAGGTGGGGTTTGCCGTACCTGGCGCGCAATCTGGGCGCGCGGCTTCACCTGCTGTTAAGAGCAATTTGCGCTCCCTGAAATCAAGCGTCGAAGTACGTTGGCTAATATGATTTTAATCCTCCTTGACCTTAAAAAAACAGCAGGGTCTCGGTTTTGATGAAGTAATACATGAGACCCCATTGTTTCTGAGTCAGAGGAAACGCAGATGATCCTCCATATGTAGGTTAGGCGGCTGCATATATATATAAAAAAAACACCTAACCCCAAAAAAATTCTAACAAAAGGTTTCTCAGCTGTTTTTTGTAGTATTAGGTGTCCTTAATAACATACTAAAAGTTTACCAAAGTTTGACCACTAGAAAGGTGTCATTTTCAAGATGGCGTCCAAGATGGGCAGAAAACCCTTAAAATATCCTAACTCCTTCATTATTTGACCTAGCCAAGTAATCTTGGTGTCTAACCCAATGTTTTCTGGGTCTATGAATCCATTGGACTCGTCTAAATTGCACAGACATGATTACATACTTATGGAATACATGATGTTCTGAGATTACTGTAAGGTTTTATCTTTGTTTGGGGTGAACCAGAGTTTTAAACGATTTAGCCTATGTCATGTAACTCCTACTCAGTACATGTTTTTGGACACATACAGCTGTTTTCTCAAGGCTGCGGTTCTCTCGGTTGGTTGTGCATCTTTTTCTTCCACACTTTTTCCTTCCACTTAACTTTCTGTTAACATGCTTGGATACAGCACTCTGTGAACAGCCAGCTTCTTTGGCAATGAATGTTTGTGGCTTACCCTCCTTGTGAAGGGTGTCAATGATTGTCTTCTGGACAACTTTCAGATCAACAGTCTTCCCCATGATTGTGTAGCTTAGTGAACCAAACTAAGAGACCATTTTGAAGACTCAGAATACCTTTGCAGGTGTTTTGAGTTGATTAGCTGATTTGCAAGTCAGCATATTCTAATTTGTTGAGATAGTAATTTGGTGTTTTTTTGTTAAATGTGAGCCAAATCATCACAATTAAAAGAACCAAAGACTTAAACTACTTCAGTCTGTGTGAAATGAATTTATTTAAAGGGGTCATCGGACGCAAAACTAACTTTTAGATTTTGTTTGAACATTAATGTGTGTTGGCATGCAGTTTGTGTACACAACCACCCTACAATGATAAAAATCCACCCAGTGGTATTTTTTTAATCTTTAAAAGTAATATCCCCTTTTTAAAATTGGGTCAATCTCAGCTTCTTGTCGTTGTGACGGAACATCAACAGAGGCCACTCCCACGATAGTAGACTGACATGAACGTCTTACCTTAGATCCGCCCTCACCGAGCTGAAACAGTCTGACTCCGACCGCCATTGTGTGAATCAGGTGCAGAGGAAGACTCTTATTGAGTGATTGAGGTGTTCTGTTGTTGGATGTAATAATGAACATAGCAGTAGTCATTTGCTCCCAACATCTGAGCTGCTTAAGAGGTAGAGGACAACGTTACTTTCGTTTTTAAAAGGAAAGCGCCGATCCCGATCTACATATGCGTCTCTGTTCGTGTGAATCTTAATAATGTGCTCGTTGGCAAGTTTTGCCGATAAACACGGCTAAATGCAGCTAAACGTGGCTAAACTAAACATTACAGATCCTAATCCCTCAGCAGAGAGGGGCGGGGCAAGCAGAGCTCATTTGCATTTAAAGGGCCCATGCGATAAAATGAGCTGATATTTTGCAGAGCTGATTTTGACAAGGTAAAAGGGTGTTTTTTTTACACTACTATTGAGAATTTTTAACCAAAGTATATTACAGACTTTTCATTAAGACCCTAAAGAATCATATGAACTTGTGGAAAATGGGCATCCGATGACTCCTTTAATACACAAGCTTCACAATTTGAGTTGAATTACTGAAATAAATTAACTTTTCCACAACATTTTAATTTAGATATTTATATTTTAATTTTATAATTTACCTGTATCTATCATGCAAATATGCTAATTAAAATATTACATGGCCAAAACATGTATCAGGCACCAGTATTCCTGGTCTAGGAGGAATACAAAGGAGTAATGGTCATTTTAAGGACCTGACGGCCGCCATTTTGAAAATGGGGCCTTTCTTGGAGTCAAACTTTGGTAAACTTTTAGTATGTTTTTAAGTACATCTGATACTACTGTAAACCACTGAGAAACCTTTTGTTAGAATTTTTTTGGGGTCAAACCATATTTGCAGCTGACTAGGTGTCTGATATCCAAAGAACCTGTCGATGTTGGACCCCTATAAAAAAACATAAACAAAAGAAGTAGCCATGGGAACTTCAAACATCTGCAAAAACACCAGAGTTTGGGGTAAAGCATGTCTAGGTCTACTATTAAATTCATTAATGTATTATTTTCATTTCCATGTATAATTATACATTTAAAAATATGATGTATTTTTAATAATGTATATATTTTAAAATATTTACTTCCTCAGGGATATTTAACTTTTTTAATGTCAAAGACGTTTACAAGGTAAATGGTATGACAGGATTTTTAGAAAAGAAGCTTTAAATGAGAAAAAAAAAAAACTAGAGAATATCAATAAGTATAATTTGCTGCCATAATTTGTGTGAATAATATGTAATTGTGTAATACCTGAAAAAGGAACTGTAAACTGATTATGAACATTTTAAAATGTAATATATTCTAATACAAGTACTTAATTATTGGACTCTGAATCTACCTAATCCATAATGTGCAATCAGTTACATAATGATTGTATGTAATCTGTTACTACCCATGTATTTTATTCAAATTTTTATTGTATTTTTATATATATTTTTGCTTTACTTTATTGTGTTATACTTTTTTATATTTATTTTGATTTATTTTATTTCATTTTTCATTTAGTTTTCCTTTTTTAAATTCCACTTAATTTAATTTAATTTAACTTTACTTTAAACTTTTACTTATTTTATTGTACTTTTATTTTTATTTAAATGTTTTAATTTAATTTTAATTTTTTTTTTTTTACTTTATTTTACTTTTTATTTAATTATTTTATTTATTTTTTAACTTTAATTTCATTTTACTTTTTAATTTGTTTTATTTTTATTTCATTTCATCTGACTTTATTTTACTTTATTTCATTTTTTATTTCATTTTTCATTTCATTTTGATTTCCTTTTTTATTTTATTTCACGTTTTTATTTCGTTTTATTTTTCATTTTATTGTACTTTATTTGACTTTTTTATTTTTTTCATTTTATTTATTTATTTCATTTCATTTCGTTTTATTTTATTAAATTTTATTTGGTTTTACTTTACTTTTTATTTATTTGTTTATTTTACATTTTATTTTATTTGACTTTTTTATTTCATTTTTATTTTTATTTTTTTTCCGTTATATTTTAATTTTTATTTTGTTACATTTTTTATTTATATTATTTTACATAATTTTATTTTATTTTTTTCATATTATTTTTTTCATTTTATTTTATTGTTTTCTTTTCTTTTCTTTCTTTCTTTCTTTCTTTCTTTCTTTCTTTCTTTCTTTCTTTCTTTATTTATTTATTTATTTATTTATTTTATTTTATTTTATTTTATTTTATTTTATTTTATTTTATTTTATTTTATTTGCCAGTGCTATGGAAGTCAATGGGACCCGAAATCAATTGGTTAGCAAAATATTGAGTTCCAAACAAGTAAGTCATACAGATTTGGAACGACACGAGGGGAAGAAAATTATAGAAATTTCATTTTTGGGTGGACATTACATTTAAGTGACATTTCGAGACAGATGTGCATAGAATATAGCATATAGCATCATTACAGCATATACAATTGATATTTATAGTTATTATAGTTAGGCTTATAATAGTTATATACTTATTATAGTTCTTCATTATTATTAGCACCTGCAGTATCCTAACTATACTTTATCAGGGAAAACTCTGGTCACCATGGTAATTTTAAGTATGTGATCTCTGTCGGCCCCCAGTGTTTCAGAAACATCATTACAGCACTTGAGCCTCGCGACTTGCCGTAGTTTAAACATTAATCACATGTATGAGTTGTCAGGAAGGAGAAACAAAAGAGGCTTTTAGGCCGGAGCTGAGAATGCAAGCCATGGGCGATGAATAATGCCACTGTGCGAGCGAAGTGTCCGCAGGTGACTCACCTGCGCGAGCCTGCTCCGTGCCCGCACTTTAACGAGTCATGCAGAATCAAGTCCTTTCGTCCAGAAAAGTGCGTGAAGAAGCAGGATACAGATCCGGAATGGAAGAGTAGCTGATACATACACCTGATCCGTGTATGCCATGGGGAACTGTTGGGCTCAATGTTTTGGGCTCTTTAGAAGGGAAGCAAACAGAATACAAAGAGGAGGAGGGTGAGTCATTCATGGGGATTGTTATTTAATATGCATTTAGTAAAACATAGTAACGTTATCTGTGATTTTTGGCAGCATGATTCACCGGCTGTCAGGTGCATTGCATTGGAAAACAACCGAACAGCCGGTATAGGGTTGAAATAGCTGGATCTTTTTAAAAGAGCCGACTCAAAAACTATTAATACGACTTCACAGTTGTATAAGTAGAATTCAACTGATAGCAGTTCCATTAGGGATGTCCACTGTTCTTTTAAAACGATTCATTCTAGTGATTCACTTGAGTCGATTCGCGTTGCGAATCAGTTTTAAATCACTCGACTCTTTGGAAGAACAGTGACTCATATTGTGATCAAGTAGGCAATTACACATATTTAGTTATTAGAAAATGTAACGAATATATTAATAAAACGTAAATACAGGAACTTTTTTTATTTCACACTTTTGAGTGATGATTCGAATCCGTTTTTGAAACAAACTGTCCGAACGAACCGATTCGCTTTAATGATTCAGACTTATCAATGCTGCTCTAGTTTCCGCATTAGTTGATGTCAGATCTCAGGACCCCGCCCAGAGTCCTTTTGGGAATCCGCCCTGGGACGTCAGTCTTGTGTCATCATGTGTACTGTAATTTCAAATATTAGATCATATTTTATACCCAGTCATTTTTAATAGACGTTATCTATTAATATTGTTTTGAGAAGTCTTCATTTGATGCTACAAGTAATGATGATATTGGACAATACTGTGACTTAAATCATATTTTGAAATATTTTACTACACTCTGCCAGGAGGAAGTCAGTTTTATCTTATATATAACATGCCTGGCTTAATGACTATTATTTTTTAACATTAGGTCAAAGTACTTCAGAAGCACCACAGCTGGGGAACACTATACCATTGAGGTGCAGCCATGATCATTTATTTAAAACTAAAGATAATTCATTCAAAAACGAATCTATATGCAGTTTGAGTGACTTTTATGCATTCTGTTACAGTTTGAGAACCTTGTGGAGAGCGATGAGGTGAGGACAAACTTACAGAACCACACTCACAATTTTATAATATTCCTCTTTTGCTTACACGTCAACACTTTTGTTTTGTTTTCCAGGGTGAGAGCTCACAAAGCTGCCCCAGGTATGATATTAACTTTGACTGGTTTATTAACTTAGTTCATATGTGACCCAGGACCACAAAACCAGTCTTAAGTAGCATGGGTATATTTGTAAAATAGCCCAAAATACATTGTATGGGTCAATATGACCGTTAATCACTAGGATATTAAGTAAAGATCATGTTCCATGAAGATATTTTGTAAATTTCCTGCCGTAAAAATATTAAAACTTAATTTTTGATTAGTAATATGCAATGCTAAGAACTTCATTTGGACAACTTTAAAGGTAATTTTCTCAATATTTAGATTTTTTTCCCCCCCACACATTTAGATTCCAGATTTTCAAGTAGTTGTATATCAGCCAAATGTTGTTTTAAAAATATAGCCTTTTGACTGGTTTTGTGGTCCAGGGTCACATATCTGGTTTGTGGCTGCTGTAAACTTTGTTTTTAGCATTGGAACATTTTCTACTCATGATTAAATACTAATTTTGCAGCATAATGGAACTTTTTAAAATTGTTTTATCGTGTCTTGATTAGAGGATGGTGACTTTAATTTTGTTGTATCAATATGAACATTTTAAACGGTTTAAACTGTATCAAAATGTCCCTTGTTTGTCCTGAACAGTTAAACTGCCTACTGTTCTTCAGAAAAGTCCTTCAGGTTCCACAAATTCTTTGGTTTTTCAGCATTTTTGTGCATTTGAACCCTTTCCAACAGTGACTGTATGATTTTGATCTTTTCACATTGAGAACAACTAAGTGATGCAACTATTACAGAAGGTTCAAACGCTCACTGATGCGCTATAAGAAAAAAACAATGCATTATACTTTTTGAATTTGAAGATCAGGGTAAATTGAACTTATTTTGTCTTCTGGGGGACATGTACATATTTTCTGTAGCTTCTGAAAGGCAGTACTATATGAAAAAATATTATATTTAGGCAAAATAAGAAAAAAGTACACCTCCATTCTGTTCAAAAGTTTTCACCCCGGCTCTTAATGCATCGTGTTTCCTTCTGACGCATCAGTGAGCATTTAAACCTTCTGTAATAGTTGCATACGAGTCCCTCAGTTGTCCTCAGTGTGAAAAGATGGATCTCAAAACCATACAGTCATTGCTGGAAAGGGTTCAAATTCACAAAAATACTGAAAAACCAAAGAATCTGTGGGACCTGAAGGATTTTTCTGATGAACAGTGGGCAGTTTAACTGTTCAGGAGAAACAAAGGAACTCATAAACGGCTAAAAAAACACAGCTGTGGATCATTCAGGTAACAACACAGTATTAAGAATCAAGTGTATGTAAACTTTTGAACAGGCTTATTTATTTATTTTTTGCTATTATTTTCTCTTGCGGACAATATGTAAACGTCTATGTTCAGATCAGTGGTAAATAAAAAAAAATAACATGCATTTTGTATGATCCCTTTTATTTTGGTAAAATAATGAACATTTTGTAGATTCTACAAGGTGTATGTAAACTTTTGACTTGAACTCTAAATGTAACTTAAAGGTATAGTCCATCTAAACATGAAATTTCTATCATCATTTACCCTTGCTCATGTCGTTCCAAACCTGTATGACTTTCTTCTGTGGAAGATAGTAGATAGTCAAGACTAGCCATTTTATAACCAAGTTAGAACTGTAATTGCTTTTATATCAGTGTAACATAGCATTCGATTCTGTTTGGGCGATGGAGACTCTGAACTCAACTCTCTCTCTCCTGTCATTGGTCCAGACCGATCAGCGAAGAGGAAATCGGCCACTTAAAGGAGCATTGCTACGCTGCCATCTCAGACAAACAAGCACTGATCGACCAAAAGCTGAGTGCAGAGGTACAGCAGGTCATCATATGCGAAATAGATCAATTTCATGTGACTTTTAAATAGTCAAGTTCAAAACATATTGCCACAAAACAATGTTTACCTTTAAGTTAGAGCTTATGTTGAGTTTATGCTTTCATTTGTTGTTTTCCATTGCTTTAGTTTTTCACCCCTGCTTTTGTTTCCGAGTTTAGTTAACCTTCCCTTTCTGTTGTGATTTCTGCCCAGTTAGTGGCAGAAGAGGAGAAGTTAAGGCTAGAAGAGGAGGCTGTTTTTGCAGCCCAGCGCGAGGCAGCGCGGCTCGCTAAGGAACAAAAGCTAAAGGAGGTGAGGCGTTCGCACTGAGCACGCCCAGCCCTTCTCTTAACCCCGCCCATTAACCTTCAGCCACACCCCTTTCATTTATGACACGCCTTCAGCTCTGTCATTTATATCTAACAAATTCTGATTCTAACAGGAATAGCTGCTTGGCTTTGTAAGTTATGAATTGTATATAGCTTTTTTTTGTTAAAATTACTCATCTTTTTTTTGTACTGTATATAGATTGTGATGCAGTGAATAGTTTGCATTGTATTGAAGGCTTTTGACATTGGTCCATCGTCAAATATTGATCAACCTTAGCACTTAATGCTGATAAATGTAAAATCAATCTGCTTCCAAGAAAACCTTCTCCACTTAAAACTAACTCCTATATCCTCCTGTTTTATAAACATTTTCTTCTTAATTTGCCCTCATGTTCTCTGTTCATTTTTATTTCCTGTTATCTTGCTTTCTACCATGATTTGTGTGTTTGACCATCTGCTAATATTACATTTGGTGTCTGTTTCCCAGTAGGGCACTACACTTTGGCACAAACAGTTAGAAATAATTTTAGCAATGCAAGTTTTTTTTTTTTAAATTAAAGCGATACTGTAGCACTTGGAGAAATATTAGTGGAAGTGAATCAGTCGTCATTTTTGAAATGTTGTGTTTTCAGAGGAAGCCGCCGCAGCCTCAGAGGACCAAACCCAGATCAGACCCAGAAAGCAATGACCCTCGGCACAAAACGTAAGCTCATTCTGCTCTAAAAATGAATGGAAATGATATTCGCTGACCCCAAAAAGTTTTTGAAGGCTTAAGTCACACTTAAAAATGCGTTAGTATTATTGCATTAGATGCAAAATATTAAATAAGGTGTCGTCGTGCAAACAAATTAAGCTTGACTTTTGTGTAAAACTAACATCCTTTTCTTTTGAGCAGTATAGATAAATGAATATATTAACATTTTTATTATTTTGTCTATAATACAGTAGTCAACATTTGAAGTGGATCAAAAAAGTTCATTAAAGTTGTCCTAAAACCAAAACAATACCTGTTCTTGTCTTAGGACAACTTTGATGAACTTTTCTGATCCACTTCAAATGTTGACTACTGTATATTTATTATTGTACCTTTGTGCATATTATCTACTTGCAGTTTTGCTGACGAAAATTGTGATTTCCTTTAGAAAGCTAAAAATAAATCCAGTTTCGATGTGCTTTATAGGACTGCACAATTTTGACAAAATTGTGATTTTATGTAAATATGGTTATGTAATAATAGTTATTATTTGTATTATTACTACTACTGTTGAAAATTACTAAATAAAAAAAAAACTAAATAAAATAAAGTTTTATTGTAAGAGTTTTTAATTTTTAAAAATTTAATAAATAAATTAAATGATAATATAACTTTACATTTATTTTTTTAAGAAATCACAGCCTTTATTATTTTAATAATCACACTAAGCCATATCGTGACTTCAGTTTTGCTTCGATACATCATGCAGCCCTAGACTAGTATACTGAATACACTATTATATGGATTTTGTATTGCATAATTCAAAACTTACACTACCAGTCAAAAGTTTTTGAACAGTAAGATTTTTTATATTTTTAAGTAAATGTATATTAATATTTTCAAGTAAATATATAGTATCTTCTGCTCACCAAGCCTGCAAAAACTGAAAAAAATTGAAATATTTTTACTATTTAAAATAAAACTGAAAAAAATAAATAAAATTGTTTTCTTTTTTAATATATTCCAAAATTTATTTCTGTCATTTATTTATCATTACTCCAGTCACATGATCCTTCAGAAATCATTCTGATATTCTGATTTGCTGCTCAAAAAAGCAATGATCTAGCAATTTCTATAATATCTTCGCAAAAAAATAAAAAATAAAAATTTAATAAATGTGTATGTATAAAGCTTTTTATTTCAGATAATTGCTAATCTTTGGATCTTTCTATTTATCAAAGAATAAAAAAATTTACTCAATTGTTTCAAATTATGATGATGATAATAACATTTTTTTTTTAAATTAAATAAAAAATAAAAAACAAAAAAACAGCAAATCAGCATATTAGAATGATTTCTGAAGGATCATGTGAAAATTCCACTTTGAAATCACAGAAATGAATTGCATTTTAAAATATTCAAATAGAAAACGGTTATTTTAAATGGTAAAAATATTTCAAAATTTTACTGTTTTTGCTGTACTTTGGATCAAATAAATGCAGGCTTGGTGAGCAGAAGATACTTCTTTAAAAAACATTAAAAATCTTACTGTTCAAAAACTTTTGACTTGTGCATTCTTACTAGTTTCATTAAAGCAGTGTTTCTCAAACTGGGGTTCGCAAGAAATCTACAGGGGGGTTGTGAGTTTATGAAAAGCTAATAAATGTAGATACAAAATAAAAATAAAAATGAAAATAACAATCAAAACACACAGATAAAATATTTAGTTGTTTACCTTCATGTCATGTTACCAACATCCGAGAACTGTGAACATGCGAGTATGTGGTTAAATTATTGAAATATTAACTTTAAGAAAACATGTAATGCTGAAGGGGTTCAGCAAAAAAAAAGTGTTAAAGTGTGGTAGTGTTTTTTTTTCTTTGGGTGTTTTTTAATTGTCAGGAACTGACAAAATCACAATGACGTTGCACCAGAATGAACAGCCACTTCCACAGTTTTACTATAATAAGATGTTCATAAGACTGTCATGCTGTCTACAGTCTCTCTAAACGCATCTACGGTGATAACAGCAGTATTTTGCAGATGGCTGATGTAACTCTGTGTGTGTGTTTCTGCAGCAAAGCGTCGGATGGAGAGTTCGAGGTGTACCTGCAGAGTGTGAAGGCTCAATCTGAAGCGTTTCGCAGTAACAGTGAGTTCCTATTAACACATTTTAATTACAGTATTACAGAATACTGTTAGAATACATGAAACGGCATTTCTAAATGCAAAAATATATATTTTTTAAAAGGACTCAGCTCTGAGACCAATGTGGTGACCCCGAACACAGAGAACAGCTGGGACTTCACCAGTAAGACTGACGCCACCTCACTAGACCTGGAGTGGGAGGATGAGGAGGGTGAGTGACTTTAGTGAACCTTCTTGCACTCAGTAATTATTTATTATACAAAGTATGCCTGAGTCAAGTCACAACATGCCAGTTAGAGTTGAGCTTTAAATGCCATGCCATGTCAGTAACACTTTGCATGGTAACACTTTATAATTAGGTGCATTAGTTAACATTAGTTAACTACTTTAGTTAATTCGAACTAAGAATGAACAATATTTCTACAGCATTTATTATTCTTAGTTAATGTTAATTTCAGCATTTACTAATGCATTGTTAAAGCAGTGTTTGTTAACATTAATGCTCTGTGAACAAACATGAACATACAACTGTATTTTAACTAACATGAAACCAAGATTAATAAATGTATTGTTCATTGTTTGTTCTTGTCAATTACTACATTAACTGGTGTTAACTAATGACACCTTATTGTAAAGGGTTACTCTTTGCATTATGGTTTTATTTGTAGGATATTAAGTAAAGATCATGTTCCATGAAGATATTTTGTAAATTTCCTACCGTAAATATAACAAACCAATTTTTTTGATTAGTAATATGCATTGCTAAGGACTTAATTTGAACAACTTTAAAGGCAACACAAACAATAGATCAATGGAAAGCTTATTTATTCAGCTTTCAGATAATGTATACATCTCTATTTCAAAAAAATTAAACCTCATGACTGATTTTGTGGTCCAAGGTCACATATATGTTTAAAGACAAATAATACAAATGACAAACAACTAAATGAATACAACTTTATAACTAAAATTAAAGTGAAAATCAAATCTGTCATAGTATATCAGTGATGCTAAAAACACAGGTTCATGCCAATTTTAACATTTTTATATTTTACGTCACATTAACAAGCATGGGTGAATTTTGTAAAAATATATTGCTCATTGTTAGTTCGTTATCTACTGTATTAAATATTTCAAATGAGACATTATTATTCTCAGACATTTTTTGTAAAGCGAGACTTTGTATAGTTTTTGTAAAGCAGACTTATTTTATTATAAAACAGTAATATTCTGAAATATTACAATTTTATATAAATATTACAACTGTTTTCTATCATAGCATATTTTAAAGTTTAATTTATTCCTGTGATTCAAAGCTGATTTTTTTAGCATCATTACTGCAGTGTCATGTGACCCTTCAGAAATCATTCTAATATCATAATTAAATTATGAATAAATTATTTTATTGTATTTATTTTAACATAATTCTTACACTGACATTTAAAAGTTTGAGATCAGTAAGATTTTTAATGTGTTTTTTTTTTTTAAGAAGTTCCTTATGCTCATCAAGGCTGCGTTTATTTGATCAAAAATATAGAAAAACAATGTAATTTTGTAAAAAAAAATAGTTGCATTTTAAAATAACATTTTTATTTTTCATTTGAATGAGAAGGTGTGTCCAAACTTTTGGTCTATACTGTATATTTTTCTGTTTATTAAAGTTTTTCTCTACATTTGTGCAGTTTTCAGTGGGTTAGTGATATTTTTTAAATATATATAAATTAATAAATTAATATTTTTAAGTGGGTTTTTATACAAAAACTGCTTTTTTATGTAAAATTCACTTTATAAAAGACCCATATTTCTAACTTTAATTCATGGGGATAACATGGAAAATTTCACATGGTTTAGTGTAAGATTTTTGCCCATCTTTTGGAAAATCCAGTTTTAAAAGTAAAAAAATACAACTACAAATAACTTTTACCAGTAGGTGGCTGCAGAGCTCCACTATTTGCTATTTGACCACCTGAAAGATATTTTTTCACAAGTTTTTTCAGTTGAATTCATATCTACAGTACAGACCAAAAGTTTGGACACACCTGAATGAGAAGGTGTGTCCAAACTTTTGGTCTGTACTGTACTTCAAAATATAGTTTATTCCTGTGATTCAAAGCTGAATTCTTAGCATCATTACTCCAGTGTCACGTGACCCTTCAGAAATTATTCTAATATCATAATTAAATTATAAATAAATTTATTTTAACGCAATTCTTACACTAAAAATTTTGGTTTTTTTTCAGTAAGATATTTAATGTTTTTTTTTTTTGTTTTGTTTTTTTTTCTTCAAAATATAATGTATTCCTGTGAAGCAAAGCTCAATTTTTAGCATCATAATACCAGTCTTCAGTGTCACATGATCCTTCAGAAATCATTCTAATATGTAGATTCATTATCAATGTTGAAAACAGTTGTGCTGCTTAATATTTTTTGGGAACCTGTGATACTTTTTTCTGGATTCTTCAATAAACAAATTGTTAAAAAGAACAGTGTTTATTTAAAATGGACATCTTTTTTTATAACAATATACACCGATCAGGCATAACATTGACGGGTGAAGTGAATATCACTTCATTACAGCACTTGTTAGAATGATTTCTGAAGGATCATGTGACACTGAAGACCAGAGTAATGGCTGATGAAAAATCAGTGCTATGTCACAGAAATAAATTATATTTTAAAGTATATTAAAATAGGGAATTAACATTAAAAATTGCAATAATGTTTTACATTATTACTGTTTTTTTCTGTATTTTTGATAATCCTTGACAAGCATTACTCCATTAAAAATCTTACTGATCCAAAACTTTGAACGACTGTAATTTATTGAATTAATTTGTGGCATTATACAGGAATGAACCGGATGGGTCCTGCATGGGAGCGTTCCAAAACGGAGGAGGACATTTTACGGGCGGCGCTTCGTCCCGGCGGGAAACAGCTGGACAGCGGCCCCACCTCCACCTCTGAGGACTCCAACGCTCTGGAGTGGGAGAACGACTTTGTCAGCGCACATCCCGAGGACAGCGGTGAGCATGGCGACGAGGACTTTGAGGGATTTGTTAATCCAGTACTGGACACGCCCACTGAAGAGACGGGGCAAATGGCCAGCTCTGACCAACAGGAGAGATAGTCTACAGCAAGAGACAGAGAGACTACAGCAACTCAGATCCAGTGATACATGAATGCAGATGGTCCATTTAACCGTGTATAAAACTAAATTCTCAGTGCAAGGTAAAATACAAGGAACAGAAATTGTCATATGATTTCTACTTCGTGGGTGAATATCATGAAAATCCAGTCATGATCTGTCCCAAAAAATTACATATATATAAATTATATACACTACCAGTCAAGTTTTTAAACAGTAAGATTTTTTTTTTATGTTTCTCTTCTGCTCACCTAGCCTGTACTTATTTGATCCAAATTACAGCAAAAACAGTAAAATTGTGAAATAATTTGACGACTAGCAATAGCTGTTTTCTATTTGAATATATTGTAAAATGTAATTTATTCCTGTGATTTCAAAGCTGAATTATTTGCATCATTACTCCAGTCACATGATCCTTCAGAAATTATTCTAATATTCTGATTTGCTGCTTATAAAAACATTTTTTTATTGTAATTGTTGAATATAATTTTTTCAGGTTTCTTTGATGAATAAAAAGTTCAGAAGAACAGCATTTATCTGAAATAGAAATCTTTTGTAACATTAAAAATGATAAGCTTTTTATTTCAGATAAACGCTGATCTTTGGATCTTTCTATTCTTCAAAGAATCCTGAAAAAATGTACTCAACTGTTTTAAATACTGATAATAGTAATAAATGTTTCTTGAACAGCAAATCAGCATATTAGAATGATTTCTGGAGGATCATGTGACACTGAAGACTGGCGTAATGATGCTGAAAATTTAGCTTTGATCACAGAAATGAATTACTTTTTAAATATATTCAAATAGAAGAGTTATTTTAAATAGTAAAACATTTCAAAATGTTACTGTTGTAAATGTTTTGCTGTTCTTTGGATCAAAAAAAGCAGAAGAAACAAAAGCTTACTGTTCAAAAACTTTTGACTAATTCGAACTAATTTCGATCTTTTCTAATTCAAATTTAGATTTTTTTTGTCATACTGTAATTTCTACTGTATTGCAATAAAGTATAGTACAATAATTTCATACTTTTAAATTGGCATAAATGTAAGCATATTTCTCATTTTAAAGGTGTAGTTCGCCTCAAGATTTGGTCATTTACTCACTCATGTTGTAGCAAATCTGTTTGAGATATTTTGAGGATATTTTGAAGTATGTTGGTAACCAGTCAAGTGTTTGGCTACCATTGTGCTTTAAAATATCATCTTTTATGTTCAATTCTTACAAGTTTAGAATGACATAAAGATGAGTAAATTATGACAATTTTAAATTTATTAAACTTTTCCTTTAAATATGACATATTATTTTTGCATTATAGTTATGAGAGTGGGAAATGTCACACAAAAGAAACAAAAATCCTAATGGACCTAACAAAAGGCTTCATTTTCCTTATGCAAAATCTAATTTCCTTCGGTATGAAATATGACCTGGTCATGTTCTTTTAAGAGATTTCATGAGATTCACTCCATTAGGTCACAGATTCATTAAGATTTGCATTCCACAGGTTAATTTGCTCCTGTTTTGACTTAATAGATGCATCTGTAATTTATTTATATTCATTTCCTTTTGGTAACAGGGTTGAGTTTTTAAATTAACTCTGGAAGTGTCTTGCGTTAATACTTTCTGTGATAATGTTTTAGTTCAGCCTTATTTCAGAAGTTTTCATTGGAGAACTAAATCAAGTGCAATTTTAGAAGATGAGGGAACTTTCTCGAAAGCCACTGATGTTTTCCAGAACCGTCGTAAGATTTTTTTATTTATGGTTATTGTGATAAGTCATATCAGACAGGGACCATCTTTTATTTAACGTGAGAGATTGTCAAGGAATGAGATGCTTGACAGTTTTAAGGGAAAGAGTATTCCTCTAAAATGTATTGCCTCAAGGAAAAAATGCATTGGAACACATTTAAGTGCTTTTAAATTGGTCACTGTTTATTTGTCTGTATGGGTCTGTGGGTCAAAGGGTTTGTGGTGAACACTTCTTGGAAACGGCTAGTAAAAACAGTTTGTAATTCACACTCGCAACTGCATTTTTGGACAAAATGGATCTTAAAGAGGGAAAATACTTTGTGGGGGAACATATCTTCATATGCTACCTCTGGTTTTGATAATCCGGATGTTATGAATGAATTCATGTCTGAGTATGTCTAGAAATGATCTGTGAATTGACTTGCATATCCTACTAATTTTTTAGGAACATGTCCAGGTTGTATTCCAAAAAGAATATAGAAAATGAAGCATGTTTTGGAATTTCGAGTGGATTTTATTAGATTTTTTTTTTCTCCATAATTTATTTTTATTTATTTTAATTCTTTTTCTTGTGTGTGTATGTATATATGCATGCACAGTGCCTTTTTGGGACATTATTTTTATGAAAATCAAGCACATTTTGATAGCCAGTTCTTATTACTTTATTACCAAAACAACTAATTTTATTTCCTATAATGTAAAAAATAATAATGTCACTTATAATAATGTCACACAAATCACAATAGTTCTAAAAATATGTGTTTATTTTCTTTATGGTTTATTATTATTATTACTCCATTTGATTTCAGATTTTTACCATTTTTGTTATTTTTTCCAGTTTGATTTGGGGTTAAATATGACCTTGACATGTTTTTGTGAAGTTCACACAACAAGCTTATTTGCTGGTATTAGCGTATGTAAATTTGTTTTGTTAGAATGAAACGGTGAATTTGCGTCAGTCTCTGGATGCTCATAAAATTGACTCTTGCCTGCCATAATGAACAACCTCTTCTATTGACCCCCATATTTCCCTCAGATTGAAGTCTGAATTTGACGTAATGCTTTTAAATGAATGCTGATCTGTATATAATGGATTGTAAAGCTTTTAAAGGCCTTTAAGAGTGAAGACCAAGGTCTGTAATCTAGTGGTGTTGTCTAGAATGTCACTGCACAAGAGTTTCTGTACAACACAATCATGTCACGTTATTTTCTTATTCCACCAGCACACCTCAAACGAGACATTTCATGTCATTTGAATGTAGAGTATGCAATGCAGTGTTTGTTTTTTCTTCTCTGTCTTTTGAGTTTGACCACGTAACTCGTCCTGTTTGATGAGTTTGGGTTATGCAAAGATACAGTACATGAATGTTTGTTCACTGGTTGAAATTAAAACAGGCCCATGTGATTGTAAACATCATTGTGTGCAATGATGACATTCGTTTTTGGTGGCGTATCTAAATTACTTAAGGGTTAGGAGCTTTAACAGATTCCCAAATGGAAATTTGAGTATTTGACACTATTACCTGGCCTTTTTTGTATTATAGCAAGTGTGTATGTTGGGTGAAAGAAATATTGAAGGATGTTTTCAATTTGAGGAAAATAAAAAGGATTAAACCAATGCTGAACATTCCAAGAAAGGGCCTGGTGGAACTTTTCCAAAGTGCTTCCCAACTCTTCAACAGAGCTGTGTGGAACAATTTTATTTTCTGAGTGTTTGTGAAGAACCTGTCATATTTTAGGAAAAAAAAAAAACTGAATGTAACAACAGTTTTCATAATTCCAGTCTACTTTACATAAGACCTTGGGTTAGATCAGACTGCTAATAAACAGATAACGTCATTACATCCTGTCTGTAGGTGTTTTTATGAAGGAAAATTAATTTGATGTACAGTGCCTGGCAAAAGTATTCATACCCCTTCATTTTTTTCATGGTGTGTTTTGTTGCTGCCCTTGTTTAACTTTTCAGTCTTCATTCCATACACCAGGGATCACCAAATCTGGACCTCGAGATCCATTTTCCTGCAGAGTTTAGCTCTTACCCTAATCAAACACACCTGAGCATGCTAATCAAGGTCTTCAGGATCATTAGAGAATAACAGGTAGGTGAGTGTGATCAGGGTTGGAGCTAAACTCTGCAGCGCATTGGACCTCCAGGGTAAGATTTGGGGAAGCCTGCCATACACCATAATGACAAAGCAAAAACAGAATTGTCAAAAAAAAAAAAAAAAAATTGAAATAAATACATTGCATAAGTATTCATATCCTTATCTCAGTACTTAGCTAAAGCACCTTTACAGCCTCAAGTTGTTTTAGGTATGATGCAGCAAGATTTGCACGTCAACATTTGGCAATTTTCTAACATTCTTCTCATCTCTTCACCTCTCAAGCTCTGTCAGGTTGGATGGGGTCTGGGAGACGTTTTCAGGTTTCTCCAGAAATGTTTGATTGGGTTCAAGCCCAGGCTGTGGCTGGGCCACTCAAGGACATTCACAGAGTTGTCTATAAGCCACTCTTGCTGTGTGCTTAGGGTTATTGTCCTGTTGGAAGGTATCCTTCTGCCCAGGCTCTAAATGCTCTGGACTGGGTTTTCATTAACATCTTAATATTTTGGTGCATTGAGCTTTTCTTCTACTCTGGCGAGTCCTTCAGTCCCTGCCACTGAAAACTTTTGGGATGGTACTCTGTAGGTGATGAACAGTGCCTGGTTTCCTTCAAACATGATGTTTGGAATTGAGGTTCATCAGACAAGAGAATCTTGTTTCTTACAATCTGAGGGTCCTTTAGGTGTTTTTATTTATTTATTTATTTTTTGTTTGTTTTTTGCAAATTCCAAGTGTGTTTCATGTGTCTTCACTGAGGAGAGGATTGAGTCTAGCCACACCACCATAAAGCCCAGATCGATGGAGTGTTGCAGTGATGTTTTCCCTTCTGTAAGGTTCTCCCATCTGCATATATGATCATGGAGCTCAACTAGAGTGACCATCAGGTTCTTGGTAACCACTCTAGCCAAGGTCCTTCTCCATCAATTGTTTAGTTTGGCCAGGAGGCCAGCTCTAGGAAGAGTTGTGGTTGTTTCAAACTTCTTCTATTAAGGGTAACAGAAAATACATGCTTCTGTAAACCCTTCAGTGCAGCAGAATTTTTTCTAAACTCTTCCCCAGATGTGTGGCTTGATGCAATCCTGTCTCTGAGCTCTACAGGCAGTTTTTTTTTTTTTTTTTACCTCAGGGCTTGTTTTTTTTGTTCTGATATGCATTTCCAGCTGTTATACCTTTTATTAAGACATATGTGCCTTTCCAAATCATGCCCATTCAATTGAATTTGCCGCAGGTTCCCTTCACTCTAAGTGTAGTCACATCTACAAGCAATATGAATGCTCCTGAGTGAAATTTCAACTGTCTCAGATAAGGGTATGAATACTTATGCAATGGAATCTTTTTAGTTTGTTATTTTTAATAAATTTGCAAAGATGTTAAATACCTGTTGCTTTGCTGTTATAGTGCATGGTGTGTAGCGTAGATTGATGTGGAAGTAATTTGAAACAGTTTAACATAAGGCAGCAACATAAGTAAAAAGATAAAAAAAATAATACTTTTGCAAGGCACTGCAATATGCTGGTCTGTTTAATTGGGGTACATACAGTGTATTTCTTTTCCCCTCTCAATATTCTTTAGTATTTTTTCTTCTGCGGTTAAAATTTTTAATTTAATTTCCTTTTAATCCAGCGCCTCTTTGTTTCTATCTTCACTGTGGTTATATTTGGCTTACTTTATTAGTTTAGACTTCATACAGGCTTTCTAGTGGGTGTGTTGACATGACACTTTTGACAAACTGGTTTCTTTCAGCTATTTTTGGAGTTTTCTGCATATTTTATCCATATCATTTCTTGGCCCTGTTTACCAAATTTCTCATGCCAGGTATTGTATTATATTTTTTATTTATTTATATTGCATTAGACATCCACCTTTTCTTCCCATAAGAGTGGGCGCGGCCATTTGTACATTTTATGATTTGGCTTTGGGTCTCATCCACGCCAGCTATTTTTAGCTGTACAAAACAGCTTGTTTTGTTGCTTGATATTGCAAATTGGTGTGTCTTACCATATTATTTGAATGTATTAGCATAATTATGAGGACACTGGTATGTAGTTTTACCATTTACTGCATGTTGTTATTCTTCTTGTTATTTCCCTGTAGAGGGTTTGCAAATTCGTCACGATTCCAACAGCATGGATTGCACGGTTAATGTATTATTGAATACTTGTTCTGCTAATTTATGCTGTTTAAACCACGGGAAAAAACACATGGAAGCTTCCAAATCATATAGAGAAGGACTTAGTAAGCAGAAAAGGGCACACTACCCTGGTGAAAAAAAACAAGCCTGGTTTTAGCTGGTCATAGTTGGTCAGCAGGCTGGTTTTAGAGGGGTTTTGGCCACTTTCCCAGCCAGTCTTAGCTGGTCAGGCTGGGAAACCACTAGCTAAAACCAGCCTGGGAGACCAGCTAAAACCAGTTACTTTCTTAAACCAGCTAAGACCAGCCAACCAGCCTAGGCTGGTTTAAGCTGTTTTTTTCAGCAGGGTATTTTGACAAACTAAAGTTAATAGGTTGTAAAGACATGTACGAGCAGTATTAATTAAGATATTAGCCTAATATTTCACCTACCTGACCTGAAATGATAAGAACAAACACGAATGTTGAAATCGTACTCGGTTATGTCCGTAACCTCGGTTCCCTGAGATACGGAACGAGTACTGCATCTGAAAGACGCTTTGGGGAAAACTCCTTTTTCTCCGAGACTGAAGCATTTCAATAACACAGTGTTATTGCACGGCCATTGGTTCGTGCAGTGAGTAAAAAACGAACCTATGGCGAAAGCTCGCACCAAATTCCGCCAGAATAGGCGGAGTATCTGGCTATATAAGCGCACGTTTCGTCATAGGATCTCAGGTTACTTCGACTGAAGCGACGACTGAGTTGTGCGGCTACATAGCACGGCCAGCAACGCAGTACTCGTTCTCTATCTCAGGCAACCGAGGTTATGGACGTAACCGAGTACGTTCCCTCTCGATACTTCACTCGTACTGCGTCTGAAAGACGCTTTGGGGAACCAGTACAATCCCGCCGTAGCTATGGTAGAGGAACGACTCATAATGGCCCTAGCACCTAGGGGCTAGTAAGGGCCATCCTATTAATCGGGAAACCCAATAACGACCGTTCCAGGGAGATAATACAGTTTGGAGCTCGCAAGAGGGCCAAGACATATATCATATAACTAGATACTGGTTAAATGGTTATCCATTTATGCAGAAAAAATCCGAGCCTGTAAGGTCGGAACCTCCAGATTATAAAGTCTAGATAAGATCTTGTCTCAGTGGAATAGGCCAGGGGGCTGACGATAGCAGCCGAGGCAGGCCTGGGAACCAGTGCTGGTTCTGCCAGAATGGGGCCACCAACAGGACTTTGAGTTTTTGTTCCCTGACTCTCCTGATGACCTGAGGTATCAGGGCGATCGGGGGAAACGCGTATAGAAGGAGGCTGGGCCAATTGTGGGCCAGCGCATCCTGATCCTTTGAAAAATAGATTGGGCAATGAAAACTGTCTTCTGAGGCGAAAAGGTCGACTTTCGCCTTGCCAAAGACAGCCCATGTTCCCTGAACCGTTTCGGGATGGAGCATCCACTCGTCTGAGGAGACGTTGCTCCGAGATAGCATGTCTGCTCCCTGATTCAGTCTGCCTGGTATATGCGTTGCTTTCAATGAGCGCAGGTTCAGCTGAGCCCATTTCAAGACTGGTAGAAGGGTATGAAGGCCTAAACACACTGTTAGCATTTCTAGACAGTTGATGTGAAGGCGGCTTTCCGCTTTCGACCAGCGGCCGAAAGCCGGATTGCCGTCGCACAGTGATCCCCAACCCGTGTTGGAACCATCTGTCGACACCATCTTCCTTCTGTAGACCGTGTCTAGGGGAACGCCCTGTTCCATCCACTGAGGGTCCTTCCAAGGGGTCAGGGCTGAGACGCAGGCCTGATTCACCTTGACACGAAGGCGCCCCTGACGCCAGGCGTAAGATGGAACTTTCGGTTTCAGCCAATACTGAAGGGGGCACATGCGCAGCAGGCCCAACTGAAGTACTGGGGATGCAGAAGCCATGAGGCCCAACATATTCTGAAAAGCTTTGAGAGGGTGAAGGGCTCCGACTTTGAAGGAGGCCACGAGCTTTTGAATAGCCAAGGTTCGTTGCAGCACAAGGACTGCCTTCATTTGAACAGAGTCGCGCCCAGGAACTAAATGTGTTGGCTGGGGGACAGATTGCTCTTGGCAAAGTTGACTCTGAGTCCTAGGCACTCTAAGTGGCTGAGGAGAAAGGATTTGTGGTGTATTAGCTCGTCTCTCGATTTGGCCAGAATGAGCCAATCGTCGAGGTAGTTCAGGACGCGGATTCCCATCTGTCTCAGAGGGGAAAGCGCTGCGTCCATGCACTTTGTAAACGTGCGGGGAGCTAGGGACAGTCCAAAGGGCAGGACCGTGTATTGATACACCACTCCCTCGAAGGCGAATCTCAAGAATCACCTGTGATGGGGGGCGATCTGGATATGAAAGTACGCATCTTTCAGATCCAGCGAACAAAACCAGTCCCCTGGACGAATTTGTGAGAGGATCTGTTTCAGTGTGATCATTCTGAATGGCCGTCTGCTGAGGGCACGATTGCAACAGCATGTCTGCGTCCTTGCTGAGGACTGAGGTGGAGACCACTTCGTTGAAGCACGGGGGTATTCGAGCGAATTGAAGTGTGTAACCTCGTTCTATTATTTCCAGAACCCACTTTGACACTCCGGGGATGGCCTGCCAGGCCTCGGCCCGTGTGGCGAGGGGTTGCATTGATTCGAGCAGCTGACCGCTCGTGGGATCGCTGCTTAACAATAGTGGAAGAGGAAATTTGCTCTCTATTTGAGAATGTTTGTTTTTTATTTTCTTTGCTATAACAGCGGTAGGCTGTGGGGGGCGCTAATACAACGGGCCCACGATTCGCAGCCTTCGGCACTCTGAACAGAACGGGGTGAATGAAGGCTTAACAGAGGCAACTTGGGGGCTGGTCCGGCTCCGACGAGACATGGCCCCTCCCTCTTCCTGCCCTTGAGATCAGGAAGACACTGGGGGCGCCTGGTCCAGCACTACCTTGGGCCGGGGTCCTTGGCGCTTCAGAAACGGGTAGCGTCTAGCCGAGCGGGATCGATGACGCGGCTCAGGCTTGGGAGCTGGTTGAGCAGCTGGGGGTGTGGCCGTCGGTTGCGCTGCGAAGCTCTCTGAAGGTGGGGTCATTCAGACCTGCCTCATCCAATCCGTGGAGGAGTTTGGCCTGGTAAACCTGGAGGACAGCCATAGAGTGAAGCGCTGAAGCCGCCTGTCCAGCCGACGAGTATGCTCGTCCAGCAAGGGCCGAAGCGGTCCTGCAGGGCTTGGATGGCCGTGCAGTAACACTGCGTTATTGAAATGCTTCAGTCTCGGAGTAAAAGGAGTTTTCCCCAAAGCGTCTTTCAGACGCAGTACGAGTGAAGTATCGAGAGGGAACCTGGTTTAGTTTGGCCAACGACAAACATCTTTTGTTCCTCAGTTTTTTTGTACTCTTCTTCTGGATTTGTTATAACTTTTATCAGTCTAGTACTCCAAATGTTTTTCCCGGTCTGAATGATTAGTACAGTCCAAAACATGACAATAATTTACCATTTTTAGCTGCAATAATCCGAGTTTCGTTCGGTTCAGTGGCATTGTTTACATTAATTGCCGCCAATATGACCGATTAGTGACGACTCGTGGCTAATGAACTGGAAGTTTCACCCATACTTCCGTGTTAAAGAAAACGATGGATAAATATGATATCACAACAAAAAAGTAAAACAGAGATGATGCTAAATAAACATTTGCTTCACATTTTTCAAAATCCTGAGAAACTCTATTTTCTTTCATGCCTGTTCATTTTAAACCACGTTCTGGCAATATGTTAGATAGAAATCAATCAGAGCTCAATCATAATATGATAAATAGTAGATTTCATACTCACTCAGGCGCTCACTTACTGTAATGGCACATATTAACCTGCAGGTGGCGGTGTAGTTTCACCAATCAAATCAATGAATCAAACACACCCGCCGAACACCAAGAGCTGGGCATCCCTATAGAGGTACATGGAATACAACCAATGAATATAATCATAGCTAATGAATAATCAAATTATTTATTATATCATATATATTTAAGTAATATTTTTGTTCTGCATTTGCTTTAGTTACAGTATCTAACTAAATGAATTATAATGTAAATGAATTATAGGCTAGGTTTTCCCACAGGCTATTGAGGAATCTTGGTTGGAGGTCACAGAGTTTGCTTTTTTCTTACAAGCACAGTGATACAGGGATTCTTTTGTCTCTCTCACAAACGAAAGCATTAGCCCAGGGGAAAGAGCCTTGAGGTAAAAATAAATTGCTCATTTTCTCTCCTGTCTGCAGCTCCAACAACACATGCTCAGAAGGGAAACCAAAATGAAGATATACGACACACACACACACACACACACACACACACACACACACACACACACACACACACACACACACACACACACACACACACACACACACACACACGTTGGGTTTACATGTTTTATGGGGACATTCCATAGGCGTAATGGTTTTTATACTGTACAAACCGTACTTTCTATCGCCCTACACCTACCCTACACCTAAACCTAGCCCTCACAGGAGGTTGTGCACACTTTTATTTCCTCAAAAAAACTCATTGTGCATGATTTATAAGCCTGTTTCCTCATGGGAACCTGAGAAATGTCCCCACAAGGTCAAAATCTACTGGTATTCCTATCCTTGTAGGGACATTTGGTCCCCACAATGTGATGAATACCAGGTACACACACACACACACACACACAGAAAGAGAGAGAGAGTCTGCCATTAATGCTCTTATTTGATCAATAGCATCATTGTGTTCTAATGAAATGAAACCAACATCAGTTTCAGTAACAGATATTTTATGACCTGTTATTTCTTCCATATGAAAGTGTACAGCCTCAGATCAGTGCCTGAGGAAGAAATGTACCGGTAGAGATAAAAATGTGCTACGCTTTTCTAATTTCCTGCTGTTGAATATGACTAATAATTTAATAGTGATGTGAAGAAACTAAGGAACTTGAATGAAGGCATTCCGTTGGTTGGTGACTTTTTGACATCTATTGTTAAAGACTACAAATTGTAAATGGCATAGTTTACTAAAAAATGAAAATCCTGCCATTTAGACAATATTTTCTCACCATTTTGTCATTCCAAATACATGGCATTTTCTTCAGTCATTACAAATGATTATATTGCAGATGAAATTTGGGAAAGATTTTCAGCAAACAGCATGTTTTGCTGGTGTCTTAAATTCTCTTTCTTTTCTTCTCTTTAATTCTCTAGTGTTACAATTCTATCGTGTTACAATATGCAATGTTTATCTTTTTTTGTAAATTGGTAAATTGAAAATAAACATTCTCTTTTCCAACATCCTCCTCTGAGATCGTTATTCAGTTATATTGAGGGGAAAATAACAAGCACTGACTGGCCTCTCACTAAAAGAAGCAGGCTGAAATACAAAAGTGCACTTTGGAGACAAAGAAATCAATAAAGATGTTTTGATGGGTTTATATAAAGCTGATCTGCTTGGTGTGGCATAAAAAGGGTTCATGTAAGATCTAAACAGACACAAGAAAACATAAAATGCGTGATGCTGAATTTTATTTATTTATTTTTTAATTTAAATAATATTGATTTATTTATTTATGATGCTGAATCTGGTGGTGTTTAACAGACAGTTTGTTAGATGTTCAAACCCTACTGTGGCGGTAGGTAGGGATAAAAGTCAAATACTGGCAAAAGAACTGAAACAGAGATTGTCTTATAGAGGATTTGCACTTACGTTTGCACAGTTGCACAGTTTGGTCAGTTACCTGGATGCGCTGCAATATTGTAGATACTCGGATGTAAACAATAGCATTGATTGCACAGTAAATGTGCTACTGAATATGTTGTTCTGCTAATTTATGCTGTCTAAACCACAGAAAAAACATGTGGAAGCTAAATCATATAAGGACTTAGTAAGCAGGAAAGGGCATGACATTTTGACAAACTAAAGTGAATAGGTGGTAAAGATACATACGAGAAGTATTAATTAAGATATTAGCCTAATAGTTCACCTACCTGATTCAAAATGATAAGAACAAACATAAATGTTGTCAAGATTCTTGCCCTGGAAATCCTGGTTTCGTTTGGCCAACCACAAACGCCTTTTGTTCCTCATACAGTTTTTTTGCACTCTTCTCCTTGGCAGTATATAGTACTCCAAGGCCCAGTTTCACAGACACGGCTTACACTAAACCAGGATTAGGCCATTGTTCAATTAGGACATTTAAGTCATTTTTATAAACATGTTCAGAAAAAAATGTTACTGGTGTACATCTGGAGACAAAACAAAGGCACTGATACATTTTAAGATCAATCAGTGCAAGTTTCTTTCAGTTGAAATGGCTAAGACTTACATTTTAGTCTAGGACTAGGCTTAAGCCTTGTCTGTGAAACCAGGGGCAAATGTTTTTTCCTGGTCCGACCGATTTACACAGCCCAAAACATTAGAATAATTGAATATTTTAAGCGGCAATAATCAGCAAAATATGTGAGTTTCATTGGGTTCAGTGGCATTGTTTATGTTCAGTGCCACCAATATGGCCGCATTGTAAAAACATTGGAGATGCAAGGGTCTAATACTTACCATTGGAAAAAGCATAACAGCTAACTTGGATCACATAAGGCACCTCAGCTAATCATAAAATGGACACTGGTCTCCTTCCCTGCGTACCGCGAAAGCATTAGCATTAGCCGTTACACTTTTTTGGCTAAAGGTTGAAGCCTTGCCTTTAGCTTTGACTGAATTTTGAGCAAGTTCTCTCAACCAACCTTTATCGCAAGTGTCACACATCTAAGCCACATCTAAGGAACAACCTGAGAACTTCAATTTTCACCTCATAACCACCAGCCCATTTCTTCTCAACTGTGAGCTGGATTCAATTTACCTTTTAACTAAAAAAAGTTTTGGTGTTTGGTATATGACAACACTTTCTTACTGTCTAGGTCGATTTACCATGCGATATATAAGCCATAATGCTAGCAAAACAGTGTGCTGGCCTATAGCATTATCAGCCAGCTAACAACAGCAGTTATGGATTTTAAGATTAAGATCATATCTGTTTAATAGATAGCTTGGGAACACATATGAGATTTAGTCCAGTGATAATGAAGAGATATTATATTATATATTTATTTTGGATTGTGTGTTTTTCCCTTTTTGTGCACAAAAACTAAGAGTGAAACACTGTAGAGACATAATCCAACCTTCTGCATTGACTTAATATAGCGAGAAGCTG
Organism: Garra rufa; assembly: GCF_049309525.1. Lineage (NCBI taxonomy): Eukaryota > Metazoa > Chordata > Actinopteri > Cypriniformes > Cyprinidae > Garra > Garra rufa. The sequence goes on from NC_133376.1 coordinate 15,285,455, forward strand.
CCTCCTTATCATTTCTGACTTATAGCAAAAGACAGAACAATGTCTAAAAGCTGCTGTGAAACAACGAAACAAGCTAAATAACCCAGAACTACGTTTTTATAAGCTGGCAACCCCCCAAAAATAAGCATTTAAGGACACAAAAGTAGAGCGCAACCTGTCTTATTACTCTGTGAACTACGCCCACTGGAGGGAAACGTAATCGGTGACAGGAAACATTCATTATTTTTAACTATGTCAAAGGATTATTTCACCACCCTATGTGAACTTGAGAGGAGGATATATATTGAGAAACAAAATTGTATTGGTCTATGTCAGTGCACCTTTTTCTTATTTTCTTTTTGTTGGAGAAATGGTCCAACTGAATGGCCCAAAGTGAAATGACCTGACAACTATTTGATCGAATCACCAGTTAACAGCATCGTTTAATCTACCTAACAAAGATCAAAACACTTAGCTTAGATAGCTTCAACCCTTATGTAATAAGGGTTATGTAATAACAGTTATGGGAATAATGGCATTATAAACAAACGTTATTTCAGTAACGAGTAACATCAAACTAATTACTGTTTTCCCCATTACAACACCGTTACCGCTACTGACAATAAAATGTGGCGTTACTATAATTTATTATAATATTATTATAACTTTATTTTTCAGTTCATCTGAATGGATGCACAGTGTACCTGTATTTGTCAAACTGCTTTGTCTCACACACACACGCAAAGAAAGATACAGAGCGAGAGAGTCTTATATACCATGCAGAATTGATGCGCTACATGTAAGCAATATTCTTTGTTGTATTTTCCTGCCAAAATAACGGAGTTCCTTTGGAATACTGAAGTCTTGATATTGAACATTATCATTTCAATATCAAGACTTCAGTCTCAAAAACTCCCATTTTAATTACTGAAGCTGTTTGCACTGTGAAATGAATCTCTTACTTACAGTGAGGAAAAAATGTATTTGAACTGTGAGAGACAGAATAACAACACAAAAATCCATAAAAACACATGTCAAAAAAGTTAATTTGCACTTTAATGAGTGAAATAAGAATTTGACCTCTTCGCAAAACATGACTTAGCAAAACCCTTATTGGCAATCACAGAGGTCAGATGTTTCTTGTAGTTTGCATATATCTCAGGAGGGATTTTGTCCCACTCCTCTTTGCAGATCCTCTCCAAGTCATTAAGGTTTTGAGGCTTTCGAGGTTTCGAGGCAAAGGGCTTGATTTTGGTCTCATCTGACCACAACACTTTCACCCAATTCTCCTCTGAATCATTCAGATGTTCACTGGCAAACTCCAGACGGGCCTGTACATGTGCTTTCTTGAGCAGGGGGACCTTGTGGGCACTGCAAGATTCACAGCGTAGTGTGTTACCAATTGTTTTCTTGGTGACTATGGCCCAAGCAGCCTTGAGATCATTGACAAGATCCTCCTGTGTAGTTCTGGGCTGGTTCCTCCCCGTTCTCATGATCATTAAAACTGCACAAGGTGAGATCATGCATGGAGCCCCAGACCGACGGAGACTGACAGTTAATTTGTGTTTCTTCCATTTGCGAATAATCACACAAACTGTTGTCACCTTCTCACCAAGCTGCTTGGCGATGGTCTTGTAGCCTATTTTCAGCATTGTGTAAGTCTACAATCTTGTCCCAGACATCCTTGGACAGCTCTTTGGTCTTGGCCATGGTGGACAGTTTGGAATCTGATTGATTGATTTCTTCTCTGGACAGGTGTCTTTTACAGGTAACAAACTGTGATTAGGAGCACTCTCTTAAAGACACTGCTCCTAATCTCAGATTGTTACCTGTATAAAAGACACCTGGGATCCAGAAATCTTGTTTATTCACAGGCGATCAAATACTTATTTCACTCATTAAAATGCAAATCAATTTATAACTCTTTTGAAATGTGTTATTCTGTCTCTTACTGTTAAAATAAACCTACCATTAAAATTATAGACTGATGATTTCTTTTTCAGTGGGCTTGTGTCCCTGTTTGAATGCCAGCCAGTAAACACAGATTTGAATTTAGCAGCTGGTGATGTGACGCACTGAATGATCTAATCACACTGGTGTGATCCAATCAAATATAACAAATATTAATCGGCTACTTTCTGGCATTTGGAAGCTGCATTTAAAAACCGTTTGGCTCAAAAATCTGAGGGTGTAAATAACGATAGAGTCTATTTACACTGAGTGCAAATATAGCAATAGATGCTATTTACACTAAGTGAAAATATCATTTTTTTCTTGTGATACACCTACCCCAACCCTACCCATTACTTCATTTTCAACTCTTTAATTATTCCCTTCATTTTAATTGCAAATAAATGCCTTTCTGATGTGATGTGAAATTTGAAAAGGGAGAAAAAAGTAAAAGGCAGATTCAAACCCGGGTTGATCACATTAAAAGGCCTATGACATGAGCTTTAGCATCTACGCTACTGAGCCCGTTGTTCCTATAATTATTTTCAATAGTGTTGACTAGCCGTTGAAATCACACGTTGGGGCAGAGTTAGTGTAAATAGCCTCTGCCAACAAGTATGGCCTATTTGTTTATTAGTGTAAATAGACACTCTGTATCTGTAAATATTGTTTGTATATCAAATGAAGTGGACAAAGGCCAAAATTAGTAGAAGTAGGTTTCGATGGGTTTTGGGTTTTCATAGGTTTTGACTCAATAACCTTTTATACACACACGCAAAGTGATTGACACAGGAACTTTCTCAAATTTGTCAAATTTTTAAAAACTGTTCATGTCGACATTTAAAACTAAATATTCACTTTCTGACTCTGTGTATCCAAACTAAAGTAAATGTAAATGCTGAGACACAAGTACACAAATTGCACAAGGTGTGTAAGCACAGTGACAGTGCCATAACAGCTGATTATACGGTGGCCGAGAGAGGTCAACGCGCTGCAAACAAGAAAACACATGCAAACAGAAAAAAACGACAACAAATTAAGAAAACATCTTCATCAGTTTGACAACACAGGCGCTGCAAATCCTCGCAACGCAAACACAAATACGGAAATGCGCTGCAAATTCTCACAACACAACCAAACTCAGAAACGCGCTGCGAACACACGAAGGCGCTGCAAACTAACAAACGCGCTGCATATAGCACGATCTACAACGGAAATGTTTCAGGGGGACCCTTAAAAAGTGACGAACTCATCTGGGACCTGATTATTTATTCAGTGGCTGTTGGTCAGAGCAGAGGTGTTATCGGTGAACTATCACCTTTTAGTGATAGTATAGTATCACTTAAAGGTGATAGTGATATAAATATTCAGGTAATATAGTGATATATATAATCAGGTCCCAGATGAGTTCGTCACTTTTTGAGGTCCCCCTGAAACATTTCCGTTGTGGACCCCTATTTATAATACATTATAAGGGTATTTCTAAGGCATTATAATAAATGCATAATGCATCATAAAAAAAACTTATAATATGTTATATCATCTCATGAATAATCATAAAAAAAATAATACATTATAATACTTCAGTATTTCAGGTTATAACTTTTAAGATTATGATTTATAACACATAATGGACACCATATTAAATCTACTTAATTTATAATGGACTATATCATATTAATTTTTTTTTTTTTTTTTTTTTACATTATATTATATTTTATTTTTGATGGTCCCCTTAGTCTACTTATTATAAGCTTAAACTTTCCAACTACATGTCAACTAACACTCCTTAGAGTATTAGCAGACTTAGGTTAAGGTTAGCTTAGGTAGAAGGTTCACGTACTTGCAAAGTTACTTATAATATAACATAATAGTTTGTCTTTTGGGGAAACATCAAAATTTAGTGTTAGCCTATATTTAGCACACTACTAATAATAATTACTGCTAGCTGATATGGAGTTGCAGAGTTACTTATCAAAAGCTGTCTAAAGTACCCTGGAAATCCAGAGGTCTCGCGAGAGCACAATTTGAATTGTCTCTGCAAGACACTCTGGCCTCGAGCAATGATGCATGTTACTGCAATACGTAAGCAATTCTGGGAAACCAATCAAATCAGTGTATCTGATGTAGGCGGGCCAGAGGCGAGCTAAGCTGATGACGACAGCGCTGCGACGTATGGAATCATTCAGTAAACATTGAAAGGGATCTATTCTACAGATGAAAATCTGTTGTTTGAAATGGCTTTGGCCGCTACAAAAGAGGAACAGAAAGCCGCGCTCGAATCGTTCCTTTGCAAGAAGGACGTTTTTGCTGTTTTGCGGACTGGATACGGCAAGAGTTTAATCTATCAGTTAGCTCCGCTGGTAGTTAAGGGTATGGGGCGACCATGAAGGGGAACAGATCCGAAGCGGGCAATGCCAGATAGCATTCGGCAGTCTCGAGTCCTGGCTGTTAAAAAAGAAGTGGTGATAAATGTTATCGAACAAGGTCTACCGGGACAACCTGATCGGGATTGTGGTGGATGAGGTCCATCTCATTTACAAATGGTAAGAGTCACTTGGTAAACTTACTGTAACGAAAAACGGAACTATTCAATAGTAATACAGTAGCCTAACTTGAACAGGACGATATGTCTCGCTGCTGAATGAAACGCTAGCGTCTATCCACATATTAGTTGATAGTTAATGAATAGTTTGATCGGACCTAATTGTTTTAATGAGATTGATTCGGCTGTCGTAATTAATAGTTATTAATCTTGTCACATTGTTTATGTTATAACATTGAAATCCACTCTTATATGTTCACCGTCGCTCTGGATACGTCACACCATGTATTGTTGTGATTGGTCTGGAGTTATCCAATTGCGTGCAGTGAGAATTTCAATTTCCTTTTCATTGCTTGAGGCCAGACCCATAATCTTAATAGATTAGGGTCTGGATTTTTCCAGGCTATGTCTAAAGGGTACTATCAAAAAAATCAAAGTGATAATACAAATGTGTCATTACACATTCATCTGATCTGCAGGATCCTAGGGTTCTTTGGGAAATATTATTATAATATTATAATACTTATAAGCGGTCTTTTTATGCTTTAAGTAAAGTGACACGAGTAACATGGCAAGATATGAGACTTATAATACGTTATAACTATGAGGAGGTAATCATACTCATAAAAGCTATAACCACAAATAAGTAAAAATTATAATGCATTAAAACTGTTCTTATGAATACTCATGGGATTATATAACATATTATAAGATTTTTATAATGCATTATGCATTCATTTTAATGCCTTAAGAATACCCTTATAATGTATTATAATTACGGGCTTCATAGAAAGTGTTACCATAACTTCTAATGCCAACTGCCTTGAGTGATGCCAACTTACTGAGTAATTTATAAACGCATATAGAAAAGAGAGAAAGGGTTTTATTTTCACTGAATCATTAACAACTGAAACAGTGGACTTAAAATAAATTATTCATTAAATTATGCTTATATTTGTTGATTAATTACTAAATGAAACACCACTAATTATTACACAGTATAGACTATTATTGACTTTAAATTTACAAGTAGTAATTAATAGAGACACTAATTTGGGCAAACAGCACTAATTACTTGCTTAAGACTTGACGCTTAAAGTTGAGGACTTGCAACTCGATTTGGACTTGACTCAGGACTTGTCTGTCGCGACTCGAGACTTACTTGTGACTTGCAAAACAATGACTTGGTCCCACCTCTAGGCATAGCTGATGGGCACGCACTGCAAGCAATAACCTCCCTGTGCTGAGTTGTATTATGTGTCAATGATAGCCAGAGATATAGGCTATTGTGAAAAGCATCAAAAATTGTGTTTGGCTGTGCAAGTTTATGATAGGGATAGCTCCACCCTGGCGCCGCCACTGCTTCCCACAGATAATCACAAAGACCAGGGTATCAGAAATGCCCCTGAAAACCCAAAAGTGCAATAATAAATTATTAAAATGCCACAGAAACCTTAGGTATGGTATTTATTTATCTCCAACAAACAAATATTTGTGTATGTAGTCTGCTTGAGGCTCCTATATTTGCCCTTTACTTTTCCTCTTCCTCTAGGGCAGGGTTGGCAAACTCTGTTCCTGGAGAGCCGCAGTCCATTAGAGTAATAAAAACTCTAAAAAAAACTTCTAATGAACTTCTGATTAAAAACTCACCTGCCTGTAGCTTCCTAGTAACCCTTCAGACCTTAATTAGCTTGATCAGCTAGTGTGTCTGATTAGGGTTGAAGCAAAACTCTGCAGGGCTGTGGCTGTCCAGGACTGATGTTCGCCACCCCTGCTCAAGGGTGACCAGACGTCCTTGTTTTCCAGGGACAGTCCCGGTTTTGGTGTTGTGTCCCCGATTGAAGCTGTCCCCGGAATTTTTACTGGTTTACAGTTCAAAACAACCCGCAAATACACTGTAAAAACTAGACCAATTTAGCCAGCAGGCGATCGTTTGATTGTGATTATTTTCAACATCAACGCTGCGAGCTGCTACTATGATAAGCTTAGACGAGAGCAGAGCGCTATTATCATCAGTTATCAAAAGGGGTGCCATTGTTTCAATGTAGTCACATTCTAATACACATGTTAACGTAATACTGTTTGTGCGCACTGTATAACACGGCATGATAAGGTTGCGGGATTGTTTTGCACAAAATAAGCCTTTTAAACATTCATTAAACCTCAGCTGTCACAACTTGCTAAGAAAATCTTGTTATTTTAACAGTGTAAATAGCATCTTATCATTATTTTAACAGTGTAAATAGCATCTGGGAGTGGTTATTTGCATTAAGTATTAATAACGATAGAGGCTATTTACACAGGCACATATTTTACCTGACGCTCACCAAGCGTTATATTAAACAACAGATTTTGTCAGTTTCAGACTCCCCCACAGACTATTTGTTTCTGAAATCTTACCGTAGAATTACAGTAGTCTTGAGAGCAGGATCTGAAAGCAGAGTGAAGAAATGAACAGAATAGAAGGACAAATACAGGAGCGAGGGTACTGGGGCAGTAAAGCAGAGTTTCTTCTGGCTGTGGCAGGGAATGTGGTTGGTCTGGGTAACGTGTGGAGGTTTCCTTACCTCTGCTACAAGAATGGAGGAGGTATGATATAGCCTGAATATATATTTCATTATAGCTGCACTATTATGGAGCTTATAATATGACAAAACTATTTGATTTTGAATTGTGAATTTTTGAATTATTGACAAGTGTCAGTTAACAAAATAGTATAATTATTTGGCATTTAACATAATTCTGAATTGAATTTTTTGAATTTGAATATTGAACATTTGAAATTTAACAAATTTTTTATGATGTTTTTTTTAAATACATGTATTTTCAAACAGCTGATTTTTTTGTGTTGATTTGATGTTCTGAATTTCTTCTTCATCTTGAAAACTTAAAGCTCTATTTTAAAAATGGAATATGCAGCAGAGTTCAGAACAAAATGCTTTTTTTTGCAAACTGAGGCTGAAACTGAAGAGTTTATATTCAGCCCTAATTAAACACACCTGATCCAGCTAATTACGTCCTTACAGCTTATTTGAAAACTATATGGTATTTTTGTTGGAGCAAGTTTGGAACTAAGTTTGACACTTGTGCTTTAGATAATGTATTATTGCCCTGGTGTGTTCTCAGGGGCGTTCCTGATACCCTACCTGGTGTTTGTGATTACCTGTGGGGTGCCTCTGTTCCTGCTAGAAACCTCTATGGGACAGTACACACATGAAGGGGTCATTACATGTTGGCGTTGCCTTTGTCCACTGGCTGAAGGCGAGAGTCATAAAAAATAACTTATTAATGTTTTATTTTGAAATAATTAAAAAAAAGATTAAAAATACTTGATTTTTTTTTTGATTAATTGCAAATTTTTGCATTCAAAATTATATTTGCCTTAATGCCTACATTTTTAAATATAGACTAGTTATTTGGCTCTAGCAAATCTGCATTTGTCCTAGATCTAATTGATTCCAGTTTTGATTCTCTTTTAGTCAGTATATCTGTTTCCTTTTGTCAGGTGTGGGCTATGCAGGACTGCTGATGTTGCTGTACAGTTGTACGTATTACATCATTATTCTGGCCTGGGCGCTTTTCTACCTCTTCTTCTCTTTTAGTTCCCAACTTCCATGGGCCAGCTGTGACAACATCTGGAACACAGGTGGTAATCTGCAAAATTAATAAACATTACATGAAAAAAAGTATATGCTCATAATTATAGCTAAAATTGCTATTAAACAAAACAAACAAAACAAACAAACAAACAAAAAAACTCTCTGTCTTAGATGACTGTCTAAATCTTGCTGAAAGAAATATGACCCTCAACTGGACAAGACTGATTCATTCTACACCTGCAGCTACTGAGTTCTGGGAGTAAATAAACACAAATAGATTTATTTGAACATTAGCAATACAAAGTCTAAAACTTTCAATTTGTATTAAAAAAATCACCTTATACAGACGCAGAGTGCTGTCTCTTTCTGGAGGTATTGAGGAGGTCGGTAAGATCAACTGGGAGATTCTTCTGTGTCTCATTACAATGTGGATCATATGTTATTTCTCCATCTGGAAAGGAATCAAATCTACAGGCAAGGTAAGCAAGAATATACAAGTAAAAATATTTACCAAAATAAGAGGAATCATACAAGCATCCGGCGTAAAACATGCCAAATTGGGGGTGCAGATCACTCCGCTGCAGCGACCCATGATTGAAGGGAGCAGGCCAAGAGAGAAAGAAGAAGAAGAAGAGGAATCGTACAAAATTAATGTGCTTGTTTATTTAGCACTGACCTGAATACAATATTTCACAAAAAAATGTTTACATATAGTCCACCAGAAACAATAATAGTTGAATTTATAAAAATGACCCAGTTCAAAAATTTACATCCCCATTTTTCTTATTCTTCTCCCCGCAGCTTGCGTTTCTAAGCTGTGCTTTGGCAGCGAGCTAAACAATGTCCCCAGTAAAGGTCATAGGCAGTTTGTGTTTTATACTCTCTTAACTGTAGACCAACTTGTGAAACTGTAACATAAAGTAACAAAATAATGTAAAGATATTTTATCTAACAGAAGCATTGTTACTTAACGCAGCATTTTACTCCACTTGAACACGTCACGGGGTGAGTAGATTAGCGTAACACCACCCATATGTATATTGAAAGAAACAAGGCGTAATTTTTACCCAGAAGGGGTTCAGAAAAAAAAATGGCAGCTGGCAGCAGGAAGTACCTGCCATTGACAGCCGGAAGCCAGTTACTGGCATTCGGAGGGTAGGAGGGACCTGCCACTTGGTGACAGCCAATCAGCATCGACCAACTTAGCAGCAACCAATCATATGCAACTACGACAGACACGAATGGTAGTGAAATTAATGATCGGAGTAATGAATAATTGTTGCCTTGTATGTTTGATTTTAACTTTTATGTTAGCGAACGACAGTGTAACTGTCTACTATAGTTAATCGTTAATCTTAGTATGTTAGTGGGCTACCATTAACTTAAAAAAATTCGTTTACTATTAAAAATTAACATGATCAAATAATCTGACATCATACAAAGCCTGTTGCGAATTTAAAGGCTTTATTAAACAACCGCAACAATGTTGTTTCTTGAAATACTACAAATGTAAAACTGAACCTTCATAACACAGCTTAAATTATTACAAAATAAAGGTAATAAGCCTGTGTACTTTTGTAATTCTGTCTTTAATCAGTTTACTGAATTTTTGAATATATATATTTATTCCATGGAATGTCTGGATACTGGATTCTGATTGGCTGGCAGGTGTGCAGTAAAACCGTTTAATGCACAGGTAGTTCCAAGTCAGTTAAATCACCGTTCTATATTAATGTGCTGCTTTAATTGATGCACGCAAACACACACACACACACAGAGAGAGAGAGAGAGAGAGAGAGAGAGAGAGAGAGGTCGGACTCGGAGATTGCACTGTGCTGCGCACATACATAAACTTCTTGTCAGCACTTCCCCGCGATTCTTATTGTTAAAATATCCTAGATACTAGATCGCTACATTATATTCCTCAGCAACGATATATATATTCCTTCTCGCTCACTCTCGGTTGATCGATAATTTACTGAAACAAATGCTATAATTAATTCAAATAAATGTGATCTTACCGCACTATTTCATCTCTGTGTGATTTGAAGCAGGCAGAATGCTAGAGCTGCGTGTCATAACTGACGAAAATAACAGTCTTTTTTACCTATTTGGTCAAATATTGTGCTGCAAAGAGCAGTACTAGTTTTAACTTGTCTATAACTTGGCAAATAACCATGGAATAAGCGGGATAATCAACGGCTTGCCGTGCATTAAAGGATTTAAAATGCACTTCGTGGAGGCAACCAGGTTATTAGCCTCCACGTCGTGCATTTAAAATCCTTTAATGCACAGCAAACCGTTGATTATCCCTTACATATTGGTCTCTCTATAAAAATTTTTACACACACATATTATATATATATATATGGGCAATATCACACGAGTAGACTTGAGATATGGCTGTATATCGGCACGGTTGTGATTCGCCATAGGCACAAGGCCGCAGGCCACAGATTATTTATGGGGTTCAGGTCAGGTGAGTTGGCAGGCCAATTGAGCACAATAATACCATGGTCAGTAAACCATTTACCAGTGGTTTTGGCACTGTGAGCAGGTGCCAGGTCGTGCTGAAAAATGAAATCTTCATCTCCATAAAGCTTTTCAGAAGATGGAAGCATGAAGTGCTCCAAAATCTCCTGATAGCTAGCTGCATTGACCCTGCCCTTGATAAAACACAGTGGTCCAAAGTACTTTTTTCGGATGAAAGCAAATTTTGCATGTCATTTGGAAATCAAGGTGCCAGAGTCTGGAGGAAGACTGGGGAGAGGGAAATGCCAAAATGCCTGAAGTCCAGTGTCAAGTACCCACAGTCAGTGATGGTCTGGGGTGCCATGTCAGCTGCTGGTGTTGGTCCACTGTGTTTTATCAAGGGCAGGGTCAATGCAGCTAGCTATCAGGAGATTTTGGAGCACTTCATGCTTCCATCTGCTGAAAAGCTTTATGGAGATGAAGATTTCATTTTTCAGCACGACCTGGCATCTGCTCACAGTGCCAAAACCACTGGTAAATGGTTTACTGACCATGGTATTACTGTGCTCAATTGGCCTGCCACCTCTCCTGACCTGAACCCCATAGAGATTCTGTGGGATATTGTGAAGAGAAAGTTGAGAGACGCAAGACCCAACACTCTGGATGAGCTTAAGGCCGCTATCGACCTTAAGGCCGCTCTCCTCAACCACTGGTGGTGGTTGAGGAGAGATCCCCCATATGATTGTAAAGCGCTTTGGGTGTACGGAAATACACATGAAAGCGCTATACAAATGCATCATTCATTCATTCATTCATTCATCGAAGCATCCTGGGCCTTCATAACACCTCAGCAGTGCCACAGGCTGATTGCCTCCATGCCACGCCGCATTGAAGCAGTCATTTCTGCAAAAGGATTCCCGACCAAGTATTGAGTGCATAACTGAACATAATTATTTGAAGGTTGACTTTTTTTGTATTAAAAACACTTTTCTTTTATTGGTCGGATGAAATATGCTAATTTTTTGAGATAGGAATTTTGGGTTTTCGTGAGCTGTATGCCAAAATCATCAATATTAAAACAATAAAAGGCTAGAACTACTTTCAAATGTGTGTAATGAATCTAAAATATATGAAAGTCTAATGTTTATCAGTACACTACAGAAAATAATGAACTTTATCACAATATGCTAATTTTTTTAAAAGGACCTGTAAGCAAGGCTTAAGAACAGCCTCTGCAAAGGAACTACCTCAGTGGAGTTTCTGGAGAGTAGAGGCTTCAGCAGGAAGACTCTCAGTATGAGAGGAAGCCTAACAACACTCAATCCTACGAACAGTGCTACCTGGAGTAGAGTTGGGAAAACCAAGGTTAAGACCAACTCGAGGCTGGGAACGAAGGGACTGCGTAACCCATACTATACAGGTTTTTAGAAAAGAACCCAGCTCTTGGAGGGAACTTTACCACTTATGTGGATTTCAGGAAGTGCTCAAAGACTTGCTTGTGCACTCACCACTGATGTGGGTTTTAGGAAGTGCTCAAGACTTGCTTGCGCACTTACCACTATTGTGGATTTGAGGAGGTGCCCAGAGCACAGCGTGGGACTCACCATTTTGCTATATTTTAGCGGTAGCAAAATCTCTGAACTGGAAGCAGAGCTTCTGGAAAGTGGAGGCTTCAGCAGAAAGAATCTCAAAATGAGAGGAACCTAACGACGCTCAATCCAAAGGAAAGCTCTTAGGAGTGGAGGTCTCAGCATGATGACCCTCTAAATGAGGGGAGAACTGGCTACACTCAACGCTTGAAAGTAACAAAACTCACAGAAGAGTTTACATGCTGAAATCAGAGCTCTGTAGAGTGGAAGCTTCAAGAATGAATCTCTAAAGAGAGAAAGCCTGACAACACTCAGTCCTGGTGAGTGAGATTAACACTCCACCAAGAATAGTAAGCGAGGCTCAAAGGGGCCTACCAGCTGTTATAACTGTGAGAATGGGCCTAGTAAGTGAGCTCTTTAAGAATGAAGGTCTCAGTACAATGACTCTCAAAATGAGAGGAGACCTGATTACACCATGCTACCTCAACTGGAGTTGGAAAACCAGGGTTTTAGAACCAACTCAAGGATGGGAACGAAGGGACCGTACATGTTTTTAGAAAAGAACCGTACAGGTTTCTAGAAAAGAACCAGACACTTGGAGGGATCTTTACCACTTATGTGGGTTTTAGGAAGTGCTCAAAGACTCGCTTGTGCACTTACCACTCATGTGGGTTTTAAGAAGTGCTCAAAGACTTGCTTGTGCACTTACCACTACTGTGGGTTTAAGGAGGTGCCCAGAGCTGAGCGTGGGACATCACCATGTTATGATGGTAGCAGTTTTGCTCACAAGAGGCCTATAGTTTCTGGAGAGCAGAGGCTTCAGCAGAACAACTCTTTAAATGAGAGGAAGCCCAGCGACGCTCGATCCTAGGGGGAAGCTCTCAGGAGTGGAGGTCTCCGCATGATAACCTTCTAATGAGGGGAGACCTGACTACACTCAATGCTAGGAAGTACAAAACTCACAGAAGAGTCAACATAATATAAGCAGAACTCTGTAGAGTGGAGGCTTCATGAATGAATCTCTAAAGAGAGAAAAGCCTAACAACACCCAACTTTGGCAGAGGGGCTCTAGCACAAAACCAAGAATAGTTAGCGAGGCTCAAGGGAGCCTTCCAGCTATTAAAACTGTGAGAATGGGTCTAGTAAGTGAGCTCTCAGAGTGAAGGTCTCAACACAACGACTCTTGAATGAGAGGAGACCTGAATGCACAATGCTACCGAGAATGGAGTTGGGAAAAACCAAGGTTATGACCAACTCAATGATGGGAACGAAGGAACTGCGTAACCCATACCGAATAGGTTTTCAGAGAAGAACCCAACACTTGGAGAGAACTCACCACCATGTGGATTTTTAGGAAGTGCTCAGAGACTCGCTTGTGCACTTACCACTAAATGTGGATTTGAGGGGTGCCAAAAGCTCAGCATGGGCCAACACCAAATTAATATCTCATGACGGTAGCAGTGCTTACAGTAGACCTACGTACTATAAGCGGAGCTTATGAAGAGTGGAGGCTTCAGCAGAAAGACTCTCTGAACGAGAGGAAGCCTGATGACACTCAGTTCTAGAGGGAGAACTCTCACGAGTGGAGGTCTCTGCATAACGACTCTCTACGCGAGAGGAGACCTAGCTACACCCAACGCTACAGCAAGTAATGAAGCTCAGAATAAGCCTTCATACTAAGCGGAGTTCTGAAGAGCGGAGGCTTCAGCAGAAAGACTCTCTGAAACGAGAGAAAGCCTGACGATGCTCAATCCAGGTGGAGAGCTCTCATGAGTGGAGGTCTCTGCATAACGACTCTCTAAGCGAGAGGAGACCTAGCTACACTGAACACTAAAGGCAGTTAGTGAAGCTCAAAACAGCCTACATGAACTACCTGAGTGGAGCTCTGCAGTGCGAAGGCTGCAGCTAGACGATTCTCAAAACAAGAAATAAGTCTAACAGCACACAGTCTAGGCTGTAAGAAAGACTGTGGGAGCAAAAGGTCTCAGCATAATGACTCTCTAGGCAACAGGAGACCTATTCAGCAGCACTTAAAAGTGGAGGCTTCAGCAGAAAGACTCTCTAAACCGAGAGGAGGCCTAACAACACTCCGTTCCAACTCACTCTGAAAGGGGAAACTCCTAAGAGTGGAGGTCTCACTTGTATGTGTACAAATACTCAAAGGGAAGGGACCTGACTACACTCAACACCTAGAGGCAGTTAATTATGCACGGCACAAATAAACCGCCTCAGTGGAGTTTCGGAGAGCGGAGGCTTCAGCAGAGTGATTCTCAACTCGAAGAGGCCTGACATTGCTCTATCGTGACAGGAAAATCTAGGAGTGGAGGTCTTCAACAGCACAACTCACTAAAATGAAGGGAGACCTAACTACACTCAGCCCCAGGGTAGTTAGTGAGACTCAAATAAAGCCATACTAAGGTTACCATCTGGACAGAGCTTTAGCGTATACACAGAGCTCTTTAGCAGACTCTGATGAGTGGAGGTCTAACACAGGGTTCTCTAACCAAGGGAAGACCTGACTACACTAATTTTTACGTCTAAAGTAATTAGCGAGGCTCAAAGGAGCCTACAAGCTACTAAAAACTGCCCAAGATGGAACTGTGAGAAATGGGCCTAAAAGTGAGCCTTTAGTAAGGTGAAGATCTCAGCAGACCAACTCTCAGTGAGAGGAGGCCTGATTACATAATGCTAGAAGTAGCAATACTCACAAGGGGCCTAAATTTTCCTTACTAAAGCAAAGCCCTGGGGAGTGAGGACTTTAATGCAATGACTCTAAAGAGAGGAATTTCCAACACTCAAACCCCGGGTTATTTAAAAGATGAGTGGAGGTCTCAACCCAGATTCCCGGTTCTTACACTCAGATTAGAGCGGAATCTCTGAAACGATTCTTGAAACGGAAAAAAAGGGGGACCTGCTACACCCCATAAGTGTATAAACATAAGTATACATACGCATAAATGATGTCTAGGCCGAGCTCTAAATAGCGGAGGCTTCAAAGGATAACTCAGAGGAAGCCTGACAACGCTTAACCCCCCTTTTTTACTGGAGTATTAAGAGTGGAGGTCTCAGACACTAACTCACAGACGAGACCAAACTACACTCAGTGCTAGGGACAATAAAGGCTCAGTACAGAGCCCAGCTAAAGTCTAACCTAGGCGGAGCTGGTAGACAAACAATACATACATATACAGTACAGACCAAAAGTTTGGACACACCTTCTCATTCAAAGAGTTTTCTTTATTTTCATGACTATGAAAATTGTAGATTCGCACTGAAGGCATCAAAACTATGAATTAACACATGTGGAATTATATATAATTCTATAAAATATTTAATTCTATATATACTATATATATACACTATATATACTTCTGCACAACACAACTGATGGTCCCAACCCCATTTATAAGGCAAGAAATCCCACTTATTAAACTTGACAGGGCACACCTGTGAAGTGAAAACCATTTCAAGTGACTACCTCTTGAAGCTCATCAAGAGAATGCCAAGAGTGTGCAAAGCAGTAATCAAAGCAAAAGGTGGCTACTTTGAAGAACCTCGAATATGACATATTTTCAGTTGTTTCACACTTTTTTGTTATGTATATAATTCCACGTGTTAATTCATAGTTTTGATGCCTTCAGTGTGAATCTACAATTCAATTTTTCATAGTCATGAAAATAAAGAAAACTTTGGTTCAAAGGTATGTCCAAGGTGTGTCCAAACTTTTGGTCTGTACTGTACACATATAAGTTTTATTTTTCTTCAGTTCATGTACCGGTCCATCAGACTGAGTTTATCAATCTCATCATTGGCCCTGCCCCAGAGTCTTGCGAGGGGGAAGGAGGCAGGCAGCTGAATAATCGTGAGGGAACACAGGAGAGGAGACCCTAGGTACCCGCTCCAGGCCTGCTGCTACGCCTGCGCTGGATCATTTCCCTTAGATCCCCTCTCCTACGTCGCGCATCACGTCTCCTCTGAGACCGACTTGTAGCGCTTACTCTATGAAATACCCGGACCAGCGTTTCAGAAGAAAATAGATTCGCTGCTGAGAAAGATGCCACAACAACAGTGATCAGATCTGACTCGGAAGATTTTGATTTAACAAGCGAATTGTATTTGCACAGACCACACTTGGTAAGTTGTTCAACATTTAGAACAGTGACAATGAAAAACAATATGTTTACAAATTTTCAGGCACTTAATTTTCTTTTTGTCTTTGTTTTAGGTTTTAAAAACCTATCTTTGGTTTCTTTTTCCCAGCAAGGTAAGTTATTAACTCACTATTTGTTCCTTTAAATGAACCAACAAAAAACAAACAGCATAAAATCAAAAAATAAATAAAATTACAATTTCAGTTGTAACTCAACAATTTGACAATTTGAATTTTCAATAAAACAAAGTTTCCCTATTTCAACCTTAAATTGTCCAGTCTCTCAGAAAACCAGATTTTGAATTGTCCATAGAGTTTATCCGTCACGAGGAAAGAATGTCTTCATCCAAGAAGAAAGAAAAAACAGAAGAAAAGTCATTCGATTTCCTACCCTTCGCAGAGTTCACTAAGTGGTCTTTTTTCACAGACTATCCAAGAACGGAATCCAGGGGGCTCGCCAGTCCAAACCCTCCTAAGCACCAACAGAAGGTCGGGACAGATCCAAGATACAGACTTCGACAGAGGATCGACTCATGGAAGAACAAAACCACATCAAAAAACCTGACCTTGAACAAACAAGGTCATAAAACAATAATGAATATCTTCATTGTAACAACAGTCAATAACATTGTATCAAAATAAACTCATGAAAATAAACTAATCGTTGTACATATACACATTTTAAACACAACTTGAATATATGTAAATGAATCCTTCAAATAAAGAATATTTTCTTTATATGTAACATGTCTGTGACTGTTTTTCTACTTTCCAAATACAGCTTTACACAGTTTCACATACATAAATCATACTCACAGATTTAATTCCTCCTATTTCCCTTCTTAAACAATAATAACAATTTGATTTGTAACTAGTAATAAGTCAGTTGACTTACCAAGGAGATCGTTAAATACAGAAATTTCCAGAAGGCACCTCGTCTCCTTTAAATCCGTTTCTTTCTCCTTTTTAATCAAAAATACATCCTGTAAACACTTAAGCATTTCTCTGATGCTTATAAAGTACATAAATATCAGCATATCTTTTGATATTCATGAAATAGAATGTGTTTCACTCGATTACATTACTAATTTGCTTTTATGAGTATTACAAAATAAAGTTTGTCACTTTACTTACAATATCCTTTATCAAAGTTCCTCTAGGAGATCGTTTCTCTTTCTCAATTTCTCATGAAGCAAAATGAAAATATTCTCTTCAGGAATCAAATGCAAAAATAAAGCAAAAACCGTTCTCCACATAAATCGATGCAATTGTTAAGCGAGCTGCTGCTAACTCTGCGTGCATTCCATGTGCGAAACCCGGATATCAATTTCTCTGCCGTGCCGCATTCAGCGCTCTCATTGGTCCTTCTTAAATCAAAGACGGCTGACTATTGGCCACATATACAACCAATTAATAGTATGTGTTTACATAAAATTAAGATTTTCTTTTAGAAATAAACTTATTTTAAATATGTTTTAATACTTTATGTATTATTAGATTTCCACTTAAAATTTATAAATTAGTTTTCTTCCTCTGTTACTCTCTGGTAACCTTGGTTACACTTCCCCCTCCTAAATCACAGCACGTCCCTGTGCGTGGGAGTCACACAGGTGAATCTACACTGGGTCCAGTATTGTTATATGCAATATGATCATGTTCATCTACTGATTCTGATAGTGCAGAGCTCAAGCCTTGCAACAAAGACTGAATGACTGAAATCAATGGATTTCCCAACCGTGCATACTGCAGCTTGTCTGGTGGTCTACTCTGTCTTTTTGAGCGTCTTGGTTCCATATCCCCTGCCTCATCTGCCACCGTTGGAATGTCTGGAAGATGTCTGACAGAGGGTGATGGAGGATGGGTGTTCTCTACATGTGCATCAGGTCCAACTTCATTCACCACTTCAAAGGACTCATCTGGTACCTCGCTTGAGTCATTACATTCTTGCTCTGAGATTACTTGTACTAATTCATCTTCTCTATTCTTTTCAGGCTCAACTCCAGAGGCATCCGGTTCTCCATGACACATCTCAGGTGAGTTTCTCTCTACCCCAATACTGGTTAAGTTTCTTTCAGCAGGTGCAGATTCCCTTAACCGATCCAGGACAACAGATGGCGGACTCTCGGACACAACTTCAGGTAAGTTCCTTGTAACCAATGAACTCTCTGAATGGTGAGTAGGTCTCCCTTCCAGAATAACTTTAGTAGTGAACTCTAATGACTCTCCAGGTACATCAAAGTGAACAGATTCACTGTCTGATTCAGACTGAGAATGCACAGTCTCTTCTTCAGCAGCATTTTCAATTCTGGACTGAGCTCGGGTTCTTGGCCTACGATGTTCTTTCTGCTGGGCAGAATCTGAAAACTCAGTGTTGGGTAAAAACCCACAGGGCAAAAGCAAATCACGATGCAAAGTACGCATCGGACCTTCCTTTCCTTCCGGGCAAACCGTGTAGACTGGGATACCACTGTTTTTCTTTAACACAACATAGACGTTAGGTTCCCATCTGTCCGCTATTTTGTGTTTTCCTCTTAGCCGGACATTCCTTACTAGGACTCGATCACCTACATCCAGAACAGAGGCAACTACATTCCTATCAAACCTCCTCTTATTTCTTCCAGCCACCTTCAAAGCGTTGCGACTGGCAAGGCGGTAGCTCTCCTCTAGCCGGTCCTTGAGAGATTTTACATACTGCGAGTGAGAATGAGAGGAGTCACTGACTGGAAGTCCAAACGCGAGATCCACGGGTAACCGAGGTTGTCGGCCAAACATCATTTCGTAAGGCGAGTACCCCGTCGCATCATTTTTTGTGCAATTGTAAGCATGCACAAGCGGTTTAACAAATTCCTTCCAGTGGGCTTTCTTGTCATTCTCCAGGGTTCCCAGCATTTGCAGCAAGGTCCTGTTAAACCTCTCTACTGGGTTCCCTCTCGGATGATAGGGCGTCGTTCTCACCTTACGGATACCCGCGACTTTGCACAGTTCTTGAATGGTCCGTGATTCGAAATCTGGGCCCTGATCACTATGCAATTTTTCTGGGAAGCCGTAGTGTAGTAAGAAATGGTCCCAGAGACATCTGGCCACTGTTCGAGCCTTCTGGTCCTTGGTAGGTACTGCAATAGCATATCTTGTAAAATGATCTGTAATGACCAATATATCCTTCGTATTGCTATTGTCTGGCTCTACTGTTAAGTAGTCCATACAGACCAGCTCCAGAGGTCTGCTGGTCTTTATGTTCACTAATGGAGCTGCTTTCTGTGGTGGAGATTTTCTCCGAATGCAACGTTCACAGGTTTTTACTTTTCTCTCCACAGCATCAGCCATTTTAGGCCAATAGAACCTGGAACGGAGGAGGTCAAGAGTTCGCTCCAGACCTAAATGACCCATGTCGTCATGTAAACTGGTAAGTACCATCTCTCGAAGATCCTCGGGTAACACAAGTTGGCTCAACTCTCTACCTTGATCAATTCTTTTCCGATATAACACTCCATTCTTCACTTCAAGTTTATTCCACTGTCTCATCCACATAGACATTGTAGGTGACAGGTTCTTCCTACCAAGAGGTTTTTCACCAGACTCTAGGTACTCCAGGACTTCCTTCAACTCGGGATCTGCTCGTTGCCGGTTTACTAAATCTTCCTCAGAGAGGTAAGGGACCACAGGTAGGCCATGTTCAAATTCTTCTCGGAATTCTTGAGGTAATGCATCCGCATTCATCGTCAAGGATTCTGCTAATGTCATCCAAACAGGACAATGTCCATCCTGTGACTGGCTAACCTGATGTTTCTCACACACAGCCTTTACTGCTTCTGGCAGGATCACAGGCGAATGTTTGTCAACTTCAGCTAGATGGTTCAGAGTGAATTGCTTTATTCTCTCCTGTTCTTTTTGGGACTCTAGATCATTCATCAGCTGACCGTTTGGGCGCCTGGACAACCCATCAGCATCCTGGTTTTGGGCTCCTGCTCTATATTGGATCTTGAAATTGTACGTTGATAACCCAGACAGCCATCTATAACTGGTTGAGTCCAATTTGGCAGAAGTTAGGATATAAGTTAAGGGATTACTGTCAGTTACAACAGTAAATTCAGTCCCGTACAAATAGTCGCTGAACTTCGTGGTAATAGCCCACTTGAGGGCCAAAAACTCAAGCTTATGAGCCGGGTATCGGGCTTCACTCTTATTTAATCCACGACTAGCATAAGCAAGAACCCTCAACTGCCCGTCCTGTTCCTGATACAATGCGGCGCCTAAGCCGACAGTGCTGGCGTCCGTATGTAATATATAGGGCAATCTAGAGTCAGCGTATCCCAAAACCGGAGCAGTTGTTAATTTCTCCACAATTGTTTCAAACGCCTCCTGACAAGAAACATCCCATCTGTCTCCCAGCTTCCCTTTTGGATCGTAGTATTGTCGGTTTGTGTCCTTACTCTTTCTTCCCTTCCGAAGTGGGGGATATCCTGCCGTGAGGTTGTTGAGAGGCTTAACTATTTTCGAGAAGTCCTGAACAAACCTCCTGTAATATCCGGCAAATCCCAAGAATGATTTCAGCTCTTTAAGAGTCTGTGGCCTTGGCCAGGTTTTAATGGCCTCAATTTTGTCTGGGTCCGTTTCCACGCCATACTCAGAAACAATATGCCCCAAATATCGCACTGATGTCTGAAAAAATTTACATTTTTCAGGCGAAAGTTTCAAGCCATATTCTTTTAGACATGTGAGGACCTGCACTAGTCGGTGTTCGTGCTCTTCAAGGGTTTCTGAAAAAACTATAAGGTCGTCTATGAAAACTAGCACCTTTTTTCGGTTCAGATCGCCCATACAGCGCTCCATGAGCCTTTGAAAGGAACTGGGAGCATTTGTAATCCCTTGTGGCATTCTATTAAACTCCCAGAATCCTTGGGGGCATACAAAAGCTGTCTTGTGTTTATCTGTTTCCTCCATCTCGATCTGGTAGTATCCCGACTTCAGATCTAAGACGGAGAACCATTTCGAACCAGTTAAAACAGAAAACACCTCCTCCAGATTGGGAAGCGCATAGGCGTCCTTTATAGTTTGTGAATTAAGTTTCCTGAAGTCGATGCACAGGCGCACTGAATTGTTCTTCTTCCTCACTACCACTATAGGGGACGCAAATGGGGACTCAGATTCACGAATAATTCCAGCAGCCAACAGATCTTGTAAGTGTTTGCGAACAGCATCGACGTCCTGTGGGTGAATAGGCCTTGGGCGATGTTTAAAGGGAGTTTCATCACTAAGTCTGATGCGATGCTTTACTTTATCCGTGTGCCCATAGTCCATGTCATGTAAAGCAAATACCTCAGGCATTGTGTTCAACACAGCTGATATTCGGCTCTTCCACTCTGCTGGTAATGGGGAATTTCCAAAATCAAACTTTATCTGCAAGCTGTCAGAGTTTGTTTGAGTCTGAGAAACATCATGTCCTGGCTTTGTCTCAATTGCACACTGAATAGCATGCATTTCAGCAATCACAGCTTTTGGTGGGACAGCTATGTCATGCTGCGTGTCATTCCTCACCAATACAGGTAAACTAAAGGAGCGCTTAGCAGGCAAAGTGTAAAGACCACTGGCTACCAATAATCCGCCTGGCATAGACGACATTACTGGCTGTTCTAAAGTTGTGAAGTTTTCTGTAGGACAACTACTTAAATGAACAACTCCATCAAGAACAGCTACACTTCCTGCTGAGACAACTTTAGAAGCAGTTCCTGCCAACATTACACATCCCAGGACTTCAGTGTTCATCTGTTTGTGTCTCACATCCAGAATTTTTAGGACCGCTCGATACCCATTAAAAGCTGGACTGAGGTTCTCTGGGTTTTCTTGAGCATGGTTAGCATAAAGAGCATCGAGGGAGTTGGTTCCCACAAGAACTTGGGGAACGTGTATCAAATCAGGGACCACTAGGGCTAAAGTGTGAACTTCCGCTTTTACTCCTAAGAATTCCTTGGGGAATGTCAGAGTGAGTTCTACATAGCCCAAGTAGGGAACTGACTGCCCATTTGCTCCTTCTACTTCCAGTAAAGACTCCAACGACTTCAGAGGGTGACTTGAGAGATGATCTTGATAAAAGGAAAGTGGAATGGTGGTTACCTGGGAACCTGTATCTAGCAAACAATTCACAGGAGTTCCTTCAACAAACAGCTGGGCAGTACATTTCAGGCCAACCAATCCTCTTGGTAATTTTTCCTGCTTCACTGTATCACAACATTTGTTAAACACTCTTTCAGGCTTGTTAGGGCATGTGGGTCTTGCTTCAGTTTCTGTAAGCCCTGCTACAGAGACTGTTTGTAGTTTAACCGTGGGGACGCACCTCGGTTTTTCAGGTCCCACTGAGCTTGTTTCTCTCTCAGCTGATATCGTTTGGTTTCTACTTTGGAAGGATTTGGTTCATTTTCACAATTCACAGAAATATGACCGTCCTCTCCACATCGAAAGCAGTAGCCTGGACGAGGTCGAGCTAAAGTCAATCCACCACTTCCGACTGATTTACTTTCTTCATGTCTAGCTTGCTTGGGCTGTGACATTGCAGAAGGACTCCTGAACTCAGATGTTCTCCCTGACGGATGTTTCTGTGATTCTGAGACAGTTAATTGGGCTTTTAACTCTGCAACAAGTCTTGTAAGTTCAACAATTTCCTCAACCTCTGAGTTTCTGTTTGGAACCTGCTGAGAAACTGCAGCTTCCACAGCTTGAATCTGAGCTCGCAGTTCAGTCAGTTCTTTTTTTAGTGAAGTCACCTCCATAGCTTTGGAACAAGTGGGCTGGCACTTCTGGTGAGTCAGTGGTTGCATAGAGGCAAGTTGGGCATGAATTTCTGAGATTTGCTTTCTCATGGAATCTGTTTCAGTGACTGCTCCAACGATTGCATCAGGTGAGTGAGCGGACAACTGATGAGTGGCAGCTCGTGGCTTGGAAGAAGCTAGACCTTGTTTAGCCACCCCAAAATAACTTCTCATCCGATCCTCTTTTGAAGCTTGTCTGTCTTCTTCTGTTCTGACAGACACTACTAGTTCCGCAAATGATGGTGGGTTAATCTTTCTTCTTTCTAGCTGAAGATTGGCAATTAAGCCATTATCCCAGCACCCACGGCAGAACTGCTTTAACAAACAGCGATCACGCTCACTCTCTGCAATACCACCCCTCCTTACTGCTGCACTCAACATCACTTGTAATCGATGCAGGTAGCTGGAAGGCTTTTCTCCCTGATTCTGCAGCATCGTCATGAACTTCGCCAGCAACTCTTCTCCATCCTCCACTGATCCATACACTGATTCTAGCAACTCTAAATACACAGAGGGTGATGACTGTGGGCTAACATGTTTGATTACGTCAGCAGCAGGTGGAAGTAAGCTGTCTAGGATTCTTCTTGTACGAGACAAGTCCGAAACAGATGGATCATCCAGAAGGAATCTCACATTTGCTCTCCATGTTTCAAAGTCTGGCTCATTTGGTGGACGTGGAATTTTCCCTGAGAAAGATCTTAGACGCAAAGTGGTATGCTGGGCTGTCACATCACTTGTTCTCACGACATGCTCAACCACAACTCTCTGCACACCTGGAGGATCTATCATATCCATGGTCAGAACTGGACGTGACACCCCCGTAGCTGTAGGATGGTTAATTCCACTACTATCAGATACAGAATTAATCTCATTCTCCTTGGACAGGTTTTGGGGTTTCTTCAGGTTATCACCCAGCGATGGAGAAACGTCAGGTGAAAGAACTGCATCTCTACTTTCTCCCATTCTATGTGACGTGGCAGGTGACCCACGGTCATGTACCGAACTGGCAGTGCTGAGTCCCCGAGTTTGGGAGTCTGCTGCAAGAAATCCTTGTCTCTCGCTCAAGCTAGGCAGCTGTTCAGTGGTAGGGCTAACTGACCTCATCTTTACTAACTCCTCTTGAAGCACTTCTTGAAAAGATTTGCCAGTAGCTTTAGCAATGGCTTCCAGCTCTGCCAAATAACTCTTAGTAGCATCATCTTTAGCTACAGGTGAGTATACACTACTCAGGGCACGCACAGTGAATATGACATCAGCATCTGAAGTGCTAACAATACTTAAGGGCAACAGAGGCTTCAGATTTTCCATTGCAGAACTATGCGCAAACTCTATTATAGCCTGCCTATGAAATTCAGATGTTGGATCATCTATAAGTAGAGTACGACTAATACTGCCATACCGCACAAGCCATGCTTCTAGGTTTTGGTCAGATTCACTCAATGTTATGCCACCAACTATGACAGCATTGGAAACATTCACGTTTTCGTTTTTAACTATATCCATAATGTTAACACTTGGATAACTTGTTTCACAATAAGAGTTGTCTTTGATTTGTCGTATCAAGAAATCACTGTTGTTGTCAGGCAAACAATCTCCTGGACTGGCTCGCCAACTTTTTGTAGCGCTTACTCTATGAAATACCCGGACCAGCGTTTCAGAAGAAAATAGATTCGCTGCTGAGAAAGATGCCACAACAACAGTGATCAGATCTGACTCGGAAGATTTTGATTTAACAAGCGAATTGTATTTGCACAGACCACACTTGGTAAGTTGTTCAACATTTAGAACAGTGACAATGAAAAACAATATGTTTACAAATTTTCAGGCACTTAATTTTCTTTTTGTCTTTGTTTTAGGTTTTAAAAACCTATCTTTGGTTTCTTTTTCCCAGCAAGGTAAGTTATTAACTCACTATTTGTTCCTTTAAATGAACCAACAAAAAACAAACAGCATAAAATCAAAAAATAAATAAAATTACAATTTCAGTTGTAACTCAACAATTTGACAATTTGAATTTTCAATAAAACAAAGTTTCCCTATTTCAACCTTAAATTGTCCAGTCTCTCAGAAAACCAGATTTTGAATTGTCCATAGAGTTTATCCGTCACGAGGAAAGAATGTCTTCATCCAAGAAGAAAGAAAAAACAGAAGAAAAGTCATTCGATTTCCTACCCTTCGCAGAGTTCACTAAGTGGTCTTTTTTCACAGACTATCCAAGAACGGAATCCAGGGGGCTCGCCAGTCCAAACCCTCCTAAGCACCAACAGAAGGTCGGGACAGATCCAAGATACAGACTTCGACAGAGGATCGACTCATGGAAGAACAAAACCACATCAAAAAACCTGACCTTGAACAAACAAGGTCATAAAACAATAATGAATATCTTCATTGTAACAACAGTCAATAACATTGTATCAAAATAAACTCATGAAAATAAACTAATCGTTGTACATATACACATTTTAAACACAACTTGAATATATGTAAATGAATCCTTCAAATAAAGAATATTTTCTTTATATGTAACATGTCTGTGACTGTTTTTCTACTTTCCAAATACAGCTTTACACAGTTTCACATACATAAATCATACTCACAGATTTAATTCCTCCTATTTCCCTTCTTAAACAATAATAACAATTTGATTTGTAACTAGTAATAAGTCAGTTGACTTACCAAGGAGATCGTTAAATACAGAAATTTCCAGAAGGCACCTCGTCTCCTTTAAATCCGTTTCTTTCTCCTTTTTAATCAAAAATACATCCTGTAAACACTTAAGCATTTCTCTGATGCTTATAAAGTACATAAATATCAGCATATCTTTTGATATTCATGAAATAGAATGTGTTTCACTCGATTACATTACTAATTTGCTTTTATGAGTATTACAAAATAAAGTTTGTCACTTTACTTACAATATCCTTTATCAAAGTTCCTCTAGGAGATCGTTTCTCTTTCTCAATTTCTCATGAAGCAAAATGAAAATATTCTCTTCAGGAATCAAATGCAAAAATAAAGCAAAAACCGTTCTCCACATAAATCGATGCAATTGTTAAGCGAGCTGCTGCTAACTCTGCGTGCATTCCATGTGCGAAACCCGGATATCAATTTCTCTGCCGTGCCGCATTCAGCGCTCTCATTGGTCCTTCTTAAATCAAAGACGGCTGACTATTGGCCACATATACAACCAATTAATAGTATGTGTTTACATAAAATTAAGATTTTCTTTTAGAAATAAACTTATTTTAAATATGTTTTAATACTTTATGTATTATTAGATTTCCACTTAAAATTTATAAATTAGTTTTCTTCCTCTGTTACTCTCTGGTAACCTTGGTTACAGACTCCTCCCAGGGGGAGGGCCTCGAGTGGCCACACTAGCCGCCTGACCCTGCCTCTGGCCCGTAGACCGAGATGGGCTGGGCTTTCCCCTGCGTTCGGGTGGAGGCGTAGACCGGCGAGGTATAAACGACCTGATGGCTGCTGAGCGCGCCTTCGCCTCCCTGAATTTTCCGACCACCGCCTTGACGCATGTGCCGAACAATTCGGAAGGCGAAACTGGTGCATCGAGGAGAAAGCGCTTTCTCTTTCTCCCCGATGTCAGCCAGGTTCACCCACAGATGTCTCTCTGTGGCCACCAAAGCCGCCATGGACATGCCCACTGCGGTCACTGTCTGCTTGGTGGCCCTCAGAGACAAATCAGTGGTGCGGCGCAACTCAGCCACATTCTCCGGGGAAAGCCCCAGACCCCGGTCTAGATCTTTTAGTAGATCAGCCTGGTATGCCTGCAACACTGCCACCGTGTGCAGAGCAGCACCAGCCTGACCCACTGCCGTGTATGCCCTGCCATTCAGCCGAGATGTTTCTCTCAGAGGCTTGGATGGCAGGCCCCCATTGAGAGATAGCTCACAAACGTTTCCTCAGTGGGGCATCGACGCATATCCGTGCCCATGCACTCCCTCGACATCAGCATAATTTGTATGTTGATGTCTGTGAATGCAGGCCATTGGGATATGGTTTATCCCATGCCTTCTCGATCTCATTATGCAGATCGGGTAGGAATGGGAGGCTCACGGGAGTTGGTCTGTTATGACCAGGAAGAAACTGCTCATCTAATCTGCCCTGAGCAGCCTCTTCCCGTGCACGCTTCCACTGCAAGTCCAAGCGGACAGCCGCGCGGTCCATAACAGACATCAACTCAACATACGCGGGGCAGGCAGGCTGTACAGACTCAGCAGATTCATCTTCGTCCATATCAGCCACTTCCTGCTCGCCCTGGCTTGAAGCCAAAAGAGCACTCGCTGCTAGATCGGAGGATGCGAGAGATAACACATCCTCCGCCAGCAGCTCGTCCTCGTCTCTGGCTGGCGAGCGTGAGAGTTTAACACCTCTCTCAAACTCGTTAGCCAGCTCCACCTGTGATCACCATGATCTCAATCGCTGGGCAGCCTCGGGTGCCGTGGGACCAGAGCCGCGTGGGGCAGATGAATGTCCCAATTCCCTCGAGAAAAGGGACAAACAAGAGTGGAGTTTCTTAAGGGAGAAGAACAGAGCGCGCGTGCTCTTCACCCAAACAAATCACACAAAGGTCAAGATTTCTCTGACACGGATCCGCACACTTCCTAAACAGTTTCTCTCTAGGCATCGTTGTACTCACTCGCTTAGAACAAAGACTCTCTGAAGACAAAAAAAATGGATGATGTATTCAAAGGCGCCCATTTTATACTGGCAGTCGCCTTGTTAGTGATGTCATACGCTTCTGCCGGCAAATGTCAAGTTCATTGTCGTTGTTCTATTGCTTGCTTCAGAACCGGTCACGCTGAAGGCAGTTCCCATAGTGTCCACCAGGACGCAGCATTGAGTTCCCTTTCAAAAGGGAACTGTATTTACCTTGGCATAGTTGAATAATAACAGTTCAGTACATGGACATGACATACCATAAGTCTCAAACACCACCAATTCCTCCCTCTTATATAATTCTGATGTTTGCAAAAGACCACAGAAAAATAGGTCAAACACATCACATTACAACAAATACACAACATAATACTCTTTTTAGCGACATCATATGACCCCGTTAAAAAAATGTAAAACATAAACATGTTGTTATTATTAAGCAAATTCAATCTATTGTCAAGATTTTAACCTTTGAATGGTATTTTTTAACATGGCATATGTAAACAGTTCTCAGTATATACAACCAAGCAAAATACCTAATCATATCGATGTATCGAATCATAACTGTATGAATAATTATTGGAATGTTTGCGTTCTCAAGGGCAAAACATGTAGGAAGGACATGGATGCACATTTATACTCTGCACCATGTGCTCTGGCAATCCCAAAATGGCTGATGTATTGTTAATTGTTAGAGTTCTAAGAGTGGCCACTAAGTGTCGGTATTTAACGACTAAACGTAAGGCCAGAATACTTATTTTGCCTAAATATCTTTTTTTTTTTCATTTAGTACTGCCCTTCAGAGACTACAGAAGATAGTTATATGTTTCCCAGATGACATAAGTTACATTTACCCTGATCTTCAAATTTAATCAGTTTTCACCCCCCACTCTTAATGCTTAGTCTTGTGGAGTATGTATGTATCTTTTATGTAAAAAAAATTCTTATTCAGGTGAGTACTAAATAAACAATAACATGCATTTTATATGATCCCTCTTTATTTTGTTCAAATAATATTTTTTATTGATTCTGAAAGGGGTGGTGCAAACTTTTGACCTCAACTGTATTTCATATAATATTGTCTATAATAACCTGTTTGTATCTGTATATACATTGGGCATAGACCATTTCTTTTCATATCTCATAAACTGTGGCCACTTATATTTTTGTTGATTGAAGATTTTTGTTGTCTTTTAAATATGAATTCATGTTTTATTCTGTTATCAGTGTCAGTATTATTATATTGTTGTATTGTGCTTGTAGGTTGTGTATTTCACAGCCACATTTCCTTATGTAATGCTGCTTGTGTTGCTGATTCGTGGGTTGACACTACCTGGAGCCCTGCAGGGGGTTGTGTTTTACCTGTACCCTGAACCGGCTTGTCTCTCTGACCCACAGGTAACCCCACCATATGCCTTTTATTATCCTTTTTTCTTGTATGAGTATTCCATGTATGACAACATATTAAACCTTTAAAATGTGATACCCTTAATATATACACATTGGGGTTCTGTGTGTTCGTTTAGGTTTGGATGGAGGCAGGAGCTCAGATCTTTTTCTCATACAGTGTGTGTTGTGGCACTCTTATTTCACTAGGCAGTTATAATCAATACAACAACAACTGCTACAGGTTAGCACTGGTACTATAAAATTAAGTTAAAAAAATGAATGAGTGCACAAATGCATTGCTAAACCTGTTGTGTTTATGTGTTTTTATAATCTATGTCTATCAGGGATTGTTTGTGGCTCTGCCTTCTAAATAGTGGCACCAGTTTAGTGGCTGGTTTTGCTGTGTTTTCAGTCCTGGGGTTCATGGCTACTGCACAGGGTGTCCCCATTGAGGAGGTGGCAGAATCAGGTATTGCATCACTTGTAAAACGTCTCAGGTGACGTATGTAAGCATGTTTCCCTGAGAAGGGGAACACGACACTGCGTCCTCTAGAGGCTGCTAGGTGAACCGCCACAGCGTGACTCATCTCTGAAGAATACATACTCTCTCAAAGGGGACCTTTCCACAGAAAGTGGAGTAAACCATACCCCGCACACGAGGCCTGAGGAGTGAGAATCAACCTTAGATGCAATAAGGACAGATTCCTAACCCGGCTTGTCAAACGGTGGTGCTCTGTATGAACCGTTTCCGCAGAAAGGGGAGCATCTACACTTAAAATAAACCCTTAAGTCCGCAAAGAAGCCACTTCCCCTGCCCTCGGGCTAAAAAGGGGTCACTTCGAAGTGTTTAGCTGACACCAGCCCTAAGTGAACTTATGCTCCTGTCTCAGCAGGGCATAACACGCCGTCCCAGCGGATTCTAGCAAAATCAGCAGAAACAGGAAGCTTGAGAGCTTACTCCTCAGAGTCAACACTCAGGAAGTTTCTAGAAAAGAACCCCATGGTAAGACCGCTCCGCAGAGGGTGATACATAGTCCACTTTAGGGAGGGCAGGACAACAAAAAAAGGGGGGTGGGGGGGGTCTCAGTGTAGGCCTGCAATAAACAGTGTTAAACATGCCAGGGGCAATCCCGAAAGAAAAAGACTTAAGAAGCTTAGATGAGGACATTAGTCCTATACGTTTAACAAGCTGTAAGAGGGGAACCTGGATCTTTGGTTTCCATATGGACCTATACCGTTGGAGATGATGAGCACCATCATACCGTAGTCAGTAGACCAGAAGGGGGGGGGGATACTCACTGAAGACTTGTTATTTCCTTTCCCTGAAAGGCATAAACACAATACACAGGCCCAAGAAAAACAGCAATAATAGTTTCTTAAAGATAAAAACGGATCGCACTCACCCATATGAGACCTGCACATGACTCAATCCCAGGAAATAAGCCCGAAAGCGCATAATTGCAGACCATCAGTAATGGTGGTTCCTATGAAACATAGAAACCAACCAAAAACATCATAGGTCTGGGGATCGTGCAGGAAGCTCCCACCTAACCTCAGTCAGGTGTTGATGGTAATAGCAGGGGAATTAACAAGGAAACGAGAGACAAGTCTGTGGGAAGAGAGTAGATGTTTAGGTTTTACTCTGATCCATACGAGAAGGTTGTCTTGCCTGTGTTGTTTGGGCTCGAACCTGGACCTTCGAGGAATGAAGGATCTAAAAGTAGCTGAGCGTGTCTTTGCCTCCCTGAACTTCTCTAACACTGTCTCAAGTTTGGAAGGCGAAAACGGCATTTGGCGAGAAGAAAGCCCCTTTCTTTCTTTCTGACGTCAGCCAGGTTCACCCACAGATGTCATGAACCATGGGGAACAGATGGATGTTCCTCCTTTCTCGAAAGGAGAGACAGACAAGAGCGGAGCTTTTTTTTAACTGAAAAATGCTCACTGTTTACACAGGATGCCCCATCGAGGACATCGCATGCATGCTCCTCACCCAAACAAAAGACGCAAAGATTGTGTGTGTAATCTGGTGTCAAATAACAAGGACTCGGATCCACGCACCTCTTAAACGTCTTGCTAGTCCTCACCATAATGATAGGAAGAAATAATTCTTACTAGTATGCATGCTTAGACAAAGAGAAGCTGAAGATGATGAAGAGGATGTTGTGTTCTACCGGCGCCCTTTTATACTGCGGTCACCCTGGTAGTGACGCACCGGCAGCGACGGTCGTGCCGCAGTGACGTCATAAGCTGTCGCCGGACATTTCATTGTAGTTTTTGTATGTATTCTTCAGACACAAGTCAAACTGCGGCGGTTCCCCTAGCAGCCTCAAGAGGACGCAGTTCGAGTTCCCTCAGAAGGAAACATATGAGGTATTATAAGGCAAGTGACGTTGAAATTAAAATAACAACTAAAAAGTTTCATTGCAAATAATCCAATTTTGCTCTTTCTCTGAAAGGTCCAGGACTAGCGTTCATAGCTTATCCACAGGCAGTAGCTATGATGCCTCTTCCTCAGCTGTGGGCTGTTTGTTTCTTCATCATGATTATTTTGTTGGGCCTAGATACACAGGTGATCTAAGTACTAAAATATTATCTTAACTGAATCTTAACTGAATTTTAACTGAAACTATATATCTTACAAGCAAAAATCTAAATCTGTGAGGTACAGGTTATATTTCTTGCAGCCTTTTGCTACAGTGCCTTGCAAAAGTATTCATACCCCTTCTTTTTTTAACAGTTTGATATGTTGCAGCCTCATGGTAAACTCTGTTAAATTATTTTCTTCCCACATCAATCTACTCTCCGTACACCATAATGATAAAGCACAAAACAGGGTTGTAACAACTTTGGTCACTATAGTTGAGCTCAATGATCATACAGTACTGTATATGCAGATGGAAGAAATTTACACAAGGACAAACATCACTGCAACACTCGACTAATCCGGTCTTTAGAGCAATGTGGCAAAATTAATCCTCTCCTCAGTGAAAAGACATGAATACACACTTGGAATTTGCAAAAAAAAATAAAATCTATAGGACATCTGAAGGATCCTTAGACTGTGAGAAACAAGATTCTCTGGTCTGATGAACCTCAATTCCAAGCATCAAGTTTGAAGGAAACCAGGCTCTGCTTATCACCTGCAGAGTACCATCCCAAAAGTAAAGTGTGCTGGTAGCAGCTTCACGCTGTGGGGTTGTTTTTCTAAGGTAGGGACTGAAGGACTCGTCAGAGTAGAAATAAAGCTCAGTTCACCAAAATATTGAGATGGCTTTAATGAAAACCCAGTCAAGAGAATTCAGAACCTCAGACTAAGCAGAATTTTCACCTTCCAACAGGACAATGACCGTAAATACACAGCAAGAGTGGCTTATAGACAATTCTGTAAATGTCTTTGAGTGGCCCAGCCACAGCCTGGGCTTGTACGCAATCAAATATTTCTGGAGAAACTTGAAAATGTCTGCCAGCCTCCATCCAAGCTGACAGAGCTTGAGAGTACCAAAAGCTGGGGTCCGTTCTTCGTACCTCGCTTACTACATCCAAGATCTAATGACACATCCAAGATCAAATCATCGCGCTAACTATGAGCTCGCTATTCCGGTTCTCCGAACGCACCTGTTGTTGATGATTAGTATAGCTGGATGAAGTTATTTGAGATCACTGGGTGGCTTAAAAGGGGCTACGTATCGATAGTAGAAACATTGATCGGCAACGCTTTGATTGGTCGGCGAACATGACGAAGGAGCACGCTCAGTATTTTTCTGCAGCAGAGCAAGAACTCTTGATTTAGGGATTTCAGGAGTTTCAGAGTTTAATAAAAACGCAAGGGAAAACTGCAAAAGCTGGAAAAGCAAGGAGAGAGGGCTGGCAAAAAGTAGTGAACAAATTAAATGCGTTAATGCTGCCCATGTTACATGTTTTTTCCTTGATATGTTATTTTTTTATTTTTTTATACACTACCGTTCAAAAGTTTGGGGTCAGTAAGACTTGTAATAGTCTTTAAAGAAGTCTCTTATGCTCATCAAGGCTGCATTTATTTGATTAAAAATACAGAAAAAACAGTAATATTGCAAAATGTTTTTACAATATAAAATGTTTTTATATATATATATATATATATTTTAACATACTTTAAAATAGAATTTATTCCTGTGATGAAAAGCTGAATTTTTATCAGCTGTTTTAACTCCAGTCTTAAGTGTCACATGATCCTTCAGAAATCATTCTAATATGCTGATTTATTATTAGAATGATCAATGTTGGATTATCATAATATCAACAGTTGTGCTGCCAAATATTTTTTGGAACCTGTGATTTCCCCGCAAATATATATATATATATATATATATATATATATATATATATACACACTTTCTTGCAAGATACTTTTCTTTTCCCACGTGAGTCCGCGTCAGTCGTGCTCTTTAACCAATCAGATGTGACCTCGCCATTTCAACCAATCATAACCTGCCAGGAGCGCAGCCTAAATCCTGTTTACATGAAATAAACCTGCTCCAGAGCAGGTTTAAGCTTGCGCACCTGTTGCTATGACAGCAAGTCCCGGATGAGCTTCGAAGAACCGAGCGATCCAAGATCACGCAAAATCGTCAACAATCAAATCCAGCTAACTTAGTTAGCGAGGTACGAAGAACGGACCCCAGATGTGCAAAACTTGTTGCATAATACACAAAAAGACTTAAGGGTTAAGAGTTAAGGGTATGAATACTTATGCAGTGTTCTTATTTCAGTGTTTTATTTTGAATAAATTTACAAAGTTGTCACAAATATGTTTTTTGTTTTGTCGTTATGGTGTATGTATGTAGTGTAAATTGATGTGGGGAAAAAGTAATTTAAAGCAGTTTAACTTAAGGCGGCAACAAAATGTGTTGCCTTGAGAGGCTTGTCAAGCAAAATCGATTCAAGAATTTGGGTGAACTTCACTATTTCAGTCTGTGTGCATTGAATTTATTTAATACACAAGTTTCACAATTTGAATTGAATTACTGAAATAATTGAACTTTTCCACAACATTCTAATTTATTGAGATGTACATGCAGTTCATGGTTTGAATACAGGGTTGGCCAGTCCTGCTCCTGGAGGGTCAATGCCCTGTAGACATCCTTGCCTAGAAGTTTATAATGAAGGCCTTGATTAGCTGGTTCATGTGTGTTTATTAGGGTTGGTGCTAAACTCTGCAGGACAGTGGCCCTCATAGGGACAGATTTGGACACCCCTTTTTCTAATGCATTTGTGCTGCTTCCTTCAAAGTTTGTTGGAATGGAGTGTATAATTACATCAGTGATGGACATGTTCCCCACGGTACTGCGCAGAGCTGGTCGCAGAGAAATGTTTATCCTGCTCTTATGTCTTGTTTGCTTCCTCGGACAACTCATCATGGTTACAGAGGTCAGAGGAGTGTGCGTGTGTGTGTGTGTGTGTGTGTGTGTGAGAGAGAGAGAGAGAGAGAGAGAGAGAGAGAGAGAGAGAAATGGTTGTTAACAATGAAATTCCAAAGTGCTTAAAGGATTAGTTCACCTTTAGAACAACAATTTACAGATAATTTACTCACCCCCTTGTCATCCAAGATGTGTATGTCTTTTTTTTCTTCAGTCGTCAAGAAATTATGTTTTTTGAGATAAACATTTCTGGAAATTTCTCCATATAATGGACTTAAATGGTGCTCCAAAATTTGAACCTCCAAAGTGCAGTTTAAATGCGGCTTCAAAGGGTTGTAAACAATCCCAGCTGATGAAGAAGGGTCTTGTCTTCCGAAACGATCTGTCAGTTTCTTAGAAAAATATTTTTTATATACCTTTTAAGCACTGAAACTCGTCTAGCACTAGGGCTGCGATGCGCATTTGCGATGCTACGTACTACGTAATCACGCCGAAAGTTCACGAGTGATGTATCCGGATCTACAGACCCAGTGTTTACAAAGCGAACTTGCAAAGACAAACGCTTACCATCAAGGTACAGCGTAAAGTACGACAATGTCGGATGATTTTCAAGCTGGAGGAGAACATGAGATGGAGTTTTTCGCCATTCACCACCTTTTTGAGCCGGGATACACAGACGATGAACTCAGTCAGAGAGAGAATACTGGGGTGGCGGCGACAGCGACACAAGCCGCATTCAAAAGAGACGTAGTGGTGGGTCGCGAACGCGCATCACAGCCCTAGTGCTTGACGAGTTTCAGTGCTTAAAAGGTATATAAAAAAATATTTTTCTAAGAAAATGACCGATCGTTTCGGTAGACAAGAACCTTCTTCCTCATCTGTGATCGTTTAGAGCCCTTTGAAGCCGCATTTAAACTGCATTTTGGAGGTTAAATTTTCGGAGCACCATTTAAGTCCATTATATGAAGAAATTTCCAGAAATGTTTATCTCAAAAAACATAACTTCTTGATGACTGAAGAAAAAAAGTCATAAACATCTTGGATGACAAGGGGGTGAGTAAATTATCTGTAAATTGTTGTTTTGAAAGTGAACTAATCCTTTAACTGCTTAACTATAATTAAAGCACATTGCAAATCTTGAAAATATTACAGTACTACAGGTATGTGCCAAAAAATTAGAATATTGAGGGAAAGTCCATTTATTTCAATAATTTGTTTCAAAAAGTTAAACTTGTATGTTATATTAGTTCACTACACACACAAAGTGAAATATTTCAAGCCTTTATTTGTTTAAATTTTAATGATTATGGATTCAAGATTAAAAAACAAAACAAAAAAACAAATCCAGTATTTCACAAAATTAGAATATCATGACAAAGTTCAACATTGTAGGCTCCCTGTGGCCCAATCTAGTCAGCTAATTAATGCAAAACACCTGAAAAGGTTTCCTCAGCCTTTAAATTTTCTTAGTCTGGCTCAGAAGGCTTCAGAATCATGGGGAAGACTGCTGACTTGACGGCTGTGCAGAAGACCGTCTTTGACACCCTCCATAAGGAGGAAAAGTCCCAAAAGGCAATTGCAAAAGAAGCTGGATGCCCATAGAGCGCAGTATCGAAGTATATTAACAGGGTGTTAAGAGGAAGGGAAAATGTGTAGGGAAAAGGTGCGCAAGTGACAGGGATGACCGTAGCCTTGAGAGGATTGTCAAGCAAGGGCAGTTCAGAAATCTGGGGGAGCTTCATAAGGAGTGGACTGAGGCTGGTGTCAGTGCATCAAAAACCACCACATATAGATGTCTGCATGACATGGGCTACAGCTGGAGAATTCCATGCGTCAAGCAAAGTCCCTTTAAGGCAAGTCATGTCACTCGGTGGCCATCTTTGAAACGCCTCTCGGCCATGCAGGTGCAGCTCCTATCTCTTTGAATGGGGAAACATTAAATTCTCCAAAACTGTTCACCATGCTTTACGATTAAATTTCATATTTGAAATCACCAATGAAATCTGACAAGAATTGCCCTGATAAATATGGTTCCTTGTGCTCCAATAGCATTAAAAATGCCTATTTTTTTGGGCTAGATCAGCCTGTGCGCATGCGCAGTACTGAGTGCACGTCTTAGAGCGCCAATTGTTTCTATAGCAACCGGGACTTCTAACGACAGCTGCAGTGACGCGCTGACTTTAATAATCAACGATTGGCTCTTTCATTAAGAAGGCGGGGCTTCGCAGCCATAATGCGCGTTGCATTTTTCCCCCATTTAAAATTATACGAGTGACAAGTCTTAGGTATTCTATAGTCTTTGGAGTCAAGCCACCCCTGAACCAAAAACAATGTCAGAAGCGTCTGTGCTGGGCTAAGGAGAAAAAGTACTGGTCTGTTGCCCGGTGGTTCTAAGTCCTGTTTACAGATGAAAGCAAATTTTGGTCCCAGAGTTTGGAGAAAGACCGGAGAGGCACAAAAGTCAAGCTGCTTAAAGTCCAGTGTAAAGCTTTCACAGTCAGTGATGGTTTGGGGAGCCATGTCATCTGCTGTTGTGGGTCAATTGTCTTTTACCAAGTCAACAGTCAACATGATGTCTAGCAGGAAATTTTAGAGCACTTCATGCTTCCTGCTGTCGACAAGCTTTTTGGAGAGGATGACTTTATTTTCCAGCAGGATTTGGCAACTGCCCACAAAGCCAAAACTACTAGTACCTGGTTTAATAGCAATAGAATAACTGTACTTGATTGGCCGGCAAACTCGCCTGACTTAAACCCCATTGGAAATCTATGGGGTATTGTCAAAAGGACGACGAGGGAACAGAGACCCCGAAATGTAGACGAGCTGAAGGCCAATATCAAAGCAACTTGGGCTACCATAACACCTCAACTGTGTAAAAGGCTGATCGCCTTTGTCATGCCACACCACCTTGATGCTGTAATTCGTGCAAAAGGAGGCCCAACAAAGTACTAATGACATAATACAGTACATTAACACACTTTTCAGAAGGATAACATGTGTTTAAGATCCTTTTTTTATTGGTCACATGAAATATTCTAATTTTGTGAAATACTGGATTTGGGCTTTTTTGTCTTAAATCCATAATAATCAAAATTAAAAAGAAATTTCACTTTGTGTGTAGTGAACTAATATAACATGCCCGTTTTACTATTTGAAACAAATTATTGAAATAAATGGACTTTCCCTCGGTATTCTAATTTTTTGGCACATACCTTTATATCTAGTTGTAATGTTGTATTTTGACCTGCAGGGGGGGATGTATGTATTCCAGTTGTTTGACAGCTACGCCTGTAATGGAGCCTGTATTCTTTTGATGTCTTTGTTAGAATCTCTGGCCATGGGTTGGATCTTTGGTGAGTTGTACCTTAACAGAGATTCTGTTTGTTATGAAAAGAGAAGTTAAATACAAAATATGAACGACTGCAGTGTTTGTTCAATTCTCCTACCACAGGGGCTGAGAGAATGTGTGACGTCATTGAGGACATGACAAAATCACGGCCCAATTATATATTCATACTGTGCTGGAAATACCTGACTCCTCTTGTATCCCTGGTAAGTATCTACACTGGGATTCACAGATGCTTATACTTAGTCAAAATTCAGCAAACAACCTACCATTTTTTTTCAACTGATTTTAAACAGTTCTATAAACAAAAGTGCTCTCAGAAAATGAAAAGCAGGTTTTCATCCTTAATTTAGTTAACAGTGAACTGTTTAGTTTCACTCATTAAAATGTACTGTACACTATTCTGGCAAGAAGCAAAAGCAAATGCTTACATAAAACTGGTGTCAAATAAATGACGTCTATTGATTACATTATACCTATTATCAGTATACTAATATAAGAAAAAAAAATCCTGCATGTTTGGAGCCATCTAATCATGAAACCTTAAAAAAAAATCCATAAACAATTAATCAAGCAAGCAAGCCTCTTATTAATATCTATATGAACATTTTAATAATTTCATAGAAATTAGTACAATAGTAATGTTAATTTGTAATACATAGTAATTTTCCATTCTTTTTTCACAACATATTTATTTTCTCTTCTGTCCATTCTCAGGTGTCTTTTGTCTGTTTTCTGGTGAAGCACAAGCCCCTCACTCTAAACCGTTGGTACGTGTACCCAGACTGGGCATATGCACTAGGCTGGTTACTGAGCCTGTCTTCTGTTCTGCTGGTGCCTGGATGGGCACTAGGCCGATTGTGTGCTGGGAAAGGAAGCCTGAAACAGGTGAAGATATATTCATCCATCAGATTTATGCATCTTTTGTCCAAAGCCATTTGCATTGCAGTCGAGATATACATTTAATCAGTTCATGCATTTCCCTTGGAAATGAAGAAGCAATTCCAAGAGGGACTTACTTGAAGTTTTACCAAAGCAAGCTAAAAACACTAACCAAAAGTAAATCTACCTTCAATTCTAATGTTGTTTCTCTTTGTCTTTGTTTCTTGACAGCGTTGGCGCAGCTTGTGTAGTCCTGACAAAAACCTTCCTCTCAACTGTAAGAAACAAGCTAAAATCCAGGAAAAAACGTTCCCCACAGAGGTGGAAGACTTAGTTAGAAGCAACACAAACTAAACCAATACATATTTGGAAACTAAAAAAATATATGAAATTATTTGGTTTGTTTTCTTTTTATTTACAGTATATTACTCAAAAAATTTAAAGAATTATGATCTTTGTTCCCAATATTATTACAGTATCTTTTAAACATCCTGATTCATAGAAATATGGGTAAAAGTGCTTTCAGTTTTGCTGTTCCATCCGATTAGAACCAATTACAAGATCATTGCTGCCTGCACTAATAGAAATGAATCTTTTCCAATAAGTTTCAATTGATTTTTACTGTATGATAATTGGTGGACATTGATAAATTAAACTTTTTAAATCACAATTTTCTATCTGTGTATCAAAGAACATAGTTTTAGATCTCGTAGGACTTGCGCATTCAGGTCTTGTATTCTTGCCTCAGCTCTTTTTACAGATTAATCACTTCTGATAATGAATTTATGTTCCTCCTCTGAAGAAAGTGCTGCTGGAGGTAAATGGGTCTGTAATGCTAGAGTAAAGGAGGGATGTTTGGGCCTTTGGGGTTTTTGCTGATGTCTGTGAGCTTGTAATAAATCCATTATAATGTTTGCAATCAGACATTCTTAGCTTCATTCTCATTCTCTCAGTTTCATTCTATCTTGCTGGATGAAATATTGATGGCTCTGAAAATCCACCCACGTGGATGAGAGTGCAATAGAGAAGCTGTGATGGCCGAGAGGTTAAGGCGTTGGACTCGAAATCCAATGGGGTTTCCCCGCGCAGGTTCGAATCCTGCTCACAGCGACACTGGATTCGCTCCAGATTCATATTGATGAATGTGCGTGTGCAGCAAGTAGGCAGAGCTCCACTGCGGAATGCGACGCATTCAGGGAGCGTTTTCATAGCAAATGTGGTTAAAGTGAACGGATCACAAATGCTTTAGACCTCATTTACATCTACAGTTGAAGTCAAAAGTTTACATACACCTTGCAGAATCTGCTAAATGTTAATTATTTTACCAAAACAAGAGGGATCATACAAAATGCTTGTTATTTTTATTTGGCAGTGACTTGAATAAGATATTTCACATAAAAGACATTTACATATAGTCCACAAGAGAAAATGATAGCTGGATTTATAATAATGACCCTGTTCAAACGTTTACATACACTTGATTCTTAATACTGTGTTGTTGCCTGAATGATCAACAGCTGATTTTTTTGTTTGTTTGTTTGTTTGTTTGTTTGTTTGTTTGTTTGTTTAGTGTTAGTTTGGTAATGAGTCCCTTTGTCCTGAACAGTAAAACTGCCCACTGTTCTTCAGAAAAATCCTTTAGGTCCCACAAATTCTTTGGTTTTCCAGTACCGTTCCAACAATGATTGATGATTTTGAGATTCATCTTTTCACACTGAGGACTCATATGCAACTATTGCAGAAGGTTCAAATGCTTACTGATGCTTCAGATGGAAAAGTGCCGGGGTGTAAACTTTTGTATGGAATGAGGATGTGTACATTTTTATTTTTATTTTCTTCAGACGATACAGAAGATACTTACATGTTTCCCAGAAGACAAAATAAGTTAATTTCACCCTGATCAACAAATTCAAAAAGTTTTCACTCCCCAGCTCTCAGTGCATTGTTTTTCCTTCTTTCTTTTCTGTGAAAAGATGGATCTCAAAATCCTACAGTCATTGTTGGTTCAAATAAACAAAAATGCTAAAAAAAAAAAAGCATTTGTGGGACCTGAAGTTTTACTGTTCAGGACAAACAAGGGACTCATTAACAACTATCACAAAAAAAAAAAAAAAAAAAAAAAAAAAATCTCAGGTGGCAACAGTATTAAGAATCAAGCGTATGTAAACTTTTGAATGGCCATTTTTATAAATTCAACTATTATTCAAGTCAGTACTAAATAAAAAACAACATGCATTTTGATGGATCCTTCATTTTGCAGATTCTGCAAGGTGAATGTAAACTTTCGACTTCAACTATATACTTATCACTGACCACATGTGATTGGATCACAAAAAAATAAATAAATACAGTGGGGCAAATAATTTTATAATAATGACAAATAACAATGTATTTGATATACTGCCCATTTTTTCAAGTTTTCCCACTCACAAAGAATGGAATCTGTCATTTTTATCGTAGGTATACCTCAACTGTGAGAGACAGAATCTAAAAAAAATCCAGAAAATCACAGTGTGATTTTTAAATAATTAATTTCCATTTTATTGCATGAAATAAGTATCTGATCACCTACCAACCAGTAAGAATTCTGGCTCTCACAGACCTGTTAATTTGTCTTAAAGAAGCACTCCTATCCTCCACTCATTACCTGTATTAATTGCACCGGTTTGAACTTGTTACCTGTATAAAAGGCACCTGTCCACACACTCAGTCAATCAGACTCCAACCTTTCCACTATGGGAAAGACCAAAGAGCTGTCTATGGACACTAGGGACAAAATTGTAGACCTGCACAAGGCTGGGATGGGCTACAGGACAATAGGCAAACAGCTTGGTGAGAAGGCAACAACTGTTGGTGCAATTATTAGAAAATGGAAGAAATGCAAGATGACCGTCAATCTCCCTCAGACTGGAGCTCCATGCAAGATCTCGTCTTGTGGAGTATCAATGATCCTGAGAAAGGTGAGGGATCAGCCTAGAACTACACGAGAGGGACCACAGTCTCAATGGTTACCATTAGTAACACACTACACCATCGTGGATTAAAATCCTGCAGCACGAGCAAGGTCCCCCTGCTCAAGCCAGGACATGTCCAGGCCTGTCTTAAGTTTGCCAAAGACCATCTGGATGATCCAGAGGAGACATGGGAGAAGGTGATGTGTTCAGATGAGACCAAAATAGAACTTTTTGGTATAAACTCCACTCGCTGTGTTTGGAGGAAGAAGGAGGATGAGTACAATCCCAAGAACACCACCCCAACCATGAAACATGGGGGTGGAAACATCGTGCTTTAGGGGTGCTTTTCTGCAAAGGGGACAGGACGACTGCACCGTATTGAGGGGAGGATGGATGGGGCCGTGTATGGTGAGATTTTGAGCAACAACCTCTTTCCCTCAGTAAGAGCATTGAGGATGGGTCGTGGCTGGGTCTTCCAGCATGACAATGACCCCAAACACACAGCCAGGGCAACTAAGGAGTGGCTCCATAAGAAGCATTTCAAGGTCCTAAAGTAGCCTAGCCAGTCTCCACACCTGAACCCATTGCAAAATCTATGGAGGGAGCTGAAACTCTGTGTTGCCCAGCAACAGCCGCAAAACCTGAAAGATCTGGAGAAGAACTGTATGGAGGACGGGGCCAAAATCCCTGCTGCAGTGTGTGCAAACCTGGTTAAGAACCTCTGTAAACAAAGGTTTCTGTACCAAATATTAAGTTATATTTTTCTATTGTATCAAATACTTATTTCATGCAATAAAATGGAATTTAATTATTTAAAAATCATACATTGTGATTTTCTGGATTTTTTTTATTCTGTCTCTCACAGTTGAGGTGTACCTATAATGAAAATTACAGATCTCTCCATTCTTTGCAAGTGGGAAAACTTGCAAAATCGGCAGTGTATCAAATACTTATTTGCCCCTCTGTAAATAAATAAAAATATTAAATAAAAAATAAAAATACATTTATATGCATTTAGCAGACACTATTGTTTCCACAATATTTTACATTTAAAGAAGCTTCTTTTTTTCAAGCACTAATGATGGAGGAAAGAACACCTGTCTGAGAAAACAAAATAAAGTATCCTCACATAGTACATACTGAACGCATGTAATTGCTTTACCAAATGCCAGCTGCCCGCACTGGTTTAGCTTCGACTCAGAGATCAGATCTAGCAGGAACGGCACTGGGAGTGTGTGTTGAGCGCACAGCATTATTCAAGACTGAAGAGAGTTCAAAGATGAGGGCCATGACATGGAAGCTAAATATAGAACAGACTGCTGAAAGTCAAGAGCCTTATTTTCCCTCCCAGAGAGACAGAGAAGAGGAGAGA
This sequence comes from Garra rufa, assembly GCF_049309525.1. Classification (NCBI taxonomy): domain Eukaryota; kingdom Metazoa; phylum Chordata; class Actinopteri; order Cypriniformes; family Cyprinidae; genus Garra; species Garra rufa. The sequence continues at coordinate 15,328,558 of NC_133376.1, forward strand.
GACAGCTCTCTCTCTCTCAGAGTCTAAAGGTGAGAAAACAAGAGGAACATTCATCCTGCACTAGAGTCACCATGCACATTAACAAGTATTTATATTTATGAAGTTCAAGGCAAATGCCATCAGCAGGTTAGAGAACTTCCTGGTCTCAAAATCACAGTCCAGGTGTTGTTCAAGATTTCAGGGCAGGCTTTATATCTGGGAGACTAATACTGCAGAAAAACATCCACCATTTTCTTCCCGTAAAAAAATGGGCACGGCCATTTGCAAATTTTATGGGTCTGGCTTCCTGTCTCATCCGTGTCCAGCTATTTTTATCAGTACAAAACAGATGGTTTTGCTGCTTGATATTGCAAATTGGTGTCTTTTACCGAGTTATTTTAAAGTATTACCTTAATTACGAAAACACTGGTTTGTAGTACAAACAGTTTTACCATTTACTGCACGTTGTTATTCTTATTATTATTTCCCTATAGCGAATAATGAACCGAAACCTCACCCATAGGCTTACTTCTGCATTGAAAATAAGGTGGATAATCAGAAGTAAGAGCAGTATGATTGTATATGTCACATACAGTCAAGCCCGAAATTATTCATACCCCTGGCAAATTCTGACTTAAAGTTACTTTTGTTCAACCAGCAAGTTTTTTTTTTATTTGGAAATGACACAGGCTTCTCCCAAAAGATAATAAGACGATGTACAAGAGGCATCATTGTGGAAAAAAAAAATTCTCAGCTTTTATTTACATTTGAACAAAAAGTGCCATGTCCCAAATTCAGTGTTGGGCAAATACCTTTAAAAAAGTAATTAGTTACAGTTACTAGTTACTTCTCACAAATAGTAACTGAGTTAGTAACTGAGTTACATCATTATAAAAGTAACTAATTACCAGGCAAAGTAACTATTGCGTTACTTAAAAATATATAATTTAATATAACTGTAAAATAAATATAAAACAGTGTACACTAGTCTACACTATATTAATGTTGTTGTGGGAAAACGTGAGAGACAACTATCAAATTCAACATATTATTAGAAATATTATCATTACTATAGTGGAACTATAAAGCACAATAGATGATTTAGAACTTTAAATATCGTTATCACCTGCGTTCTTAGCCACTAATTTTGTGGTGGCACGTGACGAGGTTCTTCTATAGATTAGTATTACTTGTCACCGACACAGAGAGACTCTTTTTAACTGGGCATAAATTGCACGTTACTAAAATAATTTTGCCTTTCACCTCAGCGAGGGAAAATAGTGCTTATACTTCCAGTTTGCAAAAACTACCTTTGAACTTGTTGGACTTACCATCGTTGTGATGTTGTGGAATATGTGTGTGTGCGACTGACCGTGCGCGCGCTTGTGTGTGAACACTCGCACTACTCTGCCTCTGATTGGCAAACAATGGAAATTTACTCAATCTAAGCCAATCATCGCGTTCTCATTTACACCACGTTAACAAACACACCAATCATCATCACTGGTTATATGTACCGCCCCGGCCCCAAACACACACACACCCCAGAGAAAGAGAGGCCGTGGCTGAGAGAGATGCTGCTAGCAGGAAAACCGCTTCAGTGTTCTCAGTTATAGTAACGCGAATTTTGTCAGTAACGGTAACGGCGTTGTAACGGGGGAAACAGTAATTCGTTTGATTACCCGTTACTGAAAAAAGTATCGCCGTTAGTAACGCCGTTTATTTATAGCGCCGTTATTTCCATCACTGCCCAAATTATTCATACCCTTTGCAAACTGTCACAGTCTATGGAAAAATCCAAAGTTCTATACCATTCCAAATTGTCCAAGCTGTTCTAAAGCATTCTAATTACCTCGATTCATTGGAAACAGCTGTTTTAATCAACTCAACAGGTGAAAAACAGAAGCTCTCTGCTGTTGGTTTGTGGACAGTCATGGCTAAGACAAAGACATTGTGGCTGCTCACAAGTCAGGAAAGGGCTATAAGACCATATCTAAATGTTTTGAAGTTCCAGTGGCTACAGTGCAAAGTATTATTAAAAAAATACCAAACGTTCCGCACTGTGAAAAATCTCAGAGGACGTGGTCAGAAGCCAAAAGTGACACCTGTGCTGGCCAGGAGGATAGTGAGAGAGGTAAAAAAGAATCCAAGGATCACCACCAAGGCCATCCTGATGAATCTGGGCTCTGCTGGTGGCAACATCTCAAGGAAGACAGTCCAACGGACACTGCACACCGCTGGGTTCCACGGACGCAGACCAAGGAGGACACCACTTCTCCAGATAAGGCACACAAAAGCCTGCTTGGCCTTTGCAAATGCTCATCTGGACAAAGAAGAAGACTTCTGGTCTACTGTTTTATGGTCAGATGAAACAAAAATGTAATTGTTTGGCCACAATGATGTAGCCTTCATTTGGCGTAAAAAAGTAGAAGCTTTTAACCCTAAGAACACCATCCCCACTGTCAAACATGGTGATGGGAACTTAATGTTTTGGGGGTGTTTTTCAGCCGGTGGACCAGGGAACCTAATCATAGTAAATGGCAGCATGAAAAAGAGCAATACATCAAAATTCTCAACAACAACATCAGGTAGTCTGCAGAGAAACTTGGCCTGTGTCATTTCCGGTCAAAAAAGAAAATAAACTTGCTGGTCGAATAAAAGTAACTTTAAGTCAGGTTTTGCCAGGGGTATGAATAATTTCGGGCTTGACTGTATATTGTGCACCAGAGATAGTTAATTTTCTTATCCAGTGAGAAGTGATCACTGCTTTATTGGCTAAATGCTCTAGTCTCCTCCCCCTCCTGAACCAATCAGAACACTTGAGTACTCATAGATCACAGCTGCTCTTAGAGGAGGTTATAAAGCTCCAATGATGGATCAGTGTTTAGGAGACTGATAAAATTTGGTCTCCTCTCTCTTTATCTATTTATTTTTATTCTCTGCAGTATGGTAATTTAATGTTTCCTTCTTTGATTGCCCTGCTCTCTGGGGTTTGTTTTAAGTGGTTAAAGATTGGGCCTCATTTTGGGCTCTCTCACTGCACCTTTGAGGAAACCGCTTTCATTTGAGGTTGTTACTGGTTTCTTTTGACGTTTATCTCCACATTATTTTACGTCTGTTTAAATGACCGGAGTGCAGATTGTTTAAAGATATGCTCGAAAAACAGTGACTTCAGCACTATAAAAAAGGCATTTCAAACTTCTGCTCTTTCATATGAAAAAACAGAAAGAAACATTTTGATCAATATAAGCCAAGAGGAGACTACAGGAGCTTACACTATGCCTTCGTCCTACATCATCTGCTGGAACGCCACTCTCTTATAAATGCATGAATAACAGTTAACAGAAACTACAAATTATGGTTTATAAAGTTTTAAATATGGATATTTTTCTCACACAAATGCATTGATTTACTTCAGAAGGCCTTTATAAGCCTCCCAGAGCCATGAGCTCATTGGACTTCAAAAAATCAACAGCCATTCACTGGCATTATAAAGCTTGGAAGAGCCAGGACACTTTTTAATATAACTCTGATTGTATTTGTCTGAAAGAAGAAAGTCATATGCACCTAGGATGGCTTTAGGATGAGTAAATCATGATGTAATTTTCTTATGTGGGTGAACTATCCCTTTAATAGCTGATTTATTAATGGTTCTCGAGCTCAGATCATCCTCTCTTGGTGTGTTTACCCCCTCAATGAAATTTCATCTCATCCTCCGTTGAAAACCCATGTTTACTCAGTTATTGAAATATTTATGCAATCCGACTCTTTCTTGTGATTGCCATCAATTCATGCCACATTTGTTAGGAAAACTGTGGAAAATGTATAATAACTCAACTGCAATAAATCATTTCCAATGCCTTTTCCAATAAAGGGAGAATGGATGCATCCAGAATATGCGAAATGAGCCCACACTGACTGTTCCAGAGTTGAGATTCATTCTTGAAAACATGCTTGCCTTAGCAGCAAAATGTATACTGTTTGTTTAGTGGAATTCAAAATAATAGAAAATCTTGAGACATGAAATGCCAAAAGTGATTGAAATAAACAGAGACTGCTGAAGGGGTTTCTTGTTTGTTTACTAAAAAGCCTTTAGCTAAACATTTTACTTAAAGTTTTACTGTTTGTTTTAATTATGTTGATCAAGTATTCAAAAAAATTGATTTTCATGCTTACCAGGCAAAGTTGCCCAACTTCAGTCTTTCTGTATTCTTTTGTTTCTATATATTCATGTAGTTTGTCTCTTTGTTATGCCTTCATTCTTTCACTTCCAGTTGTTTAGCTAGCATGCATTGTGAATCGTCCTTGGGTTCTTGAAAAGTGCTATTGAAATGAATAAAAGAGATATTTGTGATGGTGGAAACTCATAAAATGGATTTGATTACATTGTATTGAACAGACATGAAGACACAGTCAGACGCCATATAACAGCAGCTTCAATGTTCAAGGTAGATCTCTCTCTATTGTCCCTCATATCAGAGACAGACTGTGCAGGACTATGAATCACACATTCACAGTCATGATGGACTCGATCATGACCACCCAGCTGAAAATGAGACGTAATCTATTCATCAGTGACAGACGGAGAGGAGGAAAAATACAAGAGAGAGAACCAAGATTAAAGGAGAAACACATGGCTTCCAGGCAATGCTGAAGTTTTTAAAGTGGCTCCTTGACAGAACATTTCGTGTTAGTGGCTGATGATCATGTTTTATTTTGTTCTGTGGTTTTGTTCAGAGTTTTCGAAAATGATGGCATGTCACACATCCTGTCCATGTTGACATCTAGTTTGGTAAGTTCAAGTGAAAGTCTGTCTAGGGAAATTGACGGCCTCTGACGTCAATGACAAAAGATACGAGAATCATGTTTTCCTCCCTTTTAAAAGCCTTGATAAGCCTGTTTGTTTTCCTATCTTGGCTGTGCATGATTAAAATGGGTTGCAAAGGCTGTTTTGTGCTAATTTTTCAAAACTCAATTCCTGCTAAGACTCATCTGTTACCAAAAAAAGAGAGGGATCCATCAAAATGCATGTTATTTTTTATTTAGTACTGACCTGAATAATAGTTGAATTTATAAAAATGACCCTGTTCAAAAGTTTACATACACTTGATTTTAATACTGTGTTGTTACCTGAATGATCCACAGCTGTGTTTTTATTGTTAGCTGTGTTCTTTAGTGATAGTTGTTCATGAGTTCCTTGTTTGTCCTGAACAATTAAACTGCCCTCTTTTCTTCAGAAAAATCCTTCAGGTTCCACAAATTCTTTGTTTTTTTTTTCAGCATTTTGTGTATTTGAACCCTTTCCAACATTGACTGTATGATTTTAAGATCCATCTTTTCACACTGAGGACAACTAAGAGACTTTATATGCAACTATTACAGAAGGTTCAAATGCTCACTGATGCCCCAGTAAAAAACAAAAAACAAAAAACAGATGCATTAAGAGCCGGGGTGAAAACTTTTGAACAGAATGAAAATGTAAATGTTTCATATTTTGCCTAATGATCATATTTATTCATTTACTACTTGCTTTCAGAAGCTACAGAAGATACTTACATGTTTCCCAAAAGACAATATAAGTTTAATTTACCCTGATCTTCAAATTCAAAAAGTTTTCAACCCCGACTCTTAATGCATGACATTTTACTCTTTTAAAAAGTAGATACACTTGCTTATTTTCCTATCTTAGCTATGCATGCGAAGGCCATTTCATGCTGACTTTTCAAACTGATTTCATGCTAAAAATCAGACTTTTTATTTATTTGATAGTCTTTGACAGCTTGACAAAAATTATAACTATTGTTTTGCCTCTTTTAAAAGCTGTGCACGATTAATATTAGTTGCAAAGGCCATTTCATGCTCACTTTTTAAACTGATTTCATGCAAAAACTCATCACAAAAAAAGGGTTGGTGAGGGTGCTGTACCAACCCTCAACATCTGGAGGCGCTGCAGTGTCAGCTTTACACAGGTTTTCTTTTTCTAACCATCTAATTTAGCAGCTGGGCCGTGTGATCACTTTTTTAGCCCAGCCTTGTTTGGGAACTAAAACAGTCGAGACATTTCCATCAGGATTCATTTAAGCTGATGCGCACAGAGCTATTGCCCATAAAGCACAAACCGCAGCCCTCCTGAAGCCATCAAAACACTGTGCAATTCGCTTTGTGTTTACTGTAAAATAACAATGTTCAGTTGCACTAGTGCTGCAGAGAAACAACACACTAAGAATAGAAGCGTCAACAAAGCAATGAGCATTACATAATAAAAGGATGAGTCAATGCGTTGGCCTCTAGATGGGTGGTCGGCCACACAGGCCCACAGCGGGAGGATCTTCTTACGGCGTCTCTCAGGAGAGTCTCCTGCGCTATTCAGCTCCTTATCAGAGCATCAGATGTTTACAGTCTTATATTTCATGCAGCCATTTGCCTTGCCTTTTATTTCATTGCAAAGATACAGATTATAGCATAGCTAGAGAGACTGGGAAATGAGAAAACAGGAAGAAACAGTCTGGGATAATGCAACACAAGACACAAGCACAACAATAATATAGATAAAAGATATAGTAGATCATACAGGGAGAAAAGAAAGAGGCTAATTTAGAAAATCGTTCAATGCTAGGCTATCAGTAAAATCAGCATGGCTGAATATTCTTGTAGCTTAATAAAATTATGATTGAACCACTGATGTCACATGGACTGTTTATTACCTTTCTGGGCCTTGAATGTGGTAGTTGTGTTGCTGTCTATGCAGGGTCAGAAAACTCTTGGATTTCATCAAGAATATCTTAATTTGTGTTCTAAAGATGAACGAAGGTCTTACAGGTTTGGAATGACATGAGGGTAAGTAATTAATAATAGAATTGTCTTTTTTAAGTTAACTATCCCTTGCAAAGCTAATGGTAGAGTCGCCATTTTGTGCACATGTTCAGAGCATCAAACAATGGAACATCTGTATAGTTAAAAGTCAGGAATATTAAACAAGAATATCCCACATCTGACAAAATGCAGTATTGTATTAGTATGACACTGAACAAAAACGATTTTAGTTCCTGGTTAATAATGAAGCCACATGCCCTTGTCAAAGGAGTGTTTTTTTTTAAGAAGTCACCTGTGCGTCTGTAACCATCCTCCTGTCTCTGAGAGACACGGTTTTATTAAAGAATGGATTTTCTTTGACGTGACGACCTGATGTGCCTCTTCATTTATGGCTAAAAGTTAAGTGTTCAGTCTCTTCTAGAGCTCATTCTGTGCTTTGTGTCAGTTTGAGGGCGACACACATGCAGGCATTCTGAACAGAAATGATTTAGTTTAGAAAACATTTATCTTGATGCGTTCACATAAACAGAAAACGTACCTGTGGGAACTTTTTCGTAAGATGCAAAATACATACCACTGTGTCATTTTGTGACACATTCGATGTGAATTGTTCACCTTTTTTATTTGTTTTTTTGCCCTGGAGCAGATGAACATACATATGGTATGTTTTATGTGATGTTAGTTTTATATGTGTCACCACAGTTCTTACTTGAAATGTCCATTGAGTGGTGCTATAACTCTAATGCTCTGTGGTGATGTTTTAAAATAATGTACCATCTGCACTACACCTAAACCTAACCGATAGTATGAACAAAAGCAAATGTGACTTAAAATGCAATCGCAAACGTGAGTCATGTTTTTCACGGGATTCGTACTCAAGGATTTCACATTCCAAAGTCCAATTCTGTGCCAACTGAGCTACCGAGCAAACTTGTTACATCTGGAAAGTGAAACATGGAGCTGTAATCATAACTGTGTATGAAAATGATTACAAGTGCTCGTTGTTTTACTACATCTAGTGGACTTTTCTGTTTTTGTATTTAGCATCTTGTGAAAAAATATCCCACATGTAAGTTTTCGTCATGAGATCAGGTAGGACTTTTCAGTCATAAAAATCATTCATAACCAAAATAGACTTCACAAATACCCGCCTCCCTTCGTTACTGTTGCTACAGTATCTCACAAAAGTAAGTATACCGCTCACACTTCAGCAACCATTTTAGTAAATCTTCTCACTGGATAATACTATAAAAGATTAAACTTGGATATATTTTAGAGTAGGCAATGTGTAGCTTGTATACCAGTATAGATTTACTGTCCTCTGAAAATAACTCAACATACAGCCATTATTGTCAAAATAGCTGGCAACAAAAGTGAGTACACCCTAAGTGATAACAGCAGTATGCTATTTAACCATGCAAAGCCACATGTCCTACTCACAATGTTTATGCTTTTGTCTGCTTGACAGGCCATACAAAGTTGTCTATCTTGTATTCGAGCTATTAAAATTAGGTGCTTTAAGTACAATTCTTTCATACTGACCACTGGATGTTCAACATGGCATCTCATGGCAAAGAACTCTCTGAGGATTTGAGAATTAGAATAGTTGCTCTCCACAAAGATGGCCAAGGCTATTAGAAGTTCAGTAACACCCTGAAACTGAGTTACACTACAGTGGTCAGGGTCATACAGAGGTTTTCCAAGATGGGTTCCATTCGGAACAGGATTGATCAACAAAGTTGAGCACTCATTCTGCGCGTCAGGTGCAGAACCTGGCTTCAAAAAAAAAAAAAACAGATGCATGAGTGCTGCCTGCATTGCTTTAAAGGTTTCAGAAGTAGAAGGTCAGCTTGACCATACGCCACACACTGCAACAAGTTGGTTTGCATAGGCGTCTTCCCAGAAGGAAGCCTCATCTGAAGCTGGCTCAAGAAATCCCGCAAACAGTTTGCTGAAGACAACCTGTCTAAGAGCATGAATTACTAGAACCATATCCTGTGGTCTGATGAGACTATAAGATAAACTTGTTTGGCTCAGATGGTGTCCAGTATGTGTGGCGATGCATTATGGTCTGGGGCTGCATTGGTGCTGCTGGTACTGGGGAGCTGCAGTTCATTCACTCATTCAGTCACTATTATAGTATTTTCCTTTGAGAAGATATATATTAAAATGGTTGCTGAAATGTGAGGGGTGTACTCACTTATACTGTATGTTTCCACCAACGGTGCCACCATTTTATTTTTACAAGCGACAATGGTGTACCAGATCTAATGCCATGGCAAAAGTTACATAAACGTGTGCATTTGACAGTTAAAGTGCAATAAGACACGAAAGAGAATTTAGTTTAATACTCACATGCCGTGAGGCAGCCACTTTCTGTGTGTTCGCTTCGGATGTGTGTGCTCAGAAAACAGTATATAAGAAGTTTAAACTAATATGGCTTTAAAACACATGATTTCAGTTGGATAGATATGATAATTAAACCAAACAGATGTTTTTATCAGAGTATCTGAGGAATGAGCTTTAAGGCACAGTCATATTCTGGAAAAGAGGGCGGGGAGCAGCAGCTCATTTGCATTTAAAGAGCCATGCACGAAAACAGTGTTTCTGCTTCCACTCAAAATAGGCATTCTCAAAATGATATAATAAATAATCTGTTGGGTATTTTGAGCTGAAACTTTACAGACACATTCTGGGGAAACCTCGTTAAAAGGGGCATAATGGGTCTCCTTTAACTGTACTTACACAATTCTGATGGGAACAAAACCTGAAGTGAATTGAGCTGGATAATGACACTATTGTGTTCTGCAGAGCTGCTTTTGTTGTTTCATAACTGATAACTTTTGCAGCATTTGACTTATAATAATTGTAATTATACTTAATAAATGTCAAGATGTTCAAAATACTTTGAGAGAAAATTTGAATAGCCAATTTCTGAAATCACAAAAAGAAAAATTGCTCCTTCTAGGCTCATTTTATATTGAAACTAGTAAAAATTTGCTTGTGAAACTGACTCTTTAAATGCTAATGAATGAGCGAAAGACAAATACTGAAGGACAGATGGTGGATGGGTGTGTGTGTGTGTGTGTGTGTGTGTGTGTGTGTGTGTGTGTGTGATGGGAAGAGAAGAGAAGAGCAGAATTCCTGAGATCTGGTCTGTCACAGGAAAGGTTATACAGGCAGTGGTTTATTTCCCCACAGAGCTGCTGTGACTGCGATGGTCAGCAGACTCACACCCTGCCTGATATAAAACTAAATCTGTCTGTCACCTCACATAACCCCTGTCTTTTTCTCAAAAGTCACTTGAGACACTCTTTTGCAGGCTGTTTCTTACATTTTAGGACACATTCCACTGCTGCCATCAAGACTGGAAATGCTTTTGATGACTTTAAAATGCCACTCCTCTCAGAATCCGTATTGAGGTCTTGTTTGCTCTTAAATTACATCAGTGACCTGCATCGCTCTCACAAAACACATGCTTTATTTTATTTCTCAATGGCACAGATATCTGATAACGATGCACAAATTTTAATCCAATAATGATCATTGTCTTTACAAAAACTCTGTCCTCTTTACTTTTCCTCACACATGCGCACACACACATGAATCCTGATAGCCATCTCTGCCCTCACTAATGCTACTTTATCCTTTAAAAGCAACAGGCGAAGGGCAGAGGCACAAACATCCCCTCCAGAGTGATGAATTAATAACCGGGGTTAACCTCTCGCCTGGAGACAATGAGAAATATAGCACAGGGTTTAGACATCTCCTGATAACACACCACTCTGATTGCAGCCGCCGCTGACAGACAGATGAGCTCCATCTCTGGACAATAACACTGTGTCAAACAGAACTGTGTTCAACTACACCAAAGCTTGTGTGTCTGTGTGTAGGTAATAAAGAACATAAAGAACATGTTTTTTTTATTTATTTAATAAATTGTGTATAATTAATTCATTTATATATTTAAATAAATGAATGAATAATTAAATGAATTAATTAATTACACTATGTACTTATTTATAAAAAAAGTATATAATTAATTTATGAATTTATATAAATATAAATAATAAATATTAATGTATTATTTAAAATAAATAATTTATTTAATATACAAATTAATGTAATAAATTGCCATTAGCTTATATGATAAATATATTTGATTTATATATTTAATATAACAAATTATGTAATTATTTATAACAAAGTATATAATTATTTTATAAATTCACATTTACATTTATCTACATTAATTTATATACTTAATATATATATATTATATATTTCTATGTTTATAATAAATAATTTCTTTAATATACTTATTGATTAATACATATATATAATTTATATAAAGTATATTTTATTTAAATATATAATATATTATTATTATATATTTTTTATTTATTTTATATAATAAATGAATAATTGAATAAGCTAATTTATTTGTATTGTATATTAAGATCTATAATTTATTAATGTATATATTATATATAATTTCATTTCTTATAATAAATAGCTTCTTTCACATATTAATTCAATAAATTGATAACAGTATTTAATATAATATTATTAATTATAATTATAATTAATTATTTTATATAATAAATGAATAATTTAACATCCAATTAATTAGTTTTTATTTAATAAAATTATGTAATTATTTATATAATAAATAATGTGTTTAATATATTTTTTATTATTGTAATAAATAATTTCTTTAATATACTTAGTAATTAATACATTCATTTAACACATTATAATTGACTGATTAATTTTATAACAAAGTATGCATTTTATAGGAAATATATATATATATATATATATATATATATATATATATATATATATATAATTTAATAAATTATTTCATTAATACATATGAGGTATATTTTATTTATATATTTAAAGTTTAATATGCTAAATCATTAATAAATGAATAATTTATTACACTAAATATATTAAGTTTTTTTACTTTTTACTTTTAATGTAATAAATTATGTAATTATTTATAATAAAGTATATAATTAACGTATATATTTAATATATAATATAACAAATTAGTTTATTTCATACAATAAATGAATAATTTAACATACTAATTACATTTATTCATTTATTACTTTTATTTAATGTCATAAATTATGTAATTATTTATAAAATATATAACACTTTACAATAAGGTTCATTAGTTAAACATTAGTTAATGTATTAACTAACATGAACTAACCATGAACAATACATTTGTTACTGTATTTACTAACCTTTATTAACATCAGCTAACGGAAATACAGTTGTTCATTGTTTGTTCATGTTAGTTCACACTGCATTAAATAATGTTAACAAAATTTTAATAATGTATTAGTAAATGTTGAAATTAACATTAACAAAGATTAATAAATGCTGTATGAGTGCAGTTCATTATTAGTTCATGTTAACTAATGTGGTTAACTAATGTTAACTAATGAACCTTATTGTAAAGTGTTACCAATTCATTTATTATTTTTATATATTTAAAATATTTTTATTTTATATAAATCATTTCTTCACTACACTTTTGTACAACAGAAAATATGTAATTAATTTACATAATAAAGTATACAGTTACTTTATGTATGTATGTATGTATGCATGCATGTAGTTATTTATTTATTTATATTGAAAAATAAAATGTAAAAACAATATTGGAGCCATTTTAGGGGATCACAGATAGATACTCTTTTTTAAGATATCTTAAAATATCCCTTTCTTTCTACTAACCTTTTTTTATGGAAATTAAGCAATAGTTCATTCATAATTATTCTCAAACACAATATCTTGGTAATTAAGCTTCCGTAAATAGCAGATGGTGTGTCATATTTCAAACTTTCAAGAAATGTCAAAGCAAGATTGAACAAGATTGTCAGAGTAGATCAGACACACTAGCCAGAAGTCATTGTTCATTCCGTGTTTCTGATGAAAAAATGAAATATTAATGGACAAACACAGAAATAAATGAGAGGATGTTTTCAGAGGACATCTGTACTGTCAAACGTCACTACTATTGCTTATACTTATAAATTTATACTTGAACCTGCATAGTAACTCCTTGGCAACCCCACACAACTCTGTAGCTCCAAGACAGTTTTCAGGGCACCACCGCTCACACTTTCTTCAGAAAATGTAAAAATCTGGCACATCTGAGCACACCCTCCTGTCATCTCCTCAGGCCACACAAAAGCACACTTCCTACGTGCAGAATAACCTGTGTTTTGACAGGCAGGATTTTCTTCTCACCTCTAAAGAGGAGCGTCTCATGCTCGCTGTTCTTTAGTCTTCACACAACAGTCTGTTGTTTTCAGGCCATGTGGCAGAATGCAGCTGAAAGGAAAATGCCTGCGGGGGAGAGACGAGAGGAGCGGAGAATACAGTGAGTTTAGACAACCAAAGAAAGAGGAAAAACTCATGCTGTCTCTGCATGTCATATTAATGCATATCAGAGCCGCACAACTCTCCAAAGCTATTTTAAAACATCCTTGGAAAAAAGTTTCAGAAAGCAGCATGTCACAGTGCAACGTTTGAGTGAAGTTTTCATGCAGTGATATTATCGGTTTACCTCATGCTTCAAAAACATGATGTTCTTTAATCTCGATACTGATACACATAAGAATGACTTGACAATTTTGTGATTTTGAGCTCCAGGTTCTTTCTTTCTTTCTTTCTTTCTTTCTTTCTTTCTTTCTTTCTTTCTTTCTTTCTTTCTTTCACCATTTATTTTCTGTAAAATTGTATTTATTAATATTTATTTATCTTTACAAATAATCATTTTTATTCTCATTATTTTTGTTTTGTTTTAATTTATGCATGTATGTATGTATTTATTTATGTATTTATTTATGCTTGTATTTATTGAAAAATTATTTATTCTGTTATTTTTTTATTTACTTGCATTTATTTATTTATTTAAAATTATATTTATGTATGCATTTATTTATTTTAAAAATAGATTTATTCTCATTAACATTATTAATTTATTGTTATAAAATGTATTTATCCTCTTTACTTTTTTTTATTAATTTATTATTGTATTTATTTGCTTTAAAATAATTTTATTGATTTAAAATATTGGATGTGTATTTATTTATTGTCTTTTAAAATTATTTTCTCTTTAAATTGTATTTATTTGTTCTCTTTAAATGTATTTATTTATTTATTTTTAAATAGATTTATTTATTCTCATACAGTTTATTCTCTCAAAATGTATTTATGCTCTTTACAAATTATTTGCTTTAAAATAATTTTAGTGATTTATTTATTCAATTATTCTTTTTCAATTCAATTTAATTCAATTATCATTATTATTATGAATGTATATTTATTTATTATCTTTTAAAAATGTTTTTATTATTTATTTTTTATTAATTTATTCTCAGGTTTTATTTATTTGTTCTCTTTACATTTTTATTATTAATTAATTAATTTATTTTTAAAATAGATTTATTTATTCTCATTAAAAATTATTAATTTATTCTCTTAAAATGTATTTATGCTCTTTATTTATTCAATTATCCTTGTCAAAAATATTTGTTTAACTTATTCTCTTTAAAACTAATCAATGTATATTCTTTCATTTATTCTCTTTTAAAATGTATTTATACATTTATTCTCACTAAAATTATTATTTATTGTCATAAAATTTATTCTGTTTACATTTTTTTGTATTCATTAATTTATATATTTATTTATTCTTGTATTTGTTTACTTTGAAATCAGTGTATTGATTTATTTATTAATTTATTCATGTTGGAAATATTTATTTATTTGTTTATCATCTATTTTTTAAATACTTATTTATTATGACTAAAAATATTAATTTATTATCTTAATGTATTTATGCTCTTTACCATTTTTTGTATTCATTTATTTACCTTGTAATTATTTACTTTAAAATCTATTTATGTATTTATTTATTTATTCTTGTTTAAAATATTTATTAACTTATTTATTATCTTTAAAAAATATGAATGTATATTTATTTGTTCTGTTAAAAAAAAAAAAAAAAAATATATATATATATATATATATATATATATATATATATATATATTTTTTTTTTTTTTTTTTTTTTTTTTTTATTAATTCATTTTCATATTAGTATGACATTTACTTGACTCTTGTTTAGTCCATTTGTACCACTGTTATTTTACTTCTAAACTGCTTTAGCATTACAAAAGCACAGTTTTTGTAATAAAAAGGAACAAAAAAAGCACAAAAATTGTAGACTGGGAAAGAATCGATGCTCAGCTTCAGTGGTGAAGTGCTAATGTACAGGTAAGACAAGAGCTTTTTTAATATTATTCGATAAACCACAGGAAAAACCCAGATTCTGCAGTTCCATCATCACATCTTTTCTTTATGGCCTTTAGATGTGTTTTTCTTCATAAACGGTAATATGAAGAGGATTGCATAAAGATCACTGCACCAAACCATCATCCACTCCCTTTCTGCTTATTCTGCTGTTCATTTAGCTGCGAGACAGCCCAGGATCACATCAGTGCTGCATCTGCTGGCTCAATCTGCTGACTTCTGCTTCTCTACACAGCTTTTTAAGAGGAAAAATATATCTGTCTTTATCCTTTCAGCAGGAAAATGCAACCTGTGCATGTGGTAAAATGTAGAAGGGTTTATTTTTTTGCTGTTGTTGAGTACAGAACCTTAAGACATCAATGCAACAAGTGTAGAAAAATTGAGCGACTACTACTGAAACACTTTCTACGAACCCAGTGCACTCGTGAATGAAGGTCTTTTCTATAACAAGTGGAATTTCCAAGGCTGAGAAACATGACATTTTACAGCTCATCTAAAATTTATGGTCTAAAAAAAAATATAGCTCAGAAATACCCTGTTTGGACAAACCCCTTATAAGAAGCAAGTATTTTCTCTAGAAAATGAAGTATTTTATTATTAAACTCCAAGGCTGAGATCAGAGTGTTCATACTGTTCATAGTCGGTTGGTAGAGAACACGAGATTCCCCTGGAGGCGCCGTCTCACTGGAGAAACAAAACCCTACAACTCGCTCAAAGAAACCACTCTCATCAGCACAGACCTATTAGAACACAAATCCCATCCTTGCTTTTTTGTCTTCATCTGCTTGTAAAATCCAGCTCAGAATTCTTCAGGAAAACCGCTGTGGGAATGGAGAATCTTTGACGCTGCTGTTTTGCTTTCCTGAGGAAAAAAAAAGATAAAAGGAATGAAACAAAGAGTTGTTCACTACAGCACATGATCTGAAATCTATGCTTACTAGAGTGTCCAGAGCAGATCCCCATTTACCAAGCGTACTGTTGCATGAATAACATATATAGTTACCAGTAGCAGATCTATACAGGTGGAGCTGGGGTGGTAGAGGGTTTCAGAAGAACTCTCAAAGCGCATTGCAAACTGCTCTAGTGAATGCTAAACAGCCATTTACAGTTAAGGTCGAAAGTTTGCATACACCTTGCAGAACTGACCTGAATAAGACATTTCACATAAAAGACGTTTACATAGTTAACAAGAGAAAATTATCTAAAAGAGATCCCGTTCAAAAGTTTACATACACTTGATTCTTAATACTGTGTTGTTACCTGAAGGATTCACAGCTGTGTTTTTTTGTTTAGTGATAGTTGTTCATGAGTCCCTTTTTGTCCTGAACAGTCAAACTCCCCACTGTTCTTCATAAAAATCTTTTAGGACCCACAAATTCTTTGTCTTTTCAAATGTCTTTCAGCATTTTTGTGTAATTGAATCCTTTCCCTCAATGATTGTATGATTATGAGATTCATTTTTTCACACTGAGGACAACTGTAGGACTCATTTGCAGTGTTGGGGTTAGTTACTCAAAAAAGTAATATATTACATATTACATATTACTCTCAAAAATAGTAATGCCTTACTTTACTTTATTACTCCCTGGAGAAAGTAACTAGTTATATTACTAGTTATATTACTAGTTACATTTTTTTTTCTTACACAAAAAAATGTTATTCTGAACAAAAAAGCATGACCTATACTGCGTGCATCCAGTGCATACGCGATCTCATAAAGCTCTTATAACAATGGATATTGTGCACAATTAATCTTTCATAAAGGTCTACGTGTGTTGTGATTCGTAAGCACGCAATATTCAGCACTGTTCAAAACTTTTGAGCAGTGAGTGAATTCTATCTTAAACACCATTGATTGGCGATGCGTTCCAAAAATCAGCAGATGGCTACATTGCTCATGTTGCAAAACAAGTTTAAATCGAAACTGCCTATTCTTGCTCTTTCTAATCATATATGTTGTTCTTGCTGTTTTTGTGCAATAGATGAATAACATTATTATTATTTTTTTAGATATTTTATGTTTAGATATTTCTATATTGCGGGAGTCCCGCGAATCATTTTATTTTCCCGCATCCCGCACACACACACACACACACACACACACACACACACACGAGTCTCTACCCGCCCGCACCAGCACACACACTTGTCCATCAAGTTCTGTCCCGCGCCGCACTCTGTTGCGTTGGGTCCCGCGGGTTTGCAGGTCTCTATTTGCAAGTGCCGCTCTGCTGCTGGCTGCCGGGTGTCGACCAATCGGTGATGGTAATTTAATGATACCTCGTGCCAAACCCAGACCAATCACTGTTCAATTCACGCCCCCCTCCCCTTCCCTTCTGTTCTCTGTGTTGTCGTGTGCCTTGAGTGTGATGAAGGTGCTACTGGCAAATGTAACGCAAGTAACTAGCTCGGGAAAACTGTAATAATATTACAATTTTCAGACGAGTAATGCCTTACACTACTAGTTACTGAAAAAAGTAATATTATTACAGTAACGCGTTACAAAGTAACGCGTTACACCCAACACTGCTCATTTGCAACTATTAAAGAAGGTTCAAATGCTCACTGATGCTTCAGACAGGAAAGTGATGCATTAAGAGCCGGGGTGAAAACTTTTGAACAAAATTAAGATTTTTTTTTTTTTTTGCCTAAAAATAATATATATATTTTTTTCATTTAGTACTTCCCTTGCTACAGAAGATACTTACTTGTTTCCCAGAAGACAAAAGAATTTTCAAATTCGAAAAAGTTTTCACCCCCCGGCTCTTAATGCTCCGTTTCCTTCTGAAGCATCAGTGAACATTTAAAACTTTCTGTAATAGTTGCATATGAGTCCTTCAGTTGTCCTCAGTGTGAAAAGATGGATCTCAAAATCATACAGTCATTGTTGGAAAGGGTTCAAATACACAGAAATGCTGAAAAATCTAAGAATTTGTGGATTTTTCTGAGGAACAGCAGGCAGTTTAACTTCAGGACAAACAAGGGACTCATTAACAACTATCACAAAAAAAAAAAAAAAAAAAACAACTGTGGATCATTCAGGTAACAACAAGAATCAAGTGTATGTAAACTTTTGAACAAGGTAATTTTTATAAATTCAACTGTTATTTTCTCATGTGGACTATATGTAAACATCTTTTATGTGAAATATCTTATTCAGGTCAGTACTAAATAAAAAAATAGCACACATTTTGTATGATCCCTCTTATTTTGGTCAAGTAATTAACATTTTGCAGATTCTGCAAGGTGTATGTAAACTTTTGACCTCAGCTGTAAGAGGAGATCTGTTAGTATCTAACGGGTCCCACTTAAATATGTACATACATTTCAGAATGTGGTGCATCTTTGGGAATACTAACTTTGAATCTAAAATAAACTGCTTTCAGAACATGGCTTTCAAAAACTAAATTAGTCTCTTAGCTAAACTTGCCCCCAATGAGGGGTAAATTGAGCCTAGGGAGAGGGTAAGTTGAGCCACATGGAGTTAAACTGTGCCACTGATTATGTTGAAGTAAACGTGAACATTTTCAGCTCATGCTATAGCTAAAAGAAGATAAATTCAATAAAAAATCACTTCTTAAAATCTATGTGTGAGCCTTGTGATGGACTGGAATTCAAAACAAAGAATTAAATGAAATGTTTGGTCTAAAATTAATTAAATATAACATAGAAATACAGTAAAATAATACTTTATAATCATAAGAAGGGGTTATCCACTGGCTCAACTTACCACAGCGATTTTGGCTCAAATTTCAGATTTGTCTGTTAGTGTTCAGTCCCTGATCATTAAAAAAATCACTTTGAACAGCAAAAAAAAAAAAAAAAAAAAAAAAAAGTGATCCTGGACCACAAAACCAGTCATAAGGGAAATTGAGATTTATATCAAGCTGAATAAATAAGCTTTCCATTGATGTATGGTTTGTTATGATAGGACAATATTTGGCAGAGTGCAAACAAATCTAAATATTGAGAAAATTGCCTTTAAGTTGTCCAAATGAAGTTCTTAGCATTGCATCTTACTAATCAAAAATATATTTTTGATATATTTACAGTAGGAAATTTACTAATACCATACAATGTATGTTTAGCTATTGCTGCAAATATACCTGTGCTACTTAAGACTGGTTTTGTGGTCCAGGGTCAAAAATAAGATTAGCAATTATCCCATGAGCCTCTCTCCATCACAGGGTGAGTAAAATGAATAACTCTTCATATATTTGTAGTCATATCACCAATTTTGTTTAAGGATGCCTAAAGAAGGGGTGGCTCAAATCACCCCGCTTTCCCATATTCAATGTTCTGATATATCCGGCTTTCTGTTATGTTATCAGTTAAATGCGTAGATGACAGACTCGTAGAGGGGTTTCAAGTGTTGTTTAGAAGTCAGAACACGATTACAATGAGCACTTTTGAGGGTGGAGAGAGAGAAAAAAAGAAAAACTAATTGCTAGATTTGGTTTTATAAAATCTGCAAATGGCCAGTCTTGTGTCTTAAAAGTGTGCCCACAAATTCCCAAAGCACCATCTGCTTTTGTTATATTCAGCACTTATTAGTCAAAACACGGATTCAGTGATTTCTAGTGTTGTCTATAAAAGACAGCACTGTGGGAATTAAGTGTGGCTTATTCTACAAAGTGAAAGCTCATGCAACATTTGACTAAAAAGATGCATATTTTGACAAATGATAAATGAACAAATACAGGTCCTTTTCAAAAAATTAGCATATTGTGATAAAGTTCATTATTTTCTGTAATGTACTGATAAACATTAGACTTTCATATATTTTAGATTCATTACACACAACTGAAGTAGTTCAAGCCTTTTATTGTTTTAATATTGATGATTGTGGCATACAGCTCATGAAAACCCAAAATTCCTATCTCAAAAAATTAGCATATTTCATCCGGCCAATAAAAGAAAAGTGTTTTTAATACAAAAAAAGTCAACCTTCAAATAATGTTCAGTTATGCACTCAATACTTGGTCGGGAATCCTTTTGCAGAAATGACTGCTTCAATGCGGTGTGGCATGGAGGCAATCAGCCTGTGGCACTGCTGAGGTGTTATGGAGGCCCAGGATGCTTCGATAGCGGCCTTAAGCTCATCCAGAGTGTTGGGTCTTGCGTCTCTCAACTTTCTCTTCACAATATCCCACAGATTCTCTATGGGGTTCAGGTCAGGAGAGTTGGTAGGCCAATTGAGCACAGTAATACCATGGTCAGTAAACCATTTACCAGTGGTTTTGGCACTGTGAGCAGGTGCCAGGTCGTGCTGAAAAATGAAATCTTCATCTCCATAAAGCTTTTCAGCAGATGGAAGCATGAAGTGCTCCAAAATCTCCTGATAGCTAGCTGCATTGACCCTGCCCTTGATAAAACACAGTGGACCAACACCAGCAGCTGACATGGCACCCCAGACCATCACTGACTGTGGGTACTTGACACTGGACTTCAGGCATTTTGGCATTTCCCTCTCCCCAGTCTTCCTCCAGACTCTGGCACCTTGATTTCCGAATGACATGCAAAATTTGCTTTCATCCGAAAAAAGTACTTTGGACCACTGAGCAACAGTCCAGTGCTACTTCTCTGTAGCCCAGGTCAGGCGCTTCTGCTGCTGTTTCTGGTTCAAAAGTGGCTTGACCTGGCGCCTGTACACGGTGGCTCTGGATGTTTCTACTCCAGACTCAGTCCACTGCTTCCGCAGGTCCCCCAAGGTCTGGAATCGGTCCTTCTCCACAATCTTCCTCAGGGTCCGGTCACCTCTTCTCGTTGTGCAGCGTTTTCTGCCGCACTTTTTCCTTCCCACAGACTTCCCACTGAGGTGCCTTGATACAGCACTCTGGGAACAGCCTATTCGTTCAGAAATTTCTTTCTGTGTCTTACCCTCTTGCTTGAGGGTGTCAATGATGGCCTTCTGGACAGCAGTCAGGTCGGCAGTCTTACCCATGATTGTGGTTTTGAGTAATGAACCAGGCTGGGAGTTTTTAAAAGCCTCAGGAATCTTTTGCAGGTGTTTAGAGTTAATTAGTTGATTCAGATGATTAGGTTAATAGCTCGTTTAGAGAACCTTTTCATGATATGCTAATTTTTTGAGATAGGAATTTTGGGTTTTCATGAGCTGTATGCCAAAATCATCAATATTAAAACAATAAAAGGCTTGAACTACTTCAGTTGTGTGTAATGAATCTAAAATATATGAAAGTCTAATGTTTATCAGTACATTACAGAAAATAATGAACTTTATCACAATATGCTAATTTTTTGAAAAGGACCTGTATATTCTCTTATTTAAAAAAAAAAATGTTTTAGTTATTTCTTTAAAAACATGTGACACCCATATGTTGCATATGTTAAATTTTTGCACCTATATTAAGCCTGCCATATCAAGAGAGTACAACACAGCCTGAGGTAGTTCCACAAGACACCATCATCTACGCTCCCCAGAGGATCTCCATACATTTAAACAACCTTCCTTCTCTTTTTGCCCTCGGCCACAGATAATAATTGGAGTAGTTTTACTTCAGTTGTCCTGGAGGCTCGGATACTCACTTTTAAAAAGTTTGGTAACACCATGGTAAAGATAGTGAGCATCTTAACAGAGCTTTAAGCTGACTATCATTGCTCTAATTTGGTCTTTTCAATGAGCTGGAAAAAATAATTTGCACAAATATTACAGTCACTTAGTACTGACCACATGGGTACATCTGATATATCTAAAGACATATTTAATGAACTTGTAACCATGCGTGATGATTTATTTCGACTTGTTCATGGGCGTTTGTGCAGCATGTTCATGAGCAGAGTTTTCATTTGCGCTAAATAACAGTATAAATCTCTGGGAGAAAAGATACTCATTAGGTGATTCTGGTAATGGGCCATGTTCCCGTGTCTCTTTTCTAGTGATGGAGGAACTGGAGGGAACCGGTACATAATTGGCTGTGTCGCTTCGTTAGCCATTTTTTAATTAGCATAAACAAGTCTTATTCATCAAATGTTCAGGCTCATTAGTGACCCATCTCTGCTAATTGTTCAATGGCAGAGTGGAAGAACCGTGTGTGTGTTAGAGAGAGAAATAGAAACGGCTCCTATGGGACGACGGTGCTGTTTCCCTATATGATTACACTCAAAAAAAATGATTCTTTAAACTAACTCAATTCAATTATGGACAGTGGTTCCAAACAACCAAATTGTTTTTTTATTAACATATAAAGATTTTTTTTTTTTTTTAATCTATTCAAAACTATTCTGTTAAGACAACACAATTGAATTAGGAAAATCAATGTGAAATAGTAATGTCCAACCAAATCAATGTTCTTTAACTTAAAACCATTAAGTTTAGTCAGCTTGTTTTGGTTTACTAAAAACTGGCCAAATAGGCCAAACAGCTCGCAATGCATGATGGGAATCATGGATGAGTTCTGATTGGCTACAACATGTTTTTTTTGGTGGTCACCGTTGTTGTGATTCTCACACTGATTCTTCATGTCTGTGTGTCTAAATTCAAATAAACTTTTTATTTTCCCTTCATCTGTCTTATAAAGCCAAAACTGACAGATCTTTTGTTCACAGTTCTATTGAAATCTGTAAGGAAAACCTAAGTCAAGTACTCAAGTCACTATATGATGATAGCTATTTTAAATACAGTCAATGCTACTTGATGACTTTTGTTCTTGGCTTGTCTGGCTGTTATAACTCAGTAAAAAGCAGCCAAACAAAATCTAACATTAAAGATTTAAGGGTCAAGAGCCCAACTAATGCAAACATTGACCACTATAATGGTTGCTTAAAAGATTTTTTTTTCTCTTTTGGTGATTCTGCTTATTAACATCAGGTGTCTGTAATAATGATCAATCATGACTTAATTAATTACCTAATTATCTCAGTAACTACAACACTGCTTCAGTGTTTATATGTGTCCACACTCAGAGTGTTAAATTAACACTGGGGATTTTGCTGTGTACACAAAATGTAGTCATTAACACTAACAGAAACTAAAGACTTGGTGTTAACACAAAGAAACTTTAGATGTTCTTACCTTGCTACTTCTAGTGCTGCCACCATGATCTTTTTCTGTGTCTTCATCAAATACTTTAGAAATTGTCACATCCCGTTTTTGAATGGCGAAATGAAACCCTTTACGTTACTTTAACAATTCATAATTAAGTAAAGTGTATAATTAAACAGTTTAAGTTATTTAAGCACAATACAATAGTGTTTTGGCGGACAACAATATATATATATATATACATATATATATATATATATATATATATATAGTGTGACGGGCGTCCCGAGGAGCAATCAGCGTCGCCCTGGCAACACACAAGGACCAGCTGGATCCACTCACCACGGACCAATCGGTCACGGCACAGCCAGCTTTATAAGCAGTCTGCCACAACCAGAGAGTGAGATACATCTCCACATGCACTGTGAGACTTACCTGACCGCTGTATCCTTTCTCCTGCAGAGTCGCCGTGACCGCTTGGTCCCCCACTTCCGGGTTGCACGTTTGGGGTTAAAGCACGTCCTTGCACCAACCCCCTGCACCGGCCACCGTCACCAGGAGACACCAGCACTCAGAAGAAGCCACCCTGCACCTCAAGGAAGACGTCCTCACCACTTCACTCACCGTATTGTTCATTTTACCCGCACTTCTGTCAATAAACGCACCCTCCGGGGCTCACTCAACTCTTGTGTTGTTGTTGCTGTTCTCCGCCCGGCCACAAGGTGGTGGAGAATGCGGGCAAGATCGTTCCTAGCGCCGGCTGAGAACACCAACAAACAAGACGTTGTTTACACCGCCATTTTGTTGCCCCTCTCACCTCCGGCTGTTTTTTTTCCTTCTTTTTAGGCTCGCTCCTCCCCGCAACGATGGAGGAACTCGTGAAACAGCTTACGGAGGTTAGCGTCCGCCAGCAGCAGTGCTTCGAACTGCTTACTGAGCAACACAGCCACATTCAAGGGTATTTGGCCGAACTACGCTTACCGGCCGCCCAGAACATCCCTCTACCGGATCCTCGAGTCACCGCTGCCCGTTTGCTACCCAAGCTGACCGCAAATGATGATATTGAGGCCTACCTTAAGATGTTCGAATCACTCGCTCGCACCGAAGGGTGGGCGAGAGGTACGTGGGCTGCGACACTGGCACCGCTGCTTTCCGGTGAGGCGCAACGGGCATATTTTTCCTTACCAGCGTCTTCCCAAAATAATTATAATGAGTTAAAAAAAGAAATATTAGGCCGTCTCGGCCTCTCTGCAACCGTTGCCGCCCAGCGCTTCCATGAATGGGAGTTTAAAACACGGTTGCCAGTCCGCGCCCAGGCCGCCGATCTGATGCGGTTAGCCGAGCATTGGCTACTGGAAGATTCACCCTCCCCAGCTCAAGTGACCGAACGGGTAGTGGTAGACAGGCTGCTGAGAGCTTTACCCCGCTCGATGAGGCAGGCCGCGGGTATGCGGGGGCCGAAGACCATCGCTGAGGTGATCGACGCCGTGGAGCTGGCGGACGCAACCTACCACCGGGACGTCGGGGAGCGAGCGCAGCCATTCCCCCGGAGGGTGCCCCAGGAGCGACGCCCGCCGGAAGGCACCCCACGACCGGTACACAGGCCGACCAGCCCCCGCGACGAGCCAATGCCCACAGAGCCGTCGACCCCCACCAAGGCTTGGATGACAGGCTGTGTGGTTCACCAGAAAACACCCCCTGAAGCGCCTACGGCCACTGTCAGGATCCGAGGACGTCACTTCCGCGCCCTGTTGGACTCCGGTAGCGCAGTTTCCCTGGTGCGGCCCGCCACCCTTGGGCCCCGGCCAGCCTCCAAGGCGCTGATGCCAATCACCTGCGTCCACGGAGACACGCGTCAGGTACAAACTAACCTTCTTACCTTTCACAAGGATGGCCAGGCCTGGACCTTGGAAGTCGGAGTGCTGAAGGACCTACCTGTCCCCCTACTACTGGGCAGAGACTGGCCGGGGCTCGACGCCGCCTTGGCCTCCACCACACAGCCTGCCCGCTGCCGCCGCAAACCGCAGCCACCGCCGTCGCGGAGGTCCGGATGCCGCTCCAGCCTACTCACGACGGACAGTGGGAGAGAGGGTGAGTCTGCCGGCCAACACTCTAATCTATTTCACGATGTGTTTCAACAGGTTACTGGAGGAGGAGACTTTGGGAAAGCCCAAAAAGAGGACGACAGGCTCAAGCACTGCTGGCGGCAAGTCCGGGTGCTCGAGGACCAAGAAATTCTGCCGGCCCCTCACCCCCTCCCACATTTCATCGTTCGGAATGGCCTGTTGTACTGCGTCGCGGAGCGACGGGGGGAGGTTAAACGACTTTTGGTAGTGCCGAAGCAAAAGACGGAGATGGTCCTGGAGCTCGCCCACGCTCACCCTATGGCCGGCCACCTGGGGGCCCAGAACACTACCCAACGAATCCGAGACAGATTCCACTGGCCAGGGCTGGAAGCCCAAGTAAAGAGCTTTTGCCAAGCTTGCCCTGAATGCCAACGCACGTCTCCTCGGAAGCCTCCCCCCAGTCCTCTGATCCCTTTGCCCATCATCGGGGTGCCTTTCGAGCGGATCGGGATGGACATCGTAGGGCCGTTGCCGAGGTCTGGCCGGGGACACGAACACATTCTTGTCATCGTTGACTACGCCACCCGGTACCCAGAGGCAGTCCCCCTTCGCCAAGCCACCGCCAAAGCCATCGCCCGTGAGCTGTTCCTGCTCTACAGCCGGGTGGGTGTTCCGTCGGAGATTCTGACCGACCAGGGAACCCCGTTTATGTCCCGGCTAATGGCTGACCTGTGCCAGCTGCTGAAGGTAAAGCAAATCAGAACATCTGTCTACCACCCTCAGACCGACGGGCTCGTCGAGAGATTCAATCAGACCCTCAAACAGATGCTCCGGAAGGTGGCGGCCGAAGACAAGAAGGACTGGGATCTGCTCCTACCATACGTTCTCTTCGGCATACGAGAGGTTCCCCAAGCCTCCACCGGCTTCACGCCCTTTGAACTCCTGTTCGGCCGCCAGCCTCGCGGTCTCCTCGACGTAGCCCGAGAGGCCTGGGAGCAGCAGCCGGCCGTCTACCGCACTGTGGTGGAGCACGTGCAGGATATGAGAAGCAAGATCGACAGAGTCATGCCATTAGTCCGGGAGCACCTGGTGAAGTCCCAACAAGCCCAGCAACGCCATTATAATCGGCCGGCCCAACCGCGGGAGTTCCAGCCTGGAGACAGGGTGATGGTCTTGGTCCCGAACGCCGCCTGCAAATTCCTCGCCCAGTGGCAGGGGCCGTTTACCGTGGAGGAGAGGGTAGGCCCTGTTAACTATCGGGTGAGACAGCCCGGCCGAAGACGGCCCCTGCAGCTGTACCACATCAACTTACTTAAGAAGTGGATTGGAGATAGGGACCAAGCCGTCGCCCTCGCCGTCACAGAACCCGCGGTTGTAGACATCAACCCCCATCTGTCGGCCACCCAGAAGACGGAGCTGCGGCACCTGGTCGGTCAGTTCCTGGACGTATTCTCCGACAACCCCGGCCAGACTAACGTCCTCTCCCACGACATCCGCACTCCTCCTGGCGTCATCGTCCGGCAACGGCCCTATCGAGTCCCCGAGGCCCGCCGGCAGGCTATAGAGGAGGAAGTCCAGAAGATGCTCAAGCTGGGGATCATTGAGCCCTCTCGGAGCCCCTGGTCCAGCCCGATAGTCCTGGTCCCAAAGCCGGACGGCACCCTCAGGTTCTGCAACGACTATCGACGCCTCAACGAAGTCTCGGAGTTCGACAGTTACCCCATGCCCCGGGTGGATGAACTCCTGGAGCGCCTGGGAAGGGCCCGGTACATCACCACCCTGGACCTGACCAAGGGGTATTGGCAGGTCCCCCTCTCCGCGGATGCCAGGCCCAAAACCGCCTTCTCCACTCCGTCGGGGCACTGGCAGTACCGGACCCTTCCCATCGGCCTACATGGCGCTCCAGCGACGTTTCAGCGCCTCATGGATGTGATCCTCCGGCCCCACCAGAGCTACGCTGCGGCCTACCTGGACGACGTGGTCATCCACTCGGAGGCGTGGGAAGACCACCTGGATCGGCTCCGGAGGGTGCTGTCCGAGCTCCGTCGGGCTGGACTAACAGCCAACCCCCGCAAATGCCACCTTGCCTTAGAAGAAGCCAGGTACCTGGGTTACCGAGTCGGGAGAGGCCTTGTGAAACCCCAAGAGGACAAAGTAAAGGCGATCCTGGAGGCACCAACGCCACGCAACAAGACCCAGGTACGGGCCTTCCTGGGGTTGGCTGGCTACTACCGCTGTTTCATCCCCAGCTTCTCCTCTATAGCCGCCCCTCTGACAGACCTGACCAGGAAGGGGCAGCCTGAGCTGGTGCGATGGACCCCGGAAGCGGAGCGCGCCTTCCAACAGATCAAACAGGCCTTAACTACGGAGCCAGTCCTGCGCGCTCCGGACTTCAACTGCCCCTTCCTGCTCCAAACGGATGCTTCAGACACGGGATTGGGGGCCGTGCTCTCCCAAGTCCAGGAGGGAGAGGAGCATCCGATAGTCTACATCAGCCGGAAGCTGACCCGGGCCGAGAGAAACTACGCTGCCGTGGAGAAAGAAGCGCTCGCCATCAAGTGGGCGGTCCTGGAGCTCAGGTATTATCTGCTAGGCCGCAAATTTACTCTTTTCACAGACCATGCCCCGCTGCAGTGGATGGCCCGGGCCAAGGATACAAACGCCCGGGTCACAAGGTGGTTCCTGTCGCTCCAGGACTTCCACTTCGATGTGCGCCACCGGGCCGGTTCCAGCAACAACAACGCCGACGGGCTCTCTCGGTCCTGGGCAGCGTACACAGGTCTGTCAGGGGTCACTCCCCACCCACCCCCTGTCTCCCCTCTATCTTTTTACCTCCAGGACCAGGACGTCGCTTGGGGGGGGGGGAGTGTGACGGGCGTCCCGAGGAGCAATCAGCGTCGCCCTGGCAACACACGAGGACCAGCTGGATCCACTCACCACGGACCAATCGGTCACGGCACAGCCAGCTTTATAAGCAGTCTGCCACAACCAGAGAGTGAGATACATCTCCACATGCACTGTGAGACTTACCTGACCGCTGTATCCTTTCTCCTGCAGAGTCGCCGTGACCGCTTGGTCCCCCACTTCCGGGTTGCACGTTTGGGGTTAAAGCACGTCCTTGCACCAACCCCCTGCACCGGCCACCGTCACCAGGAGACACCAGCACTCAGAAGAAGCCACCCTGCACCTCAAGGAAGACGTCCTCACCACTTCACTCACCGTATTGTTCATTTTACCCGCACTTCTGTCAATAAACGCACCCTCCGGGGCTCACTCAACTCTTGTGTTGTTGTTGCTGTTCTCCGCCCGGCCACAATATATATACATACACGTTGTTTTAAAAAATATATATATTTAAATAAAACCAACAATGGCACAAAACCATTTTTTTGAGTGTATGATAGACGGCATATTACTCACCCTTTCCCCTCAACTCCCTGCTAGACAGGACCTTTGGTCTTCTTACTGTATTTGGGCTGACTAAATTGCTTGTATGTTTATCAAAAAATAGAATAGACACTGACCCACATGAAGGAAAAACATAAGATCTCCTCTGAGACAGCAATGCGATTAAATGGACAAATAACACATAATTTAAAACAATATGAATACAAATGAAAAAAAAAAAAAGACTGTTTCAAACTGATTCTTAAAATGTCTGGTCAGGAAAACAGCCATCCCTGCTGAACAAAAAAAAACAAAAAAAAAAAAAAAAACAGCTAAAACCAGCCTAGGCTGGTTGGCTGGTCTTAGCTGGTTTAAGATGGTCTAAATCATCTTATTTCAAACAGAAAACAAGATTATTTTTCTTACCCCTTTGGCAGATTATTTTGCTTGTTTCAAGCAAAAACTTAATTTTGACCTTTTTTTTTTTTACTGAAAACAAGAAAATAATTTTTACTTCTCAAGAAAATCCTTCTTGATTTAAGAATTTTTAGATATTTTGGTTGGAAACAAGACAACAAATCTAAGTAAGAAAAGCATTTTTTGCAGTGAATCACTGAATTAACCGATTCGTTTAAACACTGATTCATTAAGGAGCTACTGTGTGCTGCTCGGAGACCTTTGACCAATTCTTTTGGATGAACAAAAATACCACAGGTGAGTGTTTCACAATCGTTTCATGATGAACCTCTGAGCAATATATTGCCCTCTTGAGAAAATTCCCTCAGAAAAAAACAGACGCCAGAGACAAAGGTTTGCAAAATGCCTTACCATGGCTCACAGACCCATTAGTTATTTATAGAGACATCTTTTATGGTTGGAATGCTGCTCACATACTGTTTTTGTGATATAAGGGTTTCCAGTACTCGCCATTCAAAGCGCAGTTTGAGCTACAATCGTCTCTGTGACTCCATCAAATGAGACACAGTCACAGAATTGGCTGTAAAACGATAGGATAGATACACAATGCATGAGTCTATGTGTTTGTGT
The DNA here is from genome assembly GCF_049309525.1 of Garra rufa. Classification (NCBI taxonomy): domain Eukaryota; kingdom Metazoa; phylum Chordata; class Actinopteri; order Cypriniformes; family Cyprinidae; genus Garra; species Garra rufa. The sequence continues at coordinate 15,358,195 of NC_133376.1, forward strand.
TATTGTGTCTGCTGACGTGAGCTGAATTTAAAAGCACTACCCCTCGCACTCTCAATAAACAGCAGTCCCTGTCATGTATATTCAACGCCGAATCTAATTAGCATTCACGGTGCCGAGCAGTAGATTACATTTAGAAATCAGAAAGAGACCAGAGGTGTCTGACCCCGCCTTTCACTCCTCAGCCCCGCCCACACATTAGCATAGGACGCAGATTTTAGTGCTGATAGGGAGCACGCGCAAACGAGATTTATGGCAGTGTGGTCAGGCTGTAATCAGAGACCTGAGAGCAGACGCTGTCGCGCAGGATAAAATTTATACAGCAAATGAAATGCTATTACTTGCCCTGTTATAGGGTTGGGGGGTTGGTCTGGGCGCTTTCTTCCGTGTTCTTCCAAGAGACCCAAATTGGGATTAATTGTCAGAGTGAAAGATGGCTGTGTGTTGTTTTGTTGCCGTGAATCTCCATAATGAATAAAAATGGCTATGCACCATTAGCAGATTGATCTCTCTTTTTATTTAAATCATTAAAATGGGTTGGAGGGAGATTAATTTATGGAGTTAATGTGTTTTTGTGTCACATGGCTTCATTTTTTTTATCCGCCTGTTATTGCACTTGGTAATAAAAAGAGTTTTGGGCTGTGAGCACATCAAGACCGTAGTGTGACTGTTGGCTTCATAATAGTGCTATAAAATGCATTTCTGGATGTAATGGTAGTGCTTGTATTGTTTGTGCAATGTGCTAAGGTTCACTTCTCTCAGAAATAGTCATGCACGATTACATAAAAACATCAGAGATTAACAAAAGACACCAGTAGCGGTCTTTATAAAGTACATTAAAAAAAAAAAAAAAACAGCAATGGCATGCAGACCAAAAGTTTATAGTATTACATAACCTATATTTATTTTTCCCCCTCCTGTAAATATCTATAAATATGAGTGCCTCATCAAAATATTGGATAATATGGTACATGTGGCTAAAGACACACCTTAAGAAAAAATGTGCTTTTCACTGAGCCCAAAATGTATGATTGCAGAAAAATGTATATGTTTGTATTAAACATTTATGGAGCAACACATTTTCACACAAAATGAATCATACAAATCGTTAAAAAATCTGAAAAAATGTAAAAAGCATAGGGCAAAAGGCACACAGTATTGATACAAATACTGACGTGTGTGTGTGTGTGTGTGTGTGTGTGTGTGTGTGTGTGTGTGTGTGTGTGTGTGTGTACCTGGTATTCATCACGTTGTGGGGACCAAATGTCCCCACAAGGATAGGAATACCAGTAGATTTTGAATTTGTGGGGACATTTCTCAGGTCCCCATGAGGAAACAGGCTTATAAATCATGCACAATGAGTTTTTTTGAGGAAGTAAAAGTGTGCACAATCTCCTGTGAGGGCTAGGTTTAGGTGTAGGGCCATAGAAAATATGGTTTGTACAGTATGAAAACCATTATGCCTATGGAATGTCCCCATAAAACATGTAAACCCAACATGTGTGTGTGTGTGTGTGTGTGTATATATATATATATATATATATAATATCTAAGTTAACACTTCAGCAAAATTTGTACTATTTTCTGCTTATTTTAATGAATAAAATAATTATTTTTTGTTCAATAAATATACTGTCGTTAAAATATGTTCATATAAAAATATATTTTAAAATACCGAAACAAAATCATTTTAAAAATTAAGGATTCTGAAAGCACTGAAGGAGATCCCATAATAAGTTAACAACAAATTATATTTTATTATATGATATGATTAATATCATGTTTTTAAATATGATGATTTCATTACAAACATGCTGATTGTCTCTAAGATAGACATGCAACATAATATATGATATTTACCATCTGAATCTAACCATTTCGTGTCAACAAATGGAAAAGTCAGCCATCTATTAATTATCATGTTAATTATTGTGCCTTTTAGCCCCAACAGCAGGGGTGCTTTTTTTTTTTTTACCTCAAATACCATACTTTTACATATTCTTTCGTTATTTCAAAAACTGTTGCTTTAATTATCTTAAACAAAACTGAAAATCATTAAGAAGACCTTTGTCTCAAAATATATTCAATAATTTAAGCAATTCTCATAAAGGGATTCTATTATGCTCTTTATTTTGTTTTGGGGATGCACTAGAACATGCTTGGTGGTTCGAAAAATGCATAATTTTTCACATAATTTACATTATTACAATGGCTTTCTCTCCAGGCTGGCACAAATGGCTCGATTTGTTCCGGGTTCCACCTTCCGAAAAACCAAATGTATTGTGATTGGTTAGCAGTCCCACTGCGTTGCAATTGGCGAACAGCTTAGCTTGTGTTCAGTACTGCCACACCCCTTACCCACACCCCAAAGCAGCAAACTAGATTAAAGTGATTCTTATGTTTTAAATATGGATATTGTCTTACAAAAACACCTCACCTGAGCCATGTGAGGCACTTTTTATTATGGATCGACTTGTTTTGGATTTATGTTGTGACCTCATAGCTTGCGGAAAACAAACACTGTAGTCCAAAGGATTCGTTCGTTGTAGTTCTTGAATTTTTTTTTTATTTTTTTTTTAACTAAATATCTCCCTTTGGAGTGGACTTTGAGATTTGTAACTATGTAGATGTTTTTTATGCCCAAACATAGACACCACTCACTGGGTAAGAATCAAAAAGTGAAAAAGCATAATAGGACCCCTTTAAATCTACAACATTTTTAAAAACATCAAATATTAGATCAAACAAGCACAGAATCAGCTGTGTTGCCCGCAATTGCGTCAAGGATCAGACAAATTTGCGCATGCGTCTTGAAAAGTGGATGTTTTGGAAAGTGCTACGCCACGTTTTTCTGCCATCTAGTGGTTTAGAGGAAAATAAAATCAAAGGTGCCTTTCACATGAGGTGTTTTTAGCCCTGTCATACCCAATTACAAAATATAACAATAGAGGGTTTGCACTCATTTACCCAGAAGTGTGGCCATATTGTAGAGACTCGGATGTAAACAACAGCATGGATTGCACAGTTAATGTACTACTGAATATGTTGTTTTGCTAATTTATGCTATCTAAACCATGGGAAAAAAATGTGTGGAAGCTGCTAAATCATATAGAGAAGGACTTAGTAAGCAGGAAAGATATTGACAATATTGACAAACTAAAGTTAATAGGTGGTAAAGATACATACAAGCAGTAGCCTAATATGTCACCTGCCTGATCGGAAATTATAAGAACAAACATGAATGTTGTCAAGATTCTTGGCCTGGGAGTGCTGGTTCATTTTGGCCAACCACAAATGCCTTTTGTTCCTCAGACAGTTTTTTGCACTCTCAGTGCCTCATCTGAATTTTTTTTTTTTTTTTTTGTAGTTTTCTCTTAAAGCCCCTTGTCACTTTCAAACTCTAATCTTGGAGAAATTCAACGATAAAATACCTGCATATCAAAGATAGTTTCTTTGGATCTTAGGACAGAACTGATATTGAATGTGTGTGTGTGTGTGTGTGTGTGTGTGTGTGTGTGTGTGTGTGTGTGTCATATGTCAAGAAAACGATATCTCCCCTGTCTCCCCTTTCTATCCAATCAAAAGTGGAAGACTCTCAGGAGTGGAAGAAGTTGTCAGATCAGGCACCAGGTGGTGTCTTCCTGCTCATAGCAACAGAAAGCCTTCAGCCATTGAGCACTGAGGTCTCAGAGGAGAGAATAGTGAGTGTTTCTGGGAGTGATGGATTGAGCATGTGTATGTGTGTGTGGTCGAAGTGTGTGCGGCATATCTTGTGCGCTCCCCCTTTTTTTGTTTTAATTGTGCCACTGTAGCAGTCGCCCTTCTGCCTCTCTAACCCTTCCTCTTGTCTCCCCGTCACTCATGGTGTGTAATTAGAGAGAAAAGATCTTCCACACCACCCCGACACAAAGCTTGACTGACAGCAGGCCTCTTGAGCTGTATCTCTGTTACACTTTCAATAAATATAGTGTAAGGTCTGTGCACCGAGCCAGTGATGACCATTAGATGGAAAAGTGCACATGTCCCCACATCGAAATTTTTTCTGATTGATCTCTCAGTATATCATAACTGAAAACCTGATGTGATTTCATATGACTTTTAGAAACAAAACATTAGCATGACAACCCCTAAACTGTCACTGGGGTGTAAGATCATATAAAAACATCTAAATTCATATGAATTAGCTGGCAATTTGCCAAAACGTAAAATAGTTATGAATTGCCATACGAGTGTTTTGTGCATGCAGGCAGTATAAATCACAATTACTGGAATTAAGATTTATTCTTTTATTTTAAAGGTCATCTCTTTGATAACTCATGACTACAATGGAAACTGCAACTATGAAAGGTCCAGCTTCTCTCGCTCATTTTCAGCTTTTTATAGCCAGTGTTACCAGGTGCATTTTCTTTGTTCTTTAGAGTTTTTCATGGGGTAAATTAATGCACTTCACTTAATGGATCCAGTTTGGCGTTATGTGTGTTGCTACAGAAATGAACCATTTCTGAATTCAAGGACGAGTTGTCGTCTCATAATTACAGTAATTCTAAGATGCATTAGTTCACTGTTGTTGAGCTCTAGTCCATACAAAATTACAGTTACTGAAAATCTTCCACTTTAGATACAGTATAATCCAGATGCATCGTGAAAGGTTTGAAGTCAGCTTTACAGCAATTAAGATGAAAATAACAGTGTTAATATTAATGCAAGATGAATCAATTATAAAACAACCTTAATTTTAGCTGTAAAGCTTTAAAGTAGGCATTATTTATTTATTTAGCTCAGCTTGATTGAGTTCCATTCTACAGTTCTTGCATGTCATTTGACCAATTAGAATGCAGTAAGCGATGATAGAGTGGATATTTTAAAGAGATAGTTCACCCAAAAATGAAAATTCCGTTATTAAATACTCACCCTCGTGTCGTTCCAAACCCATTCATCTTTGGAGCACAAATTAAGATATTTCTGATGAAATCCAAGAGCTTTCTGACCCTACATAGACATCAACGGTACTGCCACGTTTATAGGCCAGAAAGGTAGTAAGGACATCATTAAAACAGTCCATGTGACATCAGTGGCTCAACCATAATTTTATAAAGCTGTGAGAATTCTTTTTTATGTGCAAAGAAAACAAAAATAACGACTTTATTCAACAATTTCTCCTTACAAAAAACAACAATAGGACTTCTTTTCAAGATATGCTTGTAGTATGTTTTTTTTTTTTTTCACACTTTTGAGGTTCAACAGCATCCATCCCCACTCAGTTCCAATGTATGGAGAAAGCTGCATACATTCTGGTCAAGATTTCATTTTGTATTCTGTGAAAGAAAAAGTCATAGTGGTTTTATTTTCCCCAAATGTGAACTATTCTTATAACCTTTTTTTTCTAACTGAGAAAGAATCCAGAGCAGAAACAGAAAGCAGAGAGTGATTGAGTGTGAGAGACAGAGAAACTGTGAGAGGAATGCAGGAACAGTGAAGGGAATCATGCTCCTACTCACCGATACAGCAGGATTAGGGTGTATGGGATCGGCTACACAAGTGGCTGTCTCTGGCTAGGTGGGAGATTTTCTTGAGGAGAGCAGTCAGTCAAGGATCAAACTGTTTCAGCAGTTTAGTGCTTCTCACTGCATGTGCCTGTAAGTTTATGTTCAGACTTTACAGTTTTTTAATATTGTATTATTTTAATATTTAAACAATTATTTCACTCCAGAATTGAAAGTTTGTGATAATTTATCCCATGGTTTTTGAGGAAAAAATTCCAGGATTTAGTGGATATAGTGGACTTCAATGGGGATCAGTCCAAAATGCAGGTTCAATGCAGCTTCAAAGGGCTTTACACCATTTCAGCTAAGGAATAAGGGTGTTATCTAGCGAGATGATTGGTCACTATTCTAAAAAACAAAAATGTACATACTTTCTAACCACAAATGCTCATCTTGCACTAGCTCTGCGATCCACATCCATGACTTCACACATTGGACATTGGAAAGGTCACATTTTTTTCTAGAGGAAGAAATTTTTTAGGTTTTAAAAAAAATTAACATCCAGGATACACACACAAATATGTGTCATTCAACAAACAACAACTTTTGAACGGTCCTCCTCCTTATTGTAAACAGTGAGTCGGTACTTCCACCTAGCGCATGAAGTCGAGCTAGTGCAAGACTAGCATTTGTGAATAAAAAGTATACACATTTATTTTATTATTATTATTATTATTATTTTTACAAAATGACTAATCATTTCACTAGATAAGACCCTTATTCCTCAAGCTGCACTGAAACTGCAATTTGGACCTTCAACCCATTAAAAAAAAGCAAGTAAGAAAGAAAGATTTTAGCAGATAAAACTCATATTTTAGCCCAAATGATTATGTATGTTATACAGTTGAGGTCAAAAGTTTACATCCTCCTTTCAGAATCTGCAAAATGTTAATCACTTTACCAAAAAAAAGAGGGATCATACAAAATGCATGTTATTGTTTATTTAGTACTGACCTGAATGAGATATTTCACATAAAAGATGTTTACATATAGTCCACAAGAGAAAATAATAGTTGAATTTATAAAAATGACCCGTTCAAAAGTTTACATCCTCTTGATTCTTAATACTGTGTTGTTACCTGAATGATCCACAGCTGTGTTTTTTGTTTAGTAATACTTGTTCAAGAGTCCCTTGTTTGTCCTGAACAGTTAAACTGCCCGCTGTTCTTCAGAAAAAAATCCTTCAGGTGCCACAAATTCTTCTTTTTCAGCATTTTTGTGTATTTGAACCCTATCCAACAATGACTATGATTTTGAGATCCATCTTTTCACACTGAGGACAACTGAGGGACTCATATGCAACTATTACAGAAGGTTCAAATGTTCACTGATGCTTCAGAAAAAAAAAATGCATTAAGAGCCGGGGGTGCAAACTTTTGAACAGAATGTAGATGTGTATATTTTTTTCTTATTTTGCATTTTCTTCTTTTTTTTTTTCTGTTTAGTACTGCCCTTCAAATGCTACAGAAGATAGTTTCTCAGAAGACAAAATAAGTTAAATTTACATTGATGCTAAAATTCAAAAAGTTTTCACCCCCCAGCTATTATAGCATGATTTTTCCTTCTGAAGCATCAGTGAGTGTTTGAAACTTCTGTAATAGTTGCATATGAGTCCCTCAGTTGTACTCAGTGTGAAAATATGGATCTCAAAATCATACAGTCATTGTTGGAAAGGGGTCAAATACACAAAAATGCTAAAAAAAAAAACAAAGAATTTGTGGGACCTGAGGGATTATTCTGAAGAACAGAAAGGATTTACAAAGAACAAGTATCACAATGAATTAAATGAAATAAAATGAATTAAAAATAAATAAATAAAAATATTTTTTTTACAGTGTATGGAAATATCAAACAACATACAGATATACACTCGTGACGATTATTATAATTGCAAAAATATACTGAACCAATTATTTTTAGTCTTAATTTTTGAAAACACCATCATTCTCTCCTATCTCTCTATTGTGTCCACAGCATCTTCAATCAAAAGGCAGAAAGTCCCTCATTCCCTTCTCGAGTCCCATCAGCACAAAGCATGCATATGGAGGCCCTGTGGGGCCAAAAAGGCATCACGTTTGGTGCCTCTTTAAAACGTTTATCCCGTGCCTCTGCCATTCCGTCTTGAACCTCCCAGACACAAAAGGGGGGGAAAACCCCAGCTTCAGGTATTTTTCCTGGATTCTGCATCCCAGGGGAGAAGAGGATGGAATGCCTAGAAGAAAGAAATCACATGTCCACAGTGAACGAGAGCCATTGTGCGACTCGATAGGAGGACAAAGAGGTCTGAGATAATGAATTAGATTAAATGGGGAAAAGTTGAGCTATGAAAAAACCACACAAAGGCAAAGCAGAGAAAACAACAGCAGTACAAAAGGGGTGGTGAAAAAAATAGCCACCCCGATCTGACTGGTTATTTCGTAGCTTCACTGAAGCAATTATAGCCATTGTACACGGTGAATGGTGCTATGAATGCAGATTCTGAATGCAATGGAAATTTTTGCCTCATTCTCAATTATCTTTTTTTTTTTTCTCCGTACATCATGCCTAAGAGAAGATATTTCACACTCAAACACACACACACGCACACATACATACAGGGCCTCAGGGACGTCTCTCTTCTATTTTGCCAATTCTAAAGGTCACAGCAGTTTTCCCATCAGCGAGCGTGAAGTATTAGCCCAACGCCTGTGGAGAATAACCGTTTTCCATCTTCATTCCCCCTCAGGTGCGTTTTGAGACGCTCTCTTACACAGGTCTCCAAAGCGTCTCTCACAGCGCGTTAAAACACACAACACACGCGGCTGTTGATGCCTCAGGTAACACTCAATACACAGGCCAATCGTGATGATATTCAGGCTCATTTGCATGAAGAGCAAGGGTTTGTGGGTGCCATCAGTTAGATCGATGCTGTTCCGTTGTCTGAAACAGATGAGGGCGACTTGCGTTTGACCTTATTTAAAGTACGACGACGTTTGAGTAATCACGAACTCGGTCATTTATCCCAATAGGCAGTTTAGGAAGTACTTTTGAAGTCTTTTTTTCCCATTCGGCTGTCATTGGGATGGAGCTCTGTGCCGTACCCCTGTTGTTTGGACGGGTTATAAATGTTATCTTGATGTACTGTGACACGTTTGTTAGCGAGAACAGCAGACGAGAGCCAATGACAGCTGACCTCTGAGCCGCTGGGAGACGGAGAGAACTCTGGTTGCCATGGCGCCCAAATGACTTCCAAGAGAGTTCTGAAATCACCATTGAAGCGTTTCCGTTGTTTCACTCGGGTCATCATAATTATGCAGTCACCATGGATACAAGTTATGATGTTTATTACATTATCCTTTTTGAGAATTGTAATTGATGTTTGCATGGTTTGAATTCTATTGCTGTAAAATTGTTTACACAAGTTGTAGGTTGGTTGTCAAAATATTAGAAACATGTTAGACACATGAAAGGAAATTTGATTATTATATTTGTTTTCAGCTCTTTTGACTTTGACCATGAAGGAACCACTTAGAAAACAAACCAGAACATCCTAAAAGTGCATATGGGTCAAAGAGGAAAAAGAGTTTAGGCAATGTGTAATACTGCTTTAAGTAAATATTAAAACAAATTTCTAATTTATTTTAATTGCGTTTTTGTTTTTCTATGCAAAAAATAAATATCATACATTTTTCCATAATTTACAGAAGACACCCACTAAAATGTCATTCAGTGTAACAGTCTTGCCAGGCATATTTATAACAAAAATCAATTTATGACAAATTAAAAGACAAATTACTTTCACTCCACATATGAATTAGTTGTAATTCTACATTTAAAAAAAAAATTGCCACTATCCTCGGTTTTGCCCATTTGTCAGTAAGATTTTTTTTACTAATTTAAAATTGTGCAAATCAGAATAAGCATTGTTAGTTGTTTGAATTTTTACAGAAATATTCTGTTACACTGAATGATGTAACATTATTTCAACCAAATTTGGACATTTTATTCTCCAAAGACTTATTTAAATCCTTGAAGTAGACACTTTACTTACATTTAATGTACTTTCGATGGTCACAAAATCACTTTTGTACAATTTTTTTGAGGTGGACATCTTAATGTCTTTGACCCATATGAATGAAAATTTAATGTTAATCTGCTTACCCCCAGGGCATCCAAGATATAGGTGACTTTGTTTCTTCAGCAGAACGCGAACAAAGATTTTTAACTCAAACCGTCGCAGTCTGTCAGTCATATAATGGCAGTCAATGAGACCCACGCCTTTGCGAGTCAAAAAAACACACACAGACAAAACCAAATTAAACCCTGCGGCTTGTGACGATACATTGGGATCTTAACACACTTAACACACATTTTCTTGCACAGACTAAACTAGTTCCCAGCTAGGTTAGCATTTGCACATGTGTTGCCCACAGGCATTGGAATGACCCACAGGCATTATAGTTCAACTCCCAAATCGTTCTTTTTAATAAATCAAACACATACAGTCAAAGTATCATAATCACTCTTTTTGGTGATTCGAACACATACAGCTTAACTGTGAGACATACATCAGTTCAGCTCCACAATGTGAATTTTGTCAGTAGTATTTTATTAAAAAAGAATGGAATATCTTGCCACATTTTATTTATTGTATTGTTGTTTAAAACACAATTAAGCACAATAATTTTATTGGATTCATGCCACTTATAAAAAGTAAACGGTCTTTATAAATCGTTTCATCATCATACTTGTATTTATTAGTAGTATTATTTCATTTGGCAAATTGCGTTTCCCCAGATATTTCTTCTTTCGTCAAAAATATCGTAATTTGTATTCTGAAGATGAACGAAGGTCTTACAAGTTTGTAATGACATAAGGGTGAGTAATTAATGACAGAATTTTCATTTTTGGGTGAACTATTCCTTTAATGCACTGTGAACAAACAAACATACTTAACAAAGATTAATAAATGCTTTTTGAAAATAAAATACATTGCTTATGTTACCAAATGAGACCTTATTGTTGTTACCAATAATGGTTAATGGAACTGCAAGCACCACTAACATTTTCTAAAGAAACTTTAAAAAATATGTTTTGATCACATGAAAGAGAGCTTACATAATCAACAATGTTAATATATTGTTCTCGCTGCCTTGCCAAAAACATCTTGGCCTTTGTGTTGCTTTCCTCATTTGATGATATTCCTGAATGGATTTACTAAATATGGAATTTGCTTGCAAATTTCAAACGAATTAACAATCAGCAAAACATTTTAACAAAAGAAATTTAATGCAACTAGAGAACATACTGATTGCTTTCCTCCGAGTGAGGGCTCCTCGCTGTTCTGTTTTGTTCCTGGAAAATGAGCAGTAATTGCTTTTACCGTTTTACACAAAAGCCATAGCGGGGGGTGGAGGAATCGGTTTGGTGCTCATGGTAAACACGTATAATAATGCTTGGATGTGTGCGGAGGAGAGAAAGGAGCCGTTTAACAACCCAGAAGAATGGGGCCATGCAGTTTGCATAGATTTTCTCTCTCACTCAAATGGAAAAGACGCTCAGAACGGTAAACTGCGTGAACATGTGGCCCATCTCTCCTCTGAGAGCTTTAAAACATCTCCACCCATCGTTTAGCCAGACACGTATGGGCTGAAAACTGAAGCTGGAATCTCCTGATAATGAAATCCTGTTCGGTTTTTATGACCCGGTAGACAGACCCTGCAATGGGAAGTGGCATCTGGAACGAGTCCGTTAGCACGATTCCTCGCACGGAGAGCCGAAACCGTCCCTGCAGGCGTGCCACCAAAACAAACAAGACACAAGATGAACGATTCCCCGGGTGTCGTGCTGCGAGAAGACACCTGACAGTAGAAAAGAAAACATGCACGCATGGGGAATGGAATGCAAATGATGTTTTTGTGGTTATCCTTTCATTTCAAACATTTCAAGAGCAAGAGAAAAAGAAAGAAAGAAAGAGCTATAGAAGAAAAGATGGCGAGAGAGAGTGAGATAGAGGTGTAATCTGTCTCTTCCCCTGTTATCTCTGACTGCCGTTATGTCACATCACCTTTAAATATTCAGCATGTGCCCATTTTATCCCGAAGGGCAGCATTTGAAATCATAACGGCCCGTCCGTTTAATTGCCAGAATGCCACCCAAGCTCTGGATCTGAATGATGTTCCTTCTATTATTAATGAGGCCCGGAGAGCACTTTGACATTTTGCATTTCGCTGGAAGATGCAAATGAGGCTGGTGTGTTACTTTAGGAATATAGGAAGTCAAGTGCTGCCATGTGCAGATGTCCACTTCCTGTGCACATATACTGACCAATCAGAAATAAGAGAGTTTTAGCGATTTAATTTTTAAAAAAATAGTTTTTGACACGCTAAGGCAAGCATCACTATAACCTTTCAGTGATTTACAAGGTTAGTTCACCCAAACATTTAAATTAAGTGTTTAAGTGTTTTAATGTCGTTCCAAACCTGTAAGACCTTTATTCATCTTTAGAACACAAATTAAGATATTTTTAAAATATATGAAATCCGAGAGCTTCATGACCCTCCATAGACAGTAACACGATTGACACACTCAAGGTCCATAACACTGTAAAAATGTATTTGTTGACACAGCTTGACTTAGTCAAGTTTAACACTAGATGTTAAGTTCACTCAACTTGAATGTAGTTGTTGAAATAACTTGCAGTAAGTTGAGCCAACGTACTATATCAATTAAAGAACATTTGAATTTTTTTAGCTAAGTCAACTTATTTTTTTATGTTTTCACAACCATGAATCAAGTCTAACTGACATAACATTTTTATTTTTCCTCAATATCATAACTTAACTATTTGAGTTTACTGGACTTCATTGCTTTGACAAGAAGTTTTGGATATCTATCTGGAATCAGATTTTTTATGAAATCAACAACAGCAAAATTGAAACTCACAGCATTTATTTTAATATTGGTTTATTGCGAGTCTGAAGACTGTCAGGAACGTCTAAAAGTGAATAACTATGAATTCGCCGGGAGATGTGCGTGTCTCCTGATTGTTAATCAAGTTGTAACGTTACTAGTTAGCAAAATTTGATAGCCTGAAATCAAAACAAGCCTAAATTAACGTTAAAGAAAGGACTAATGAGGGGATACTTACTAATTTCATTAATTGCAGGCTTTGTGGTTTTTTCTTGCATGATCAGCAACTTCTCGTGCAGAAAATGGTGGATAGCCCGTCTTTCTCAACTTCGTTAAAATAGTACGTCATCATGACGTAGAGATCCTTGCACATGCGCAGTATGCAGAGAACATATGTTTTGTTGTTATATGAACATGTTATTTAAAGTTTTCAATTTCTCTTCAAGTTGAGGTTGTTATAACTCATCCTGTTGTGTAGTGAGACACTGCAAGTTGACAGGACATGGCTTCACTTGTCCACTTGACTAAAACTCAGAATCATTTTTTACAGTGTAAGGACATTGTTAAAATAATCCATGAGACATCAGTGATATCTCTGCCCTTCACAATCTCGATTTCAATGTAAAAATGGTGTATTTTCAGACTAAAATGTATTGATATGTGCTTTCCGTTTTGGTGCAGATGGTAGCAACGCTGCACAGCACGACTTCCTCCGAAATGTGATTAAATGTGCTTTCTGATGTGAGTCACATATGTGAAGGTGACCGCTTGAGTCGAACGAGTGTGAGAGTCAGACGAGAGAGTGATATATTGGAGAGAAGAACACATGAGGGATGGAGGCAGATATTGTAGGAGGAGAGAGAATGAGAAGTGCTGACAGGTTGTCAGGGAAAAGTTCAGAGCGCTGACCCTTTCCCACTGCTGCCTCAGAAATAAAACCCATTGCCTTCAAACTAAAAACCAACACGTATTATGGCCAGACACGAACATTATGTTTATATTCTCTGAACTGCCTTTTCTGGAGTTGTTTGCATTCATAGGCAGAAAAACTTTCTTTATGCTTCAAGAGTGGAGGTCTAATAAAGCCTCAAGTCTTTTTGATCTGTGAAGCAGGAGGAGAAGGTTGTGATATTATCCAAGTTTGGACTGGTCTGCTGAAGCGTCTGTGTGCGGGTCTACATGAGTTTTTATGGCTCTGTGTCAGATAGAGTTCTTTCATGTGTAACTGAACCTTATTTTTTTGTCATTATCAGATAAAACCACTCTAATAATAAGGAACAGTTTAAAAACCATATGCAAGATGCTGCATATGTACATTTCATTCACATGAAACATGTCCAAGCATGTATAGTGAACAGAGCTGTGGACTCGAGTCGAGTTGAGACTTGGACTCGAGTCCCAAATTTGATGACTTGACATAATCAAAGAAGACTTGCGACTTGACTTAGACTTTGACAGCAATGACTCAAGACTTGACTTGGACTTGAACCCTGTGACTTGGCAAGTCTTTATGGCCTACCTTTCTGTTCCTACCATTCTGATCAATATAGGCTAGTTACTGAAGCGTACAATCACACTGGTATAATTAGCGCAGCTTTTGGCACTGAGCCAGAAAGGGACTCGCTAAGTGAGCACTTGTATTGTTTTTATCCACATAATGTTTATGATATTTAATGTTTTTAGACATTTAAATTACACATAATCACTATAAACCACTTATACTGAGAAGAAGAAACACCAATGTATATTGGAGCAGCAGTAGCCTAATAATTGGCTAAACCTTTCAAACATAGATTTTTTTTCATGTCAAACACGTGAAATATGTAGCCTACATATAAAGTTCACTCTATTCTTTTTGTTTACCAGCCACTTACTTTCAAGAAAAGTATTACGTATTAGCAGATTATTCAATATTTGAATCCTTAACAAATGAAACACTGGACTTATTAATTCAATTAGACCTACAGTTGTGGCCAAAAGTTTTGAGAATTACATAAATATTGGAAATTGGAAAAGTAGCTGCTTAAGTTTTTATAATAGCAATTTGCATATAGTCCAGAATGTTATGAAGAGTGATCAGATGAATTGCATTGTCCTTCTTTGCCATGAAAATTAACTTAATCCCAAAAAAAACTTTCCACTGCATTTCATTGCTGTCATTAAAGGACCTGCTGAGATCATTTCAGTAATCGTCTTGTTAACTCAGGTGAGAATGTTGACGAGCACAAGGCTGGAGATCATTATGTCAGGCTGATTGGGTTAGAATGGCAGACTTGACATGTTAAAAGGAGGGTGATGCTTGAAATCATTGTTCATCCATTGTTAACCATGATGACCTGCAAAGAAACGCGTGCAGCCATCATTGCGTTGCATAAAAATGGCTTCACAGGCAAGGATATTGTGGCTACTAAGATTGCACCTAAATCAACAATTTATAGCAGGGATCATCAAATCTGGACCTCGAGATCCATTTTTAAGAGTTTAGCTCTTACCCTAATCAAACACACCTGAGCATGCTAATCAAGGTCTTCAGGATCATTAGAGAATAACAGGTAGGTGAGTGTGATCAGGGTTGGAGCTAAACTCTGCAGCGCATTGGACCTCCAGGGTAAGATTTGGGGAACCCTGATTTATAGGATCATCAAGAACTTCAAGGAAAGAGGTTCAATTCTTGTTAAGAAGGCTTCAGGGCGTCCAAGAAAGTCCAGCAAGCGCCAGGATCGTTTCCTAAAGAGGATTCAGCTGCGGGATCGGAGTGCCTCCAGTGCAGAGCTTGCTCAGGAATGGCAGCAGGCAGGTGTGAGCGCATCTGCACGCAGAGTGAGGCCAAGACTTTTGGAAGATGGCCTGGTGTCAAGAAGGGCAGCAAAGAAGCCACTTCTCTCCAAAAAAAATAAATAAATAAAAAATAATAATAATAAAAAAATATCAGGGACAGATTGATCTTCTGCAAAAAGTATGGCGAATGGACTGCTGACTTTCCGATTGTTTGGGGCATCTGGAAAAAGGCTTGTCCGGAGAAGAAAAGGTGAGCGCTACCATCAGTCCTGTGTCATGCCAACAGTAAAGCATCCTGAGACCATTCATGTGTGGGGTTGCTTCTCATCCAAGGGAGTGGGCTCACTCACAATTTTGCCCAAAAACACAGCCATGAATAAAGAATGGTACCAAAACACCCTCCAACAGCAACTTCTTCCAACAATCCAACAACAGTTTGGTGAAGAACAATGCATTTTCCAGCACGATGGAGCACCGTGCCATAAGGCAAAAGTGATAACTAAGTGGCTCGGGGACCAAAATGTTGAAATTTTGGGTCCATGGCCTGGAAACTCCCCAGATCTTAATCGCATTGAGAACTTGTGGTCAATCCTCAAGAGGCGGGTGGACGAACAAAAACCCACTAATTCTGACAAACTCCAAGAAGTGATTATGAAAGAATGGGTTGCTATCAGTCAGGATTTGGCCCAGAGGTTGAGTGAGAGCATGCCCAGTCGAATTGCAGAGGTCCAAGGGCCAACACTGCAAATACTGACTGTTTGCATAAATGTCATGTACTTGTTGATAAAAGCCTTTGAAACGTAGGAAGTGATTGTAATTTTATTTCAGTACATCACAGAAACAACTGAAACAAAGATCTAAAAGCAGTTTAGCAGCAAACTTTGTGAAAACTAATACTTGTGTCATTCTCAAAACTTTTGGCCACGACTGTAGATTTGTTCACAAACAATTAATTCCTCATTGAAACACCACTAATTTTTATATCTTTTCTAATTATACCTACTATAGACTATTATTGATTTTAAATTTACTGTAGTAATTAATACAGAGACACTAATTTGGGCAAACAGCACTAATGGCTTGTTTAGGACTTGGAGCTTAAAGTTAAGGACTTGCAACTGGACTTGGACTTGCTCGTCTTGACTTAGGACTTGTCTTGGTACTTGTCTGTCTTGATTCGAGACTTGAATGCAAAGACTCAAGACTTACTTGTGACTTGCAAAACAATGACTTGGTCCCACCTCTGATAAGGACACTTCAGTAGATTGAGTAAATAGAGGGTTGCACTCTTAAGGTACATTTGTGTTTTTGAAAGTTTAGCATACAGACGATCCCTGTTCAGGAAGAACTACACTATCTATACTATACATGCCAGGCCTGCAGTTAGAGACGTCACTTTGTAAAGAAACACTATGCATTTGCACACATATTGTTGAACACATAATATGCATTTGCATGATGTCACCGTTTTCACAAATTCATGTTTTTGTAGTTTACTCAGAGATGGTATCAAAAAACATTTGAAAAACTTGCACTATGAACCTGTTTTCAAAAGTTGGCATTTTCAGGCCCCCAAAATGCCATTTTTGTGTAAATGAATGGACAAAATTCAAGTTTTCATTTTTCTTTTTATTTATGTAAATGTTAATTTTGTAAATGCTCCCTAAAACTGAGCATAAAATGCAATAGGCCTATTTCTTAAAAGAAAAATAATAATAATACTAATTTGCACTGGCTCTGAAATTATTTTCTTCTTGGCTCATGTCATCAAGGCTGGGTGGCAGAAAAAAATAATGTTAGCAAAATAGCTTCAAAAAAAAAAAAAATCCTTGAGGTCCCACAAATTTGTGTGTATTTAAACCCTTTCCAACAGTGACTTATGATTTTGAGATCTATTTCTTCACACTGAGGAAAACTGAGAGACTCATATGCAACTATTACAGAAGGTTCAAATGCTCACTGATGCTTCAGAAGGAAACACAATGCATTAAGAGCCAGGGGTGGAAACTTTTGAACAGAATGATGAATAAAAACATTACATTACATTACATGAATCTTGTTTTGCCTAAATATCTTTTTTTTTATGATTTAGTACTGCCCTTCAAAGGCTAAAGGAGATACTTACATGTTTCCCAGAAGACAAAATAAGTTAAATTTACCCTAATCTTCAAATTAAAAAAGTTAATGCATCGTGTTTCCTTCTGAATCAGAGATCATTGTCAGTTGTCCTCAGTGTGAAAAGATGGATCTCAAAATCATACAGTCATTGTTGGGAAGGGTCCAAATATACTAAAATGCTGAAAAAACAAAGAATTTGTGGGACTGGAAGGATTTTTCTTAAGAACAGCATGAAATTTAACTGTTCAGGACAAACAAGGGACTCATGAACAACTATCACTAAAGAAAAAACAGCTGTGGATCATCCAGGTAACAGCACAGTATTAAGAATCAAGTGTATGTGAACCTTTGAACGGGGTCATTTTTATAAATTCAACTATTATTTTCTCTTGTGGACTATATGTAAAGGTCCTTTATGTAAAATATCTTATTCAGGTCAGTATAAAAAAATAAATAAATAAATAACATGCATTTTGTATGATCCCTCTTATTTTGGTAAAATATGTAATATTGTTCTCAAGAATGGGGCTGTGCAGTTTGCATAGATTTTCTCTCTCACTCAAGTGGAAAGGTTGCTCAGAACGGTAAACTGCGTGAGTATGTAGCCCATCTCTCCTCTGAGAGCTTTAAAACATCTCCACTCATCGTTTAGCCAGACAAGTATGGGCTGAAAACTGAAGCTGGAATCTCCTGTTAATGAAAATATTTAACATTTTGCAGATTCTGCAAGGTGTATGTAAACTTTTGACTTCAACTGTATACAGGTGGAGCTGGGGAGATGGAGGGTTTCAGAGGAACTTTGAAAGTGCACTGCAAAATGCTGTAGTGGATGCTAACTAGACATTTAAATGTAAAGCAGCAAGCTCATTGCTGCATATGCAGCATAAACCAATTAGCTTGTACAGCATAAACCAATTAGCTTGTACCAAGTAGTTTAACTATGTGAATATTATCAGTTTGCGTTAACAACTCATCAGCCTGCACCATCTAGAGTTTCATGACAGAACTTGCCATTAATACTGCAATTTATTCTCATTACTGATTCAAACTAAAATATATTTTGAAATACATTGTTTCATGCCTGCTTGTGTAGCAGAAAGTATTGTTTATTTTGACTCTCCTATCTTCCTCTACTGGTTTAGTATGAAAAGAAAACCAATTAATGAGTTGAATTGTGTTAATCAGGTTAATTAGTGGTCACAGGTGTTGATAGTCACTAGAAGCTTTATATAAGCTCTCACCAAAAAGGTTTGAATGTTGAAAACACCAGTTTTGTTTGTGAAAAAGGTTGTGTCAGAGAATGAGCGTGTATGTGGATATATGAGTGAGGGAAAATACATTTTATATAAAAAAAACTTGAGAAAGGTCTTGATAAGTCAGAAAAAAAAGGAAAAGAACACAGATGAAGATTGGGATAGCTTTTTTGTTTGTTCACGAGTTCGCCCTTACATCTAATCTGCTTAAGCGAGTAATAAGCATATTTTGGCGTGCTGTCCTGGGGAAGGGTTCCGGGCCCGGAATACAGGCCGGACCCAGAGAACTCCCCCTGCTAGTTTAGGATAGAAACAGATTAGAAGTGGGGTGGAGGAGGGATGCCAAGAAACTGTCACTGGATGGAGGTAAGACGGCTGGCAATATATAGATGATGCGCTAATTGATGATTGGTTAAACAAGTTGCACCTGTGCCGAATGGATTGATTATCTGATCGTGCTCCTCCCGAACCTTGTTAATAAAACATCATTTAGTGGAAAGATTTCTTTGTCTTCTTTTTAAATTACAAAGCCATAGGCTGGTTTCTGGAGATGAGAGTTTGAGTTTAATCTCTCTATTCTGGTCTCGTCTTCAGGAGTCTTTCAACCCCCTAAAAATCTCACAAAACCAGTTTTATAGTACAAGTCTCTCTTTGTTCACTCTTTAGCGAAGATCTTGTGCCACTACTTTGTCTTGCAACATGTATAGTAACATAAAGTGAATAACAGCAAAAATATTGATTTGGAAAAAAAAAGTGAATTTGTGACTTTCACCTTCTGCCTCCTTGTTTTAATAAAACAATAAATGCTGATTTTACAATCACAACACAAACACAAATCCTGTTTTACTCTGAAATACATTACAAAAATAGATTGCAAATGCCACTTTATGTTGAGAAAGTAAAGGCTTTTTTGAGTTGCTTAAATGGTTCTTTTGAGAGTCAATAATCTATTGATGTTACATATAGATTCTTCAGTTCACTGTATTGGATTCCTTAAAGCACCAGTATAGATCGTTTTCTAAAGAACTACACAGAAGACTATTCTCCTATGACATCAGACTATAAAAATACCTCTCACTTCAGACTGGAAGCTTTATTTTGAAGGGTGGGACAGTGTTGAGCATTTATCTCGGGGTGATTCGGCCCTGTTTCCAGCTGAAAGTGGGTCATTGTAAGGATGAAGTGTGTGGAGTCCCAGCTCCGCTTGTCCTCAGGCCCATTCAATTCACTCCACTCTGGGAACTCTTGCTGACCATTAAAGGATTTCATTTTCTGTTTGAGAGCAAAAGGACTGACTATTTTCTGAGTATTTTCTTCTCCTTTAAACACAGAGGTGTGTTTATAAAAAAAAAAAACTAAGAGCTTTTGAGGTTATTCAGTGATCTGTAGTTTTATTTTATGAAATTGTAAAGTATTTAAATAATAATGCAACAAAAATAATTCCTGTAAATGTTTAAAAGAAGATTCATTGGAATTTTTAAATTCATATCTCGTTGTATCTTACAATTTTGACTTGTTTTACCTCTAGAATTTGAGTTTTCTGACTTTTTGTTCTCAGAATTTAATTTAATTTAAATCCTGTTGCAGAGAAAAGCTTCTACACAAATATTATTTATTTCAGAATTTTTGGACAACCCTATACATTAATTTCATATTTTTGAATAGATTTACTGAATTAAAATTGAATTGAAATTATAATGTTTGTGCATTTTTAGAGCCCCATTAGACTGGTTGTAGTAAACACGGCCACCTGGATCAAATCAGCATAGTAAACCGATTCTTGGCTTTTGTATAAACAGCTGGTTGAGGTCGAGTATCCATGCTCCAAACCCTGATGAAGATAAACTCATTAACTCATTAAAGGCCTTGGCCAGGGTTTTTAGCAACAGGAAGCAAGCAAATGTGTTCCCTCTTTTACCATTTACTGATATAAATCATGCACATAACTCATTCCTCCACCAGGCGCACACATCCAATCATATATGCCTCCAGTGACTGCTTTTACCGGCCAGGATGATGTATGTGGATAAATTTATCCATGACCCCTGAAGGTCAGGAAACCCACTAAAGATGAAAGGAGGAAATCGTGAGCTGTCAGAGGCTGTGAAGATGTCATCACACCACAGCGGCTCCTGGGCCGCCACAATTTCAGGAAGATTGATCATCCAATTAGAGTCCGGCCAGAAGGACGTGACAGCGTGCAAATTTTCATACTGTACTAACAGACTGCAAATGTGTCTGTCGCTCTGTCATCAGCTTCTGAATAGCAAGCGGCGCCCACCTTTAGTAGCACAGATCTGAAGGACAACGGGACCAATCTGATATCTCTTATCGTTGCACAATACAGTGATAGTATCTAATGCAAATCCCTCAGTACTTGTACCTGTTATTAGATTGCTGTTTGCATGCAACCCATTTAGTCATTCAAAACTCTTAAAATATTATTAAAGAAAAATCTGCATATTTGCGCAAAAGGCCTAATATTACCCAATGTAATGATGCTGACTTAAAAAAAAAAAAATATATATATATATATATAGCTGCAGACAGAAGTTTTAGGCCCTTAAGTATGCGTAAAAAGCAATAATGTTTTATTTAGCAAGCATGTAACCACTTATATGGACGGGAACTAAGGAAATACATTGTTACTTTTTTTTTAAGCTTTTCAACAGTTATAGCGCCACCTATGATCCGTTCTCCATAAAATCATATGTCGCATATGCTTACCAATTTTTCATGAGGTTCTGAATTTTTGTTTTGAAGATGTAGGCTTTTGCATTAGGACTAGGAAAACAAATCGATGCATCGTGAATTGACAAATGATTCTGCATCGATTCTGAAATTTTTCCCAATGCATCGCAATTCTCCCTTGAACCAATTCTGAGCTTAGTTTTTTACCAGCAGATGGCATTGGATGCGTTAGAAACGGCCGTACTCTGCTTGCTTCCAATTCCTTACACACACTTGAACCTAAAATAATCATTCATGAAGTTTGAAAAAGTTAAAGCAAATTACAAGGGTGTTCACAGTAGGCTGTGTTTACATTAATCTTGTGTCATAAAAGCATTTTGAGCCGAGGTGCAATTACATGAATTACAGGACTCTCTTTAGTGTGCGGCCATCTGCTGTTGAAAACTAAGGTCAGAATCGATTCCAGAGAGAACTGCGATGCACTCGGAAAATCTCAGAATTTATCCACAAATCGAGATGTATTTTATTGTTGCAGTCCTATTTTACACTTCACCATGCCCCTTTTCTAAATGATCCTGTTATAGCTACCAAAATTATAATCAGTGTTGGGCAGTAGCGTCGCTACAAGTAGTGACGCTACTAGCTTAACTACATTTCTCAGTAGCGTGGTGGTAGCGTCGCTGTTTTCTGAATCAAATAGCTTTTCAGTAGCTAAGCTATTATTTTGATCAAGTAGCGCGGTAGCGTCAACAAAAGCTACAAGCTATATATTGTTCTATACTTTAAGCTCAAATCGGAAATATAACTGCTACGGATCACTGGTCCTGGGTCAGTAAGCGGCGCCACCGCCACTAAACCTCGTGACAACATTGGCTCATTAAACTGTCAGTCAAACCGTATTATTCCTCCCGCCTCTCTCGTGAATGAAGGGCGGCGCGCAGTTTGAAGCATCTCTGCGTGTTTGCAGACTTGAGGTAAATTAAGAAGTGTTGATTGAAAGTACATGTTTTCTGTATTTATAACACAGCACTGTATTTATAAAGGCTAATGTTTTTTTTTTTTTTTGCATTCGAAGAGATGAGAAAAGTGTGTCTTAGTCTAGCACTTGTTGTCGAGACTTTTGTTGTCGATATTTTAGCTAAATGTCAGAAAAAAACTGAGCGCCCACATAGCAACAGAAAACTGTATAATCTGCAATGCAAAACGTAGTATTAGAACTAGTGATGGGCGCCTTGATTTTAGTATTTGAAGCAGGCTAGTGCTCTGTAAAGATCTCAAACTCAGAAGTACGAGATGGGCAGAGAGTGGGTGTCAAATTCATGGCGAAAGGCAAAATATTTCGGTTCATTAGTAAAAACAAACAAACAAACAAAAAACGACCAGGTTCCATAGCAAAATAAGAATGAAACCGTGTTCTAGTCTAAACGAATTATAATAATCTTTGCTAATATTCTGAATACTTCAAACTGCTTTGGACTTTGCAGTAGCAAATTATGCCTTTACTATGACCAACATGACAGAATATGATATTCAGCTGTTTGATCGCGCTGGTGTCTTACGCACACACATTTGAAAAATAAAACACAGTCACCCAAAAGCTACACTAGTCAATTTAAATAGTGTGTATTACATGCAGTTCAGCATCACCACCGGTCCCGTGGCACATTTTTGCTCATGATATTTTCCGTCGACGTGCATGAAGTACAAAGCTTACCCAATGCATAATAATTTTGCTTCAAATACATTGCAGATATAGATCATTTGTATTTGTGGCAAGAGAGGTAGTCTACATAAGCCCAACTTTACTTTCACATTTAATTTGTTTTGGATTGTTTAGGCAAATTTATTTATTTATTTATTTATTTCATCATTGTTCTGTTCTGAATAAGATTAAAGTTAAATGATTTGTTGTGGAGTGAGGGAAATAATGTCATAATAACATTACGCTGTAGGCCTGTTTATTTCAGAATATAATAAAATGTGATAGGCCTAGCCGCTGTGACCTGTCGGTTTAATTTTTCCTCTCAAAGACTTACAATTTACGTTAATGTGTTTTACCTTCTGCAAACGAAAATAGCCGCTTGACTCGGTTATATATTCTTACTGTCAGTTAACAAATTTACAATAGAATTTAGCTTTGCTTCCCAGATAGTAACAGGGTCTGGGCCAAATCTGGCTTACATTCCACACTTGTCTTTTATTCACAGTCTTGACTGCAAAAGTTTGTGATTTGTTTTTATTTTTGTATTTGTTATGTACTATAGATTCTGACAATTAAAAAAATCAGGCTCCTGTATTCATGAAATCAATCACTATCTTTGTTCAAACACGGCAGTAAATTAAAGTGCTGTTTTTGTGCGGTCTGTCATATTTTAGTATATACAACAAATCTACAGCGCTTCCTTTAGGCTATTTTTTACGAAGCTGTCAACACTGTAAACTCTGACGACATGCAATCAGTTGACGAACACCCATTCATATATACTGTAGACTATGTTATTCAATAATATGTATAAAATTATTTTATTTACAAATTTTGTGTTTTCCCTGTTTTATTCGTTTAATATTGTGAAACTGGTGCCATTGCTTTTTTGTTTTTATTTTTTTCAAGAAAGAATTCAACCCCCCAGAATATGAGATAAATCCAACCCTGTACATGATACAGATTTTTGTTGCCAAATTGGTTTGGAAGAGTGGTTGAATAAACAATTAAACTGAACTTGCATGCCTGTATGACTGACAATTTAATTGATCACTGAGAGAGCACTGACTTTGTATGATGTTGGTTCAATAGAAAAATGAAATTTTAAAAAATAGCTTCGATGTAGTGAACTACTTTTGCCATGATGCTGTAGCTTAGCTTGCTACATTACCCAAGGCTGTAGCTTTAGTGTAGTTAAGCTTCATTTAATGAAGAGTAACTGTTAGCTTAGCTCACTACATTTTCCAAGTAGCTTGCCCATCACTGATTATAATTTAAAAATGATTTATCTTGAACTCTGTCACAATTTAATTTAATTTAATAATCAATTTACAACGAATTTGTATCTGTGTTGTACGCTGTATTATGGCGTGGACGAGCGCGTTGTAAAATGAACGGATGGATGATTCAGCTGCGGGCGCCGTCTTCTAGTGAGACGCGGGAATTCAATCGGCGTGCGACTCTCACAGTGCATTATGGGTTATCTCTAGCTGTTGAGTGTACTGTACATCGGTTGTACACTCATTTTTGCGGTGTACTGTGGGATTGAATGAGTGCACTCGAGAACATCTACTATGGTTTCGAACACCACTAAAAATGGCTGTCCGAAGGCAATTTCGAATACAGCCCATGTTTTCCATGTGTCCTTAAACACACCTGATTCAGGTCATCAGCTCATTAGTAGAAACTCCAAGACCTGAAATGGGTTTGTCAAACAAAGGAGAGATGCAAAATGTGCAGTGCTGGGGGGCCTCCAGGAACGTGGTTGGGAACCACTGGTCTATAGAGTCCAGAGAATTGTGCCGCAGTGCTTATTTTGAAGTTGAAAACCTAGGGCTAGTTTGCAGAAGTATGAGTAGTTCTATCAAATGATATGAATATTGTGTGGATGTGTGAAACACCGCATAATTACAGAGGTGTAAAACTTGTTAGTGCCACCTAGTGCCTGATTTCTTTCAGAATTCTTACAGACCTCATCAACACATGGCACTTTGGAAAAAGACTCAACATAGTGATCTTTATCTAACTAACGGGTACGTAGTTATAGTCCTTTTTTTTATTTATTTATTTTTTATTATCGGTTATAGCACCACCAAGCAGCCAAACACTACTTTATTTTATTTTTTACTGTGACCTCAGATTGAGCTTTTACAGATGTTTTTGGTGAAATTGATCTTGTTCCATTCAAAAGTTATATACGTAGTTATAAAAGTGGCTCTACACCATATGAACGATTTAGCCTTCCGTCTTGATGGCAAGTTGAAAATTCAAATTTTTTTTTTTTTTTTTTTTTAATGATCATTTTTATGTTCAGTTTCCAGAAAATCTTACTGCACTGATTTGGTTCAGATCAGGTGAAAAACCTAGGACTAGTTAGCAAAACAGAGGCGTAAAACTTGTTAGTGCCACCTAGTGGCCGATTTCTTTCAGAATTCTTACAGATCTCATTGACACACATGGCACTTTGAAAAAGGCTCAGCATAGTGAATTTTTAAGTCAATTGGACTAACGGGTGCGTAGTTATAGTCATTAGGTTTTTTTTTTTTTGGTTTTTTTTCTCGGTTATAGTGCCCCAGGTTGTCAAACTTCACTTTTTTTCTTGTTATAGCACCACCAAGTGGCAAAACACCACTTTTTTTATTTTTTACTGTGACCTCAGATTGAGCTTTTAAATACGTTTTTGTGAAAAAGTTTGAAATTTATTTCTTTCCATTCAAAAGTTATAGGTGTACTTATAAAACAGGCTCCACCCCTTATGAACGATTTGGCCTTCCGTCTCGACTGTGAGTTGAAAATTTAACTTTTTTTTTTTTTTTTCATCATTTTATGATTCTCCAGTTTGGGTCGGACCATCCAAACCTAGGACTAGTTCGCAAAAAGTAATTTAAAATAAAAAATAATTTCACCCGTCCGTTGAAAGCCAAGCATTCCAATGATGCAACACACTTGAGTCTGCGACTAATGGTTTAGGAGTGCTTTTTCGTATTTTTGATCGCTGTAGTGCCCCCCATCAGGCCGATTGGGGCGAGCCTTGGTGACGTTGTAGACAGTGTGAGTACTACCATCCCTTTAAGTTTCAAGTCAAAAAGTGTGGCTCAAGCACAACAGGCACTGTTTTTTTGCAATCAGTGCCTCAAACATTGGTAAGAAACAAGTACTGGATTTCATTCAGCAAATTCATACATGCCCTATACACACTCACTAATACTTATCTGAAAGCAAACATGCCCTAAAGAAATTAAAAAAAGAATTGTCATCCATCTGTATATGTATTAAAAAATGTGCGATACGAAATCCCAAATCCTATTATGCGTTCATGAGGAAGATGAGATAAAAAAATCAATAAATACACATGTAACAGAAATCTGATGTGAAATTGTCATACGTTTAATTTCACAGTGTTTACGCTGCTTGTTTGGAGAGATCAAAGTGGAATGACAGACTGATTTACCTCCGGCTGTGTTGCTCTAATAGCTGCGGCTCAGAGCGGAGAACATTTCACTGTGTCAACTCAGCCATGATAAAACAGAATTAATTTTAATTAAAGGTGATGTACTTTCATTTTAGAGTGCCCTGCCGCTGGAACACAATTACATCCTTCATGCACATTTGTGTGTTTACAATGCTAGTTTTCACACAGGCTAACTAGGTTTACCATTAGCATTTTACATCAATTTCAGTTAACAATGAGAAGGTGATGCTTTTCGATCATTAGCAATGCAAACACGTCTATAGGCCACAGTAGACCAGATTTAAATGTAAAGGTTTCCTGGACAGTCTGGAGTCAATAATCTTATGCTAGCAGCAACAACATGATGAAATATCTAAAAAATTCATGCAGTTTTAAATGTCAAAAAACAATGTAGTGCCACCAGCTGCCCAGCATGCATTGCATGAGTGATCTCTGACCAGTCTTGGGTCCAGATGCTAGCAAAGACTTTGTATTGCGTGAAATGGTTTTCAGAGTTTCAGTTCTTTGTTAGTAAATCTTAAGATCTATGTGTGATGTTACATTTATTAATGATTAATAATACATTTAATCATTCTATTTATTCATGTGTGACCCTGGACCACAAAACCAGTCTTAAGTAGCGCAGGTATATTTGTAGCAATAGCCAAAAATACATTGTATGGCTCAAAATGATCGATTTTGCTTTTATGCCAAAAAATCATTGGGATATTAAAGATATGTTCCATGAAGATATTTTATAAATTTCCTACCGTAAATATTTTTGAACAATATGCATTGCTAAGAACTTCATTTGGACAATTTTAAAGGCGATTTTCTCAATATTTGGATATTTTTGCACCATCAGATTTCAGAAAACAAAAAAAAAGTTAAAACTGTGCATGGTCTGCTTTGGCAGCCTAAACCTGTTCAGATTTAAAATCTCAATATTTTAAGAATACAAGCCAAAATAACCTGTCAAAAGTCCCCTTACAATGTTCAGGGGTGATGAAGGGTCACAGGTGTACAGTAGGTGGCTGCTTTGGTCCACTCTTCTTCGTGCTGTAGGTCCCTCTGTGTCTCTCTGGGAACAATTAATGTCAGGCATTCAATGTGCAGCTATTGGTGGACCGCAGGACTTCAAAGGCCAACCTCCTCAAAGGCTTACAGCGGAGAAACGGCCCTCAAAACTCCAGCAGGCCCTCTAAAGCACAGAGAGAGTCCTGTTTCTATGGGCCGGAGAGGGAGGGGAAGGCCTGCACGCTTTATGAAAGAACCTACTAACATGCAGGAAAATCTCCATGGGATTAAAAACTTCCATTCAGAGCAGCGAGGAATGGCTAGATGGAGAATCTAAAGATCAAAAAATACCTAGTGCAAGAAGCGAGTTTTCAACATTGCCCAATCGTACTGTAGTTGTGTGGGTTTTTTCTTCTTTTTATTTTTAAAAGCCATCCAAAGCAGGCAGCCTCCATGTACGTGTTTTCTTGGCATTGACTGTGGACTGGCACACAGCCAGAGATTTCCACCTTTGTATGAAGCCGAGCTTTGTTCGCTGGTGTTGACCATTAAATCCCATCATCCCCCTCTCATTTTTTTTTTCCAGCCAAGGCCACTGAAAGACTGAGCACCTGTTTAAGTAAAAAAACAATTAAGAGTCCATTGGAAGCATTTAAAACCCAGATTAGAGAAGATGGTACAAATGGGAAGTATTAGGATTTTCTTTTTTATTAGCAGACCTACATGCAGCCATTTTGGTTGCACAAAGAGGGCTGTAGCCCCCCAGTGACCGGCTGTACGATTTGGTCATTAGCCACAAGGCAGGGAGTTGTTAAAATGCAATAAACCATAACATTTAACGCCCTTTCAATGCAGAGTTCATTTTAATGATCAAAAGATTGAGATTAGCACTTATTTTC
The DNA here is from genome assembly GCF_049309525.1 of Garra rufa. Lineage (NCBI taxonomy): Eukaryota > Metazoa > Chordata > Actinopteri > Cypriniformes > Cyprinidae > Garra > Garra rufa. The sequence continues at coordinate 15,386,535 of NC_133376.1, forward strand.
TTTCACCTTTCATCTTTTGTAGAGTACAGGAAGTTGTCCTTTAGCAGACGCTTTTATTTGAAGTGATGTGGAGATTTTGAAGCAGACTTGAGGCCATTGGACATTTGGATTTGGTGGTTTGTTTGGCTGGTCTGAAAGACATTTTCCAACTTGTGTGTGGTTCATTAGATACAGATGGTCTGCTCATGCATATATAATCAGTGATGGGAATAACGGTGTTATAAATAAACGGCGTTAATAATGGCATTACTTTTTTCAGTAACGAGTATCAAACTAATTACTGTTTCCCCTGCTACAACACCATTATCGTTACTGACAATAAAATGTGGCGTTACTTTAATTTTCATGTTACATTCTTCTTCTGAGGTAAATTCTGGCTTATTCCTTTCTGCGCATCTTCTTCCAAAAAGTACCGCACCGGTGTGGTCGTGGGAGGTTTTTCATGTCTGCGGGTTGAAGCGACCCCAATAACATGATCTTTTTAACCCCTGGAAAGTGTCTCTCACATTGTCCTACAGCAACATTAAAATAGTGTAGATTAGTGTACAATATTCATTTACTATATTTAATATTAAGGGCATCATTTGACACACATGAACATTTTTTTTTTTTTTTACACAATAGTTATTTTCCCTGGTAATTAGTTACTTTTATAATGATGTAACTAAGTTACTAACTCAGTTACTATTTGTAAGAAGTAACTATTAACTATTACTAATTACTTTTTTAAAGTAACATGCCCAACACTGTATATAATCGAGAGAAAATATAATGCATAATATGGCAGCTGTAGGAATGAAATCCAGGGCTTTCACAGCTTTTCCTGGATTTGTCTGGAAATCCACTATATGGAGAAAAATCCTGGAATGTTTTTTCCTAAAAAACACTTCCTTTTCGAGTGAAGAAAGAAAGACATATACATCTTTGATGACATGGGGGTGAGTAGAATTTAGAATTTACCTTTACCATAGTGCATCATTTGTAAATGAATGCATTTTGATGTTTGTTTCACATAATCAACTCTATTTGTTTGACTTTTCTGACATTGTAAACTTGCTCAGGAGCTCACCCGGTACTGCACTGAATTAGCAATATGAAGTGCCAACCCCTTCTCACTGCAATTTGAACATATTTGACAAGGTGGCTAATTTGTACAAATTCATACGACCTCTCTATTATCTATTCATACGCTTTGTGAAAAAAAAAACGTACATATTTTAGAAGGTGGCAAATTTGTATGAATTTAAACTTTAACTTAACCATCACATAAATCATACAAGTAATTAGCCACCTCGTAAAATACATATAAATTGATCATGAGATAGTGTTTGGAAGTGCTTGGGTTATGATCTTGGCAAACATAAGTCACAATATAAGAACTCAAAGATATGTAGAAGCAAGACTTTTACATTGTTACAAAAAAAACTAAAAAAACTAAAATGAGAAGAACTGATAGGAGGGGTTGCAAATGAACTCTACTTTGGACTAAACCTTAGAGTAGCTTACACTTCCCATCTACTTGGAGGGTAAACAAATACGCACAGCTTCTGTCTCTACCTGTGGTCTGCAGTCACAGCGACTTCCAGCTGCCCGCTGAGAATCCCGTCGACTGCAGGTGACTTTCTGTGCTCCTTGTTTTGTTTCGTCTGGCCCCTTTGTCCTCCTGCTGTGACCTCAGTGCGTGTTTCTGGCACGTTAGAGATGCTCTCTCTCTGATTAGGGTAATTACAAACCATCTCTGCTCTCCCCGCTCCTCAAACCCCACTTCAATGCGTGTTCATCCATTTGTCTTAAAGTAATGAAATCCCTGGGGGAGGGGTGGGAGGTGCGGCGTGGCGGGGCGCCTCATTTCAGGAGCTATTAAGTAGCGAACGCGCTACTCACTAGCACTTTTATCACTGCGCTCGTTAATCTCAGAGCCCTTCCGCTCCGTGGAGCGGCTGCCATTGCGGTAATCACAATAAATCACGCCGACAACTGCTGCGGCCCAACCGTGGTGCAACGGAATAGAGTAGAGTAAATGCTAGAGCCCTCACGGATGACCTGATGGCTCTTTCCAGTAGCATGCATTTGGGTTCGAGTGTCTATTTATAAATATATAATTCAAGGTTTTTTTTTCTCCATTAAACTCCTAAAACTGATGGTGCCAATCAAGGCTCACTGGAAAAACAATGCTCGTGCTGCCATTTGTCCACTGTTTTATCCGAACAGGCGAAAGTGAATCTGTCAGTTTTTTATTACATTGGTTGTTGTACAATCAATAGGTTGCTTGTTGTATTTTTGCAACACATTCAAAGTCAAATGTCCAGTAAGTGGCACTAAAAACATGGTCATTTTCCCCTGAATCAGATAATGTTTTATTACATTGGTTTTTATACTTTTGCAATGCTTTCAAAATGAAATCTCTAGTAAGAAGAGCGTAAAACACAGACAATCGTGAATCTGTCAATGTTTTATTACACTGGTTTTTGTATATTCGCAATGTGAATCTGGAAACTTGTTGCTTGTTGTACGTTTGCAACATTTTCAAAGTGAAATGTCCAGTGTGTGGTGCTAAAAGAGTGTTCAGTTTTACCAGAAACTGATAACTACAAAGATAAACATTTTATTATATATTTATACAGTTGCAATACTTTAAAAAGGAAATGTCCAGTGAGTGGGGCTAAAAGCACATTTTATTTTATCCGAACAGACAAAAGTGAATCTGTCACTGTTTCTTTAAATTGATTGTTATACATTCGTGATGTCAATCTGGCAACACTGTGTTGCTTGTTGTACGTTTGCAACAATTTCAAAGTGAAATGTTCAGTAAGTGGCACTAAAAGCATGTTATTTTTTCCCCAAAACAGATAACTGTGAATCTGACAATGTTTTATTACATTGGTTTGTGTATGTTTGCAATAGTTTTAAAATGAAATGTCCAGTGAGTGGCACTAAAAGCACATTCAATTTTATCCAAACAGACGAAAGTGAATCTGGTAATGTTTTATTACACTGTCAATCTGACAACACTGTGTTGCTTGTTGTATGTTTGCAACACTTTCAAAGTGAAATGTCCAGAAAGTGGCACTAGAAGTATGTTCACTTTTCCCTGAAACAGATAACTGTGAATCTGGTAATGTTTTATTACATTTTAAAATGAAATTGTCCAGTGAGTGGCGCTAAAAGTGCATTCAGTTTTATCCGAAAATGATTAATGTAAATCTGGCCACATTTTACTATCTTGGTTGATGTACATTTCTGACATTTTTAACGTGAAATGTCCAGTGAGTGGCGCTAAAACCACATTCAGTTTTATCCGAACAGACGAAAGTGAATCTGGCAATGTTTTATTACACTGGACGTTTTACATTCGTCGTGTCAATCTGGCAACACTGTGTTGCTTGTTGTATGTTTGAAAAACTTTTAAAGTGAAATGTCCAGAAAGTGGCACTAGAAGAACAAACAGATAACTGTGAATCTGGCAATGTTTTATTATTATGGTTTGTATAGGTTTGTAATACTTTTAAAATAAAATTGTCCAGTGAGTGGCGCTAAAAGTGCATTCAGTTTTATCTTAAAAAGATTCATGTGAATTTGTCAACATTTTACTATGTTGGTTGTTGTACATGTCTGACATTTTTATGTGAAATGTCCAGTGAGTGGCGCTAAAAGCACATTAGTTTTATCCGAACAGACGAAAGTGAATCTGGCAATGTTTTATTACACTGGATGTTGTACATTTGTTGTGTCAATCTGGCAACACTGTGCTGCTTGTTGTACGTTTGCAACACTTTCAAAGTGAAATGTCCAGAAAGTGGCACTAGAAGCATGTTCACTTTTCCCTGAAACAGATAACTGTGAATCTGGTAATGTTTTATTATGTTGGTTTGTAATACATTTAAAATTAAATTGTCCAGTGAGTGGCGCTAAAAGCACATTTAGTTTTATCTATAAAAGCAATGTTTTATTACACTGGATGTTTTACATTTGTTGTGTCAATCTGGCAGCACTGTGTTGCTTGTTGTATGTTTGCAACACTTTTTCAAAGTGAAATGTCTAGAAAGTGGCACTAAAAGCATGTTCATTTTCCCTATAACTGTGAATCTGGCAATGTTTTATGTTGGTTTTTATACTTTAGCAATTCTTTCAAAATGAAATGTCCAGCGATTGGCGCTAAAAGTGCTTTACATTTTATCCAAAACAGATTAATGTGAATCTGGCAACACTTTAACGTGTTGGGGGTTTGGAGTGGTGCTTAAAGGATAAAAACTAATGTATCACCTATATTAAATCTCACTGAGAGTGTTAACAAAAGCTAACAAGAGATAAAATAACACATCCACTAAAGCAGCCAAGCCATTTTAGCTTTTATTGTGACTCATATTTCACAAGCACTTTACAACACTGATATATTGTTGTACCAGGTGCGCTTCTGAGCAAGTTTACAGTCAGAAAAGACCAACAAATAGAGTTGGTTATGTATTGTTAACAAATCATGCACTATGGTAAAAGTGTTTTGAGGACATAACATAGATAAGTCTTTAGTAATCAAAAATCTGTCTTGTAATCATAATTTTTTTTTTTTTTTTTTGTTCAAAAGTTGTTTTACAGCTGAAAACTGCTTGAATTGTATGTATAGGTCTGTTTTTAGAGTTTTGCATACAAGTAGAGGCATGTTTTTCCATTGAGCCTATGTAAGATGATGCTTCTCTAAGCTTATCTAAGCTTTTGGTGATTACCTGGAGCCTTTGTGCATTTTCCGGTCCCTTCACGGCCTCTATTGAGCTACAATAATCATATATCTTCCACAGAAAGCTGCTGGTGCGTACTGCACGTCCAACTACGCCGACATAAATGAGACCATATGCAGTGATATTCTTTCCAAGCCAATGGCCCAAATGAAGCTCTTTTTATTTCAGTCCTTGTGTGATACAGCAATAACACAGACGGCACCTTGGCGTTGTGGAAAAGCTGCGCTGCTATTAACATATCTGTAGCTTGATGTATGACTCCTTATGGAGGAGTATCACTGCACAGTGAATGTAAGCAAAAAAATAAGCTGGCTCAGGTCCTCCGCTAATTAACTGGAGTTAATCTCTCATACGCAGCATTATAATTACAGCGACACTTAATGCACAGCATGTTCCGCTTCCTGCGCTGGAACGCATGCTTGCGTGTCGAGCAGCGTTGTGTTGATTGATGTTTGGGGAAGCCGGTGTCAAGAGGTGTTTATTTCACAAGCGGTGGGCTCTCTGACAGTCCTTTCATATGAGTGTGTGATATACAGCTGAGACAAAATTCAGAGCAGTCCTGCACAACTACACAGGACCCCTTTGAAATGCTGTAACCCAACAAGTGCAGGCGCCGTGGGCCTCAAGAGCGATACGGCAGGCCTTTGTTCTGCTGGAGCGAGGCTTGACATGCCATTAGTCACCAGCAGGTCAACAGAGATGCACCGAGCAAGAGGGACACATTTTTCCAACGCATTAGGCCAGACTGAAGAGAAGAGTGCAAAGAGTACAGAGACACTGAAAGAAGATACGCAAAGAAAGAGAGGGCATGCTATCTAAAGTCAAATATTTCAGACAATGTCAATTTTATGAAGAGTGAGACACAGATGCCTGTTTTACATCGAGTAAATTAATCCTGTGTTAAAACTATTTTAAATCAGTGCAAAAATATGTAGTGTCAGTTTATATTAAAGTATATTTATACAATTTCTATAACAATATAATACATGCGCACGTGCACGCACACTCACACACATAGATACACAAAGAGAGAGAGTGCACGCTATCTAAAGTAAAATATTTGAGAAAATGTAAATTTTATGAAGAGTGAATGGTGAATATCATGTCCAGGTCACATCGCACACCTAAACACAAATAAACAAACACAGAGGCCTATATTTTATATAAAGTAAATTAATCCTATTTACATTAGCCATTAAGCACAATGTTTTTTTTTTGTTTTTTTTTGTTTTTTACTGCATTAAAACTGTTTTAAAGAAGTACACAATTACAAGTATGCAATTTCTATAATAATATAACACACACACACCTTAAAAATAGGCTTAAAACTCTTTCTAGTAAAAGTTGCTAGTAAATTTTGAAAATAAAAATGGCACGTAAATCATAGAATGAAATGTAAAATTTTTAAGTAAAAAGACTGAAATAGTATTTTCTTGTAAGACATTCTTAAATAATCTTTTGGACAACTCGAAAACTATTTTACACACAAGTTTTCACCACTGAATAAAAAATTAAGTAATTGTGACTTTCTCACAACTGACTTTTTTTTCTCACAAATGTGAGTTTGTATCTTGCAATTCTGACTTTTTTTTCTCTCAGAATTATTATATAAACTTGCAGTTCTGAGAAATGAAGTCAGAATTGTGAGAACTTGCAATTCTGACTTTTTTTCTCACAAATGTGAGTTTGTATCTCACATTTCTGACTTATCTCGCAGTTCTGATTTTATATCTCGCAATTTTGCCTTTTTCTTTTTCTTTTTTATTTATAAAATTGCAAGTTATAACATCCAATTCTGAGGGGGGCATAGTTCAATTGGAACATTAAAGTAATTTTTATCAATATGCCTTAGAAAGAAACATTATAATTTACTTTTTCCCACAAATGTACATTTTGTATCTCACAATTCTGACTTTTTTTCTCACAATTGTTATATAAACTCACAGTTCTGAGAAATAAAGTTGCAATTGTGAGAAATAAAGTCAGAATTGCGAGATAAAAATGTGCAATTCTGACAGGTTTTTTTTTCCTCGCCATTCTGCCTTTTTTTTAAGAATTGTGAGATACAAACTCGCAATTGCGAGTTATAAAGTTCAATTCTGAGAGGGGAAATTTTTTTTGTCAAAATTGCAAGTTAATGGGCTTGTTTCACAGACAGGGCTTAGACTAAGCCAGGATTAGGCCATAGTTCAATTCATGAGTTCGCACTTACATATAATTAGCTGAAGTATGTAAAGGGTGTTTGGCGTGCTGTCCAGGGAAGGGCTCCGAGCTCGGGAATGGCCCGAATAAACTTTTTTTTCTCACAATTCTGACTTTTCTTGCAGTTCTGATTTCATATCTTGCAATTCTGCTTCTTTTTTTTTTTTTTAAGAATTGTAAGATATAAACTCGCAATTGCGAGTTACAAAAGTTCAATTCTGAGAGGGAAAAAAGACTGCTATGTTCTCAATTTAATGGGCGAGTTTATGAGCTGGTTTCAAAGACAGTGCTTAGAGCCAGGATTAGGCCATAGTTCAATTACAACAATTAAGTAAGATTTTAATAAACATGCCTTTAATAAACATTATAATTGACTTTTTTTTTACACACACACACACACACACATACAGTAAAAAAAAAAAAAAAAAATGACATTGTAGATACTGTCACGTGAGTCTTAGCCTTTTAATGCCATCTGATTATTGTTCAAAACAAGATTTTTCATTATACAAAATACAGATCTTATTACTAACTCAAATGTGCCATCGAGACAGCAAATTGATTAAATGGAGTCTTTTGCTTAAGCCTACTGCTTCACAGATGTTTCTCCTGAGGAAAAATGTGAAAGACCCTAGTAATCTCACATGTGTCTCCTCTAGAGTTTCAAAAGATCTCAGACTGTGGTCAGATTTACCAACCCAGATTTGGATATAATGCATCTATTTATTTAGAAGACCCTTTCATCCAAAGCGACTTACAAATAAGGAACAACAATAATGGCAATACTGCAATTAAATGGACAAAAACATGTAACTAATACTACATATAGCATATCGAACAAAAGTGTAAAATTATGCTATAGTTATACAGTCATTAGCCTAAATTAAGTCTTTTTGAACCATATTGGTGGTATTATTGACGATAGCTTTTTTTTTAATTATATAGATTTTTTTTCTCCCCCAAGGAAGTGCCTTTGATTGTGGTTTTAAAGGATAACTATTGCCCAAATGCAACCTGGGCTGTTTTTTTTGTTTTGTTTTTTTTTTTACTGTAAATGAGACAAACTTACATCTAAAAGCATAATTACAACAAACGAGCCGTTTTTGAGATTGACCGTGATTTCGTTTTGTTGTCAATGGCCGGTGAATGGGAGTACTAGGGGCATAATTTTGAGCGCATCAAAATCGATATTTCTACAGCACTAAGAAGGCTCGACACACCATGAAACTTTGCTCGAAGTATCGCCTGGGTCTCTACACATGAACTCGAGCATTGAGAACATTGTTTGTGTACACAGAGTTTACTAAAAAGAAAGGTTTTGAACAACTCACTTTCACTGTTTGAGTTTCCGCTCGTGGCCGTCAAGACGTGTCGATCTCCGAATGCGACATAATAGTGAGGAGAGTAAAGATGGATAGCTCCTAAAGCATATTTACATATAAATGGACAGCTAATTCGTTGTTTTGTCATAAGTGAAAAACAATATTAACCTTCTAGTTGTAAAAAGAGCCTCATATGGAGTCCATTCATTCGCATTCGGAGATCGATACTTCTTGACTGGCAAGACGGCCACGAGCGGAAACTCAAACAGTGCAAGTGAGTTGTTCAAAACCTTTCTTTTTAGCAAACTCTGTGTACACAAACAATGTTCTCAATGCTCAAGTTCATGTGTAGAGACCCAGGCAATACTTCGAGCAAAGTTTCATGGTGTGTCGAGCCTTCTTAGTGCTGTAGAAATATCGATTTTGATGCGCTCAAAATTATGCCCCTAGTATTCCCATTCACCGGCCATTGATCACAAAACGAAATCACGGTCAATCTCAAAAACGGCTCTTTTGTCGTAATTATGCTTTTAGATATAAGTTTGTCTCGTTTACAGTAAAAAAAAAAAAAAAAAAAAAAGCCCAGGTTGCATTTTGGCAATAGATATCATTTAAGTTAAAATGCTACCAGGTGGATTTTGTGCATTGTGGATAAAAAAAAAATACTCCACGTATACATAAGGTATGCCAAACAAATAAAGCTTTGTTTGCTATAGTTGCTATAGTACAGGGAACTGATACTAGGTAAGATTTACTAACATATGTGTTCATTGCTGTCACAAAAACACAAGTCTATAAACAAATTTAGTTTGAATGCTAGACAATGAAGCCTCAGTGTTTTACACAAACAAGCTCAATTCAAAAAGGAAAACGTCATGTCTGTCTTTATCACATTTCCAGTAAAATGAAGTTGGCCTAATAAAGAACACATGCTTGAGTTTAAACTGTATTATTTACGCTAACAAACAAACACAAGTATGGTCTGACCATACTATGATGATGTGTGTCAGAGTTTTAAGCGAACCCATTTGCACTGCTTGTACTGGTAATGTCTTTGCCCTTCAAATAAACCCTTCCAGATGGCACAAGTGTGTGTTTCTGTTTTTTTGCCATTTCTTGGGAAGCATTGTCCAACATCTGTTCTTTGGCTTCTGGTACATAACTCTCATACACACAGTCACAGATTGAGCACCGTTGGCGCGCTGTGTGGTCCAAAGCCCAGGGGGCAGGATGCTCTTAATAAAACTTGACCCATCCCAACCCAGAACTTATTAAACCACATGACAGTTATCTCAAACATCATACAGGCCACTCTGCTTTCTTTGTACGTGGAAAATTATCTATCGACTCTTTGTAGCCGCTTTAGTTAATTCTGTGTCTTATGCTATTAGCAGCAGAAACCCTGGAGAATTTATTTCTGGCAGCTCAGATGGGTTTAGACGGTCATTTTCCAGAAAGCACTAAAGTAAACAACTAATCAGGCTTTCTGGGTATATGGGATATTTCCCATAAGAACAACCAATGTTTATGATATGAAAGTTTTTACATATATACACATTACATTTGTTTTCTGCAGATGATTGTTACCAAAGCAACTTTAACCCAATATAGGCTTTTAAAACAGTATTGCACTTACAAAAAGTCTAAAGTCTGAAAGTACCTCAAAGAACAGTCTTAAAGACTGCATTTATTTATTTAAAAACAATGAAACAAAACAGTAATATTGTAAATAATATTGCTATTTAAAATAACTTTTTTTTTATTATTATTATTTGAATATCTTTGAAGAAGTAGTTCATTTAGTATGTCAAAGCTGACTTTTCAGCATCATTATTCCAGTCTTCAGTGTCACATGATCCTTAAAAGATCAAAATTGAAGAACAATCTACAATTTCCTCAGTTTTGAGACCACTGCTTAGTCCTATTTGAAGTTATCCTAACAGGGGTTTTCAAGCATATTTCATGAGTTAAATATATTCTGCAGTACAGTAAAGAAACTTAAATTAGATATTTAAAAAATGAAATCTGATCAAAATTAGTGAACACTTTCAGATACCTCTCAGTTATTGGTGTTAATCTAGTACCTGGTTCTAATTTCCTTAATTATCTGACAAACCCTATTTAACTGCCAGCCTAACTTTCTTTTCACTGATTTTGCAAGATGGTGAGCCATTATAAAGTCAATGAAACCCTCTGACAGCAGGTTGTCCAGGTGAAAGCCAAAGGAATGACCCAGCCATTGCAAGAGAAGTTGGTCATTCCAAATCTGTGATTTCTCAAATATTGCAGGTTTACAATGTCACTAACGGATTCTAGTCGTCCAAAAAGGCTGGTCGTCCACAAAAGACAAATGCACGAGAAAACAGGATAATGCAAAGACACTGCAGATGGAATTGCTAGCCAGTTCAGTGCTAAACAGGGTAAGGATCTGTCTCGGCATGTTTAAGAAAAGTCGGACTGAAAGCACACTCTGCAGGGACCAAACCTGTCCAAATGACAAGGCTAGACTAACCTTTGCTGAGGGACATGTTGTGTGGAGAGAGAAGAATTGGGTCACTTTAGTGATAAGAGCAAGTTTAATTTATTTGGGTCTGATGGGAACCATTTCGTTTGGGGTCGAACTGGGGAAAGACTGAAGCCCAAGTGCGTAAAGAAGTTAGTGAAAGGTGGAGGATGAAGTGTCATGGTTTGGGAGATGTTTTCTGCAGTAAGAGTTGGACCTCTTATACAGATAAATGGTAGGGTAAATGCAAATGTTTATCAGAACCTCCTTCAGCAACATGCAGTTCATTCCCTGCAAGCGTCTACTAATCAGCCCGCATTTTTCGTGCAAGACAATGCCCCAGTCACACTACAAAATGGTTAAAGCAGTTCCTTGAAGCTTAAAACATTGAAGTGATAAAATAGCTGTCCCAGAGTCCTTATTGGAAATCTCTGGAAAATCCGTGGTAACAAAGTTACGACTAAGAAACCCACTACAGTCACCGAACTGTGGAAAAGAGGAGAGTGGACAAAGATCACACCAGAGCAGTGTGAGAAACTATCGATGTCCTGTGGCCACAGATGTGCTGAAGTCATTCAAAGCAAGGGTTCCTACACATTATCCTCCAGAAATGTTAGTTATAATCTTTCTCTGTGCTACAATCACTGTGTTTTCCACAAAATAAAGGGTTTTGTTGCATAATACAGCCGCACTAAAATTCCTTTAAATTTTGAACAATGAAGATTACATTATTTCTAAAAAAATCAATTGTTCACAGATTGTTCTCTAATTTTCATCTCCACTGTAGTTCAAAGACGACCACAGTCAGCAGCCACAAGGTTTTGCTTTTTTTTTTTTTTTTTTGCTGGCATGTTCATAAAAAAACACTCCTGCACAAATGAGAAGTCAAAGCGTCTCACAGATCGTGAATCTGTTTCTCACTGTAGTCGGTTATTATCACACTTCTGCCGCATCTGTGTATCACAGAGCAACTCTTTGAAACGCTGTGCACATATACTTCAAAGACTGACAGTTCCTTTGCATTAAGGTCTCTTTAGCTGTGCCATTAACCAGATAATCAGTCTGAAATGAATTCACTGTGCAGACGACGAGCCTTTGGAAATATTGCCATTTAAATTTAAATTGCATTTTTAATATATTCCAGTTCAGATATCTCACATTTGCTTTAACTTATTTCCATAATGGTTTCCCCCCATCTATATTTCCTGGGAGTGTATGCAGGTTTTTAAAGGTGATAATTTTAGTTAGGCTGTGTGATATGGACCCATATGGAACTGAGGTACAGTAAACAGAAAACAGTCTGGATGAGCCTGAATAACCAGTATTAGATACATTTTATTTATTTACTAATTTAGTTGAAAATTAGAGACACTAAAAACTGTAAAATGGTTTTGTAAATGTTTCCATTTTTGCTGTATATTCACTGAATTTTTCTGGCAACCACAGCTGTCAGGTGGCTTATTTATTTATATTTCCCCCCCTCATTGCAGTTAAAGAGAAACGAGATATTGAGAAAGAGATTGCAGTTGTGATTTCTTCCTTATGGGATGTACAGGTAAAGAAAACAACAGAAAAAATTGAGTTTGCTCTGTTTGTAAGAACAGACTTGTTCAGGATCACCACTGAGAAATAGTATTGAGTCTTGAATCAAAGAGCTTGTTTGAACAGACAACAGCTTTGGCCCAGTTCACCACAGTGAGGATTTCTCTCTTTATATCGCAACGCATGTTCTTTTGTCTTCACTGATCTTCTGTCTTGTAACATTTCACAAAAAATGACCAAAGGGGTTTTCTGTGGTTTAGAAACACACTCTCAGTTTACTCTCAATACAGAGTTGATGCCGTGTTGTGATTTGAGATCAACAGTATAAATTTTTAGGATATTTTCAGGATAGTCATTTTAAGCAGCATGAAGGACATCAAACTGCTCTGGTGTTTGTGCTAAATACAGTAAAATTCCTCACATTTCAGTAAATGTTTAGATCTCAGACTAATTCAAAATCATAAAGGAATTTGTGAATTAAGGATAAATCTCAGAAGTTAAAGCTCAGAGGCAATGCTTTTTCAAGTAAAGCAGTTGGCTGGAATAAAGAAATAAAAAATAAAATTCTATAAAAATGTGTTCACGTACAGTGCCCTCCACTAATATTGGAATGCTTGGTAGATATGAGCAAAGGTGGCTGTGAAAATAAATCTGCATTGTGTGTCCTTTTGATCTTTTAATGAAAAGAAATCACAAAAATCTAACCTCTCATTAAAGTAAAACAATGGAAAGTGTGGGGAAAATCTCATTATAAAATAATTGTTTTTCTTTAGTTCACGTTGGCCAAACTTATTGGCAGCCAATTATTGCAACGTCCTTTTCCCAGGATAGCAGCTCTGAGTTTTGTCCTATAATGCCTGAAGAGTATGGAGAACACCTGACAAGAGATCAGAAACCATTCCTTCCTACTGAATCTCTCAAAATCGTTCAGATTTCCATCTCTTCTCTTCTCTTCATTTCATCCCACTCATTTTCTATACGGTTCAGGTCAGGGAACTGGGATGACCATGTTGGTAACTCCAATGTGTGCGGTGACACATTTCGAGGTTTGTTTTGGATCAGTGTCATGTACAGTGCCTTGCGAAAGTATTCATACCCCTTCATTTTTTTTTTCATGTTTTATGTTGCAGCCTTGTGTTAAACTGCTTTAAATTATTATTATTTTTTCTCACATCATACACCCATGCACCATAATGACAAAGCACAAAACAACTTTGCAGATTTATTAGAAATAAAAACCTGAAATTATTCCATTGCACAAGTATTCATACCCTTTTCTGTGACACTTGAAATTTAGTTCAGGGGCATTCAAATCGCTTATAGATTTAGGAGTTAACCTGTGGCAAATTCAGTTAGAATGAATATGATTTGGAAAGTTACAAACCACTCAATAAAAGGTCTAACAGCTGAAAATGCATATCAGAGCAAAAACCAAGCCCTGAGGTCAAAAGAACTGCCTGTAGAGCTTAGAGACAGGATAGTGTTAAGGCACGGATCCAGGGAAGAGTTCAGAAAAAAAATCTGCTGCATTGAAGGTTCACAGAAGCATGTAGCCTCCATTTTCCACAATGGAAGAAGTTTGGAACAACTAGGACTCTTCCTAGAGCTGGCTTTCTGGCCAAACTGAGCAACTGATGTAGAAGGGCCTTGGTTAGACTGGTGACCAAGAAGCTGATGGTCACTCTAGTTGAGCTCCATGATCATATATGATGTTTTATTAACAAGGTTCGGGAGGAGCACGATCAGGTAATCAATCTATTTGGCACAGGTGTAACTCGTTTAGCCAATCATCGAATTAACGCATCATATATATAGCCAGCCGTCTTACCTCCATCCAGCGACAGTTTCTTGGCATTCGGTTTAGCGTTGGTCAAAATATCACAGTCACAAAGACAAAACCTTTACTGAGGTTTTTGGATCATCCGTTGCAATCTGCCGGCCTTAGATTCACTTCGCCTCGCTCGACACCACTAGTCCCGCACAGGACCCGGCTTTCGAGCGTCGGGTCGCAGCGACAAGCCTCAGACAAGCCTGGGTCGCGCCCTACTTCTCACCGCAGCAAACCCGACTCGCTTCCCGCTTTGGCTCAGCTATTCACCGATGCCTTTTCCGGCCACAGCGCTGCATGTAGTCAGACCACGAGCTCTCGTAGCAGTCGCTAACGCGAGACGGGCCGTGTTGTTAATTATTTTTAGGTAAGTCCAGTGGTTTAGTGGACCATATACGCAGGTATACGGCGTATACCAACTTTATCAGGCAGCTTTGCGTATACCCACTATTTAAAATCCTTTTTGATGTGCATTATTCAGTAACGTTAGTGTCCCGCATTAGCCAAAATCATGACAGTCTACCACATCCAGTCATATGTGAATAAATGTAAATATTCGCTAAAGACAGTGATGATGCAGTCATCCGGGCCCGGAACCCTTCCCCAGGACAGCACGCCAAAATATGCTTATTACTCGCTCAAGCAGATTAGATGTAAGGGCGAACTCATGAAATGCAAATGGGAGAAACTTACAGAAGGACAAACATCAGTAAAACACTTCACCAATCTGGTCTTTATGGCGGTGTGGCCAAACTCAATCATCTCCTCGGTGAAGACACATGAAAACACACTTGGAATTTGCAACAAATTACCTAAAGAACTCTCAGATTGTGAGAAACAAGATTCTATCGTCTGATGAACCTCAATTCCAAGCATCATGTATCGAGTTAAGCAGGCACTGCTCATCAAATGCACAGTAGCATCCCAAAAGTAAAGTGTGGTGGTAGCAGCCTCATGTTGTGGGGCTGTTTTTCAGTGGCAGGGACTGAGGGACTCATTAGAGTAGAAGAGTCAGTCCAGAGCATTCAGAACCTCAGACTAGGCAGAAGGTCCACCTTCTAAAAGGACAAAGACCCCAAGCACACAGCAAGAGTGGCTTATAGACAACTCTGTGAATGTCTTTGAGTGGTCTTGAACCTAATCAAACATTTCTGGAGAAATGTCTGCAGCCCCCACCCAAGCCGATAGAGCTTGAAAGGTGAAGAGGTGAGGAGAAGAACAGCAGATAAATGGGAAACTTTTCTCATCATACCTAAAATACTTATGGCTGCAAAGGTGCTTCAACTTAGTACTGTGTTAAGGGTATGAATACTTATTCAATGTAATTATTTCAGTGTTTTATTTGTAATACATTTGTAAAGTTGTCACAAATCTATTTTGTGCTTTGTCATTATGGTGTATGGAGTGTAGATTTATGTGGGGGAAAAGTAAAGCAGTTTAATGTAAGGCTGCAATATAACAAAATGTGGAAAAAAAAAAATAAAAATAAAAAAAAATATATATATATATATATATATATATATATATATATATATATATATATATAGGGGTATGAATACTTTCACAAGGCACTGTATCTGAACAAGCTGTCCAGGATCACAGGAAGAAAAATAAACCCAAAACATTAAAGATTCCGCAGTGTATTTAACCATGGACATTAGATACTTTTTATCCCTGTTTGCACCAACCCCTTTTGGTGGGTTCGTGTCTGACAGCTGAATATGCTGGAGTTTCTGGATGAGCAAGAAGGATTTTTCTTGAAACTCTCCAGAACAACAATTTGGCCTTTGTGTTCCTTATATTTATAATCCTTTGGAATAGGAAGTCATGGCTGGACAATTTCATGCTCCTAGTCACCATGGTGTGCTACAAAAAAATATAAATATGAATGGGAATGTACTGTACTTCAGAGATATTTCACTCATAAGAATTTCTAGGGGTGCCAATAATTTTGGCATTGGAGAAACACTTATTTCATAATGTGTTTTTTTCCCCACTCAATTGTTTTACTTCAGTGAAAGGTTAGAATTTTGTGAATTTTTTTAAATAAAAGATGAAGAGATAAACAATGCAGATTTATTTTCACATGCTGGCTTTGCTCATATTTAATGTTATTTAGTGCACATTTATTTAATGGGCACATACTTTTAACTAATTCAACTGTACCTAGAAAACAAACCTACAACCTTGGGACTATGAATGTCATTACTCCACCAGAATCTTAAATCAAGTAAAACACCACATTTTATTTTAAGAAATGCCTGTTAATTCTTGTCAAATCCTGGCAATATTTTAGCATTTGGGTTGTTTTATAAGCGTAATCTCTCTTCAAATAAGTAGCGTTGTCAGCTCCAGTAGTTTGTGAGATCAGCTAGAGTCAATGTTTTCACTCATGGCTTGTGTCACACAATGAAAAACCACACATGCATGTTTGCTCTCTAATTAATCACTCCTGCCACCAAGCTGTGGCTTCCTGTTTACTCACAAGCTTTATTTATCAAGATAGATAGCTGATGAACGGAAAAAACACACTAGCATTTTGTATTTGCATGCAGCATTAAGTTTCTGTCAAATTTATATGTAAATGAATATTTGCACATTTACAAGCAATTCATCATAATTGATTTTTTTCTGTCAGGGTGATTTGGAATCATTTCAACGTGGGCTTCACAGAAGCAAAAGAGCGTGGCGGAGAAGCCGACTGAAACAAATACTCACAGCTGAGAAAAACTAAACACATCGCCTGGGAGAACGGCACATAAACTGGTTATGAATGAAAGCATACAGGAATAAACCAGAGTTGTTCACATCGCCTATCCCTCATGTTGTGTTCCTGTCATTTTGACCCGGAGAGGATTTTCTTTGTCATGAAATTGCTAGTTATTTTTATCACACTGGACTACAACTTACTGACTTTGCTCACACATGGTATAACAACTTCCCCATAAAAAAAAAAGTAGTTTTAAGTATATGTTCCCCTCTTTCATCTTCACCACATCTTGTTAGATTAGATTAGATTAGATTAGATTCAACTTTATTGTCATTACACATGTACATGTACATGTACAAGTACAAGGCAACGAAATGCAGTTTAGGTCTAACCAGGAGTGCAATAAGCAGCAAGTGCAGGATAAAGGTATAATGTACAGTATAAATTATAAGTGCACTGATAGATGTACAGGGGGAAGCTATATGGATAATATTTACAGATGAAGTACTGAGCATAATTTACAGATGATAATTAACTACAATTAGAATGTATAAATAGATGAACACAATATACAGGTTGCTATTACATTTTTTTACAATCGTTTTTGCACTAATAACTGAACCTTAATGTCACTTTTCAAAACTCTAGATACAAAACTCAAAACAGTCTTTATTTGTAACACAGGCTGTCCAGTGTTCAAAACTTCGCATATTGTGTTCATATCTTTAAAGAAGCCTTGCATCAGCAGAAGCATTGTTTCAAAAAATGAATTTATTATGAAATATTATAGGAACATTACTTTAGATCTCCCATACACAAGTTACCCATTGTTTCAATGTGTTTTTGCTAGTACAATCATTAAATATAGTTGTACAAAATATGTGATTCAGGTTTCTTTTTTTTTTTTACTGTAGACTGAGAACAGTATAGACACAGTGGTATCATTGAAATACTGTAATGTGGAATTTACTGATAAAATAAATCTCAGCATAGGTTTTCTAAAGGAAAAATTTAGATTCAAAGTTTTAGCTGTTTTTTTTTCAGCAGGGTACAGTATACAGTTTACAGTATACTGTACCCTGCTGAAAAAAAAAACTGCTAAAACCATCTTAGGCTGGTTGGCTGGTCTTAGCTGGTTTAAGCTGGAAGTAGCTGGCTTTAGCTGGTCTCCCAGCCTGGTCAGGCTGGTTTTAGCTGGTGGTTTCCCAGCCTGACCAGACAGAAAAGTGGCCAATACCCCTCTAAAACCAGCATGCTGACCAGCTATGACCAGCTAAAACCAGGCTGGTTGACCAGCTAAAAACAGCCAAACAGCCTAGGCTGGTTTTGGATGTTTTTTTTTTTTTTTTTTCAGCAGGGCTAATTTGTGTACCAAAGTCCTTTTTTTTTTTTTTTTTTTTAACCAGGGTAGCCATTAACTCATTAAAACCACAAAAGCAATAACATAAAAATGACATTGCATTCAGTAATGTTGAATATGAAAATGTGTTCTGTAAAAGAGGTACATGGGGCCATAGAAACCATATCTGATAAAGAATGAAATATGACATCCATAAATACACGGTAAAAAAAAAAAAAAGTACTGCAGAGGTACAATTTTGTTCCTGGGCAACAAAACATATAAAGGTACCTTTAAAGGTACACAATGGGTCCTTATTGTACAATTATGTACCCAAAAAATTGATTGTACCCTTGGTAACACCTCAGTGACAGCTACTTGTACCCTAAAAGGTATAGTTTTGTACCGTTTTTTCTGAGAGTGTAGTGTAGTTCATCTGGGTCATATTCTGTGGTAACTGGTGTCAAATGATCTATCCTGAAACATGCACTATTTTCCATAAAAGCCATGCTTCAAGGGTAATGCAACAGTTACTTATCATTTTAAGCAGACATATCAACTGATAGTTCAATCTTTGTAATGAAATGAATGCACACTCATCTCAGATGTAATGTGTGAGTTGCATTTTTAAATAATAATACTTTGATGTTAAGTTGTGTCATTTTAACCCTTTATAGGGCACTCATTGAAATACTTGGAAATTCAAAAATTCAACCCCAGAGTGTTATTGGAGGTTATTACAAGACCTTTAAACTTTTGTGACTTAATTTTTTTTTTTATGTTTTTATGTTGAAAATTAGGTTAAATGAAGTGATCATATATAGTTACTTGCCGGTCTATGGTATCTTTTTTCCCCCAAAAAAATGTGTATACATTTTAAATATAAGGCATAAATAAATACATAAAACATATATAATATTCATAGAATATTTATTTAGAAACAATTTACACACACACAAAAAATTTATATATATATATATATATATATATATATATATATATATATATATGTATGAACACAAAAACTTAACAGAATATTTATTTAGGAAATTAAAAATCTTGCTGTCTTCCTCGTCAGAACCCTAGATGGGGTCAGCTGGCACAACAAAACTGACTTCTATCCATAGAATTGTTGAGTAGACAGCTGCGAAAGAAAAGGTTTCTGAGTCAGTATCAAGCCCATGTTGATTTGTTTGTGAAAGAAAAGTGCAGATCTACTGAAAACATATAATATTCACATAAATAGTAAATTTATAATAAGAACTGAAAAAAATAGCATTAAGTACTGGTGGTACCACCTATTTTAGCAGAAATAATAAACACCAATCTATTGGTACTAAAACCAAAATTACAAATTTTTCACTGTTTATTTCTTGATCATTTCAATAAATGGTTTAAGTTTGACACTGGATTACTACATCATGGTATACAAGCCTTAGCGATATTCAGTGGACAAAAAACAGGCATAAAAACAGCCAAACTATCACTTGCCTTACTTTTACCTGAACCGGGCGTATGCCTAAAAATGGACATTCTGTTGTGTTACCACAAACGGGCGTATGATCAAATATGATCACACCATTTTTTTTACCACATCGTTCACTAATTTCTAGAAATCAAACGCAAACAACGTCTATATCACCATATAACACAACTATTCAGCAATATAATGTGTGAGTTTCATTGACTTACCATTGTGCATTTCGATGCTTTCTCCGTTTTTGTGGGACAAAGTAGGAGCGTAAATCAGCATTTTCTCATTCCGGAAGCACGTTGAAGTTTGAAACGCCCCAGACAACTTCCGATTGGTCAGATGCCATTGTGTCTCTATCCGCGACGTAGACTAACATCTGTTGATTGGCTGGGACAAATCCATGTGCTTACACGATCTCATACAAGGGAGGCAGACGCTATTGAAAATGTTCGATTAAGTGATCAAATATGGTGCCTCGCCCTATAGGTGATTTAAGTTCAATGAACAAATGATCTTTGGCTTATATGTATTGTATCCAAGCATTTGAAAAATGTGCATTTTGATCATTGGTTGTGAATTATGTGTCTAGAGTTTTGAAAAATGACATTATAGTTCTGTTATTAGTGCAAAAACGATTGTAAAAAGCTGTAACTATAATATAAATTGCAGGTAGATTTGAACATGATATACAGGTTGCTGTTTACTAAAGTAGAATTTACAAATAGACGTGTAGATATAGATTTATCACAGATTTTCAATATGTATATGTGCAATGGAAATGTGCATTTACAAATGGGTATGTACAGTGTACTGCAAAGAATATTAAATAGTGCAATGGTAGTGGGGAGAGTGTGGGGTGGGTGAGAGGGGCAGGTGTCATTGGGGGGGCAGAGTTCAATAAGGAGACAGCTCTGGGAAAGAAGCTGTTCCTCAGTCTGCTAGTTCTTGTCCTGTGGTATCTGAAACACCTGCCGGAAGGCAGGAGAGAAAACAGTTTGTGGGCGGGGTGAGAGGAATCCTTAAGAATACTGCGTGCTCGACGCAGACAGTGTTTCTTATGAATGTCCTCAATGGATGGGAGTGGAGTCCCTATATGCGTTGAGCAGTTTTCACCACCCGCTGCAGTGCCTTACGCTCCGCAACAGAGCAGCTTCCATACCAGACTGTGACACAGTTTGTAAGGATGCTTTCTATCGTGCAGCGATAGAAGTTCACCAGGATAGCTGAGGACAGCTGGTTCTTCTTAAGTGTTCTCAAGAAGAACAGGTGCTGGTGAGCCTTCTTGACCAGGCTGGAGGTGTTGGTGGTCCAGGATAGGTCCTCTGAAATGTGGGTCCCTGGAACTTAAAAGATGAAACAGACTCAACAGCCATCCCGTTGATGTGGATGGGTTTGTGTGAACCTCTTCTTCCCTTCCTGAAGTCCACAATGAGCTCCTTGGTTTTGGTGGTGTTAAGGAGCAAATTATTGTTTGTGCACCATGTGGCCAGATGCTGAATCCCCTCCCTGTAGGCAGTCTCATCATTGTTGCTGATGAGACCGATCACCGAAGTGTCGTCTGCAAACTTGATGATGGTGTTAGATCCATACACAGGCCTGCAGTCGTGGGTGAAGAGGGAGTAGAGGAAGGGGCTCAGCACACAGCCCTGTGGTACACCAGTGTTGAGCATGACAGTAGTGGAGCAGATGTGGCCTGACCTAACATGCTGAGGTCTGTTGGTCAGAAAGTCCATAATCCAGTTACACAGTGAGGTGTTAATGTCCAGGTCTCTAAGTTTGGTGATTAACTTAGAAGGTATGACAGTGTTGAATGCTGAGCTGAAATCAACAAACAGCATTCGTGCATATGTGTTTGTATTGTCCAGGTGTGTGAGTACAGAGTGCAGCGCTATGGAGACTGCATCATCTGTGCTCCTATTGCCACGGTAGGCAAACTGGTGTGGGTCCAGTGAGGATTGGAGAGAATCCTTGAGGTGTGAGAGGACCAGCCGCTCGAAGCACTTCATAATGATGGGTGTGAGTGCTACAGGGCGGTAGTCGTTCAGGCATGTTGTGTTGGAGTGTTTTGGCACTGGCACAATGGAGGTGGATTTAAGACATGTGGGAACAGTTGCTTGGGCAAGGGACATGTTAAAAATATCTGTGAATACCCCAGCGAGCTGCTCTGCACATGCCCTCAGTACGCGGCCAGTAATACCGTCTGGTCCAGCAGCCTTGCGCACGTTGATCCGGCTCAGTGCAGTGTGTACATCAGAGGAGGTTAGTGTGATGGGTGAATGGTCGGTTGAGGGAACGATCTTGTCTGTATTGTCTCTCTCAAAGCGAGCATAAAAGTCATTAAGCTCATCCAGGAAGAAGACGTTAGTGGCTGTGGGGGTGGAGTGGCTGGGTCTGTAATCGCTGATGGCCTGAATGCCCTGCCACATGCGTCGAGGGTCAGAGTTAGAAAAGTGCTCCTCTAGCTTAAGTTTGTAGCAGTGCTTGGCCTTTTTGATGCCCCTCTTCAGATTAGCCCTGGAAGTGCTGTAGGCCTGTGCATCACCTGATCTGAAGGCAGTGTTGCGTGCTTTCAGCAGGAGACGCACCTCCTTGTTCATCCATGGCTTCTGATTAGGGTATATTGTTGTGTTCCCAATAAAAATAACTGGCCTACAAAAATTGCTTGTAAATTTCTCATTATGCAATATTATCACCAAATCTTGTATTCAATTTTTATATAGTGTCTAGTGCACCAAACCAGCCAAGATTCATCAGATTTCAAGTCATAAAAAGGGATTGCATGGAGCTCCCAAACTCATTAGATCCCAGTATGTAGCTTAGCGATTCAAACTCTGTTTCTTTAACAAGAAAAAAAAAAAAAAAAAAAAAAAACATTAAAAGATCGTTCACCTGATTATGTATTAGGCTGAGAATAGAAGCAGCCTCCAGCTCTTGTATAATGAAAGGTCAGGAAGGAAAGCATGTGGAAATGTTCCTGTCCTGTGGCTGTTTTACTTTCACCTTTTAAGGTTTTGGAGTCAGACTTTTCCACAGGACCTGCTGCTGCTGCAAACATTCAAGTCTTATTGACTGTAACTTATTATAAATTTAGAGTTCACCAGAAAAAAAAAAAAAAAACTCACAGGCAGCAGATTAGACCTGATAACAGGCTGGAGGCTTTGATAATGCTTTATGAGTTAGAGTTTTCCATTAAACACATATTTATTATGTTTGTTGATAATATGAACTTATTCTGGTCTACAAAGATAAATATCTTATATTTAGTGAAGTCTCTGTAAAACAGCTACTGAATATAGAACATTTGGATGCCATAGGTGCATTATTTTATCGTTATTGTTATCATTTCGCTACATAAGACCCTTATTCCTCGGCTGGGATGGTGTAGAGCCCTTTGAAGCGGCATTATAACTGCAATTTGGACCTTCTACCCATTGAAGTCCACTATATAGAGAAAAATCCTGAAATGTTTTCCTCAAAAACCTTAATTTCTTTTCAACTGAGGAAAGAAAGACTTGATCTTGGATCACATGAGGCCGGGTGAATAAATTATCAGGAAATTTTTATTCTGTGAGTGAAATTTTCCTTTAAGTATGCAAATTGTGTCATGTTTCTATGCTGTCTGTTCAAGAGCTAGTCAGTCTCATTCATGTTACCAAAGTAATAAGGAAGGGAATGAGAGTATGAGAGAGAGCTGAGCTCCCAGCTCAGATATTTTTAGCAGTTTATCATAATGAGTTATAAATGGGTCTCCCTCACTCAACAGGAGCTCGGCGGACTGCTTAAGACGACGCGGCTCGTCCTAATGACAGTAATGAGATAGAGCCACACACACACCAGCCTCCTGTTCTTCCTTTCCAGCCAAAAATGTTTCATTCTGGATCCAGTCTCCTCTCCTCGCCCTTCACGCATCACTGACCTTTAATCTGTGTCGCATGGAAATGCTTAACGTCTTCCGGATGCTAATTTGAATTCCCAAAAATGGGCTTCTAGGCTACAGATTTCATGATAATGTTAACAATAACACAAACAGAAAACAAAAGAATTAGCTTTAGCAGGGGATCTCATGGCTGAATGAATACACACCTGAAATGCAGCACATCACAAGATCCAGATATAATCCTCTGAGGAACAGGAAGTGTTGCTGTTGTTCTGTTGAATGATTCTGTCAAAACACAACAAAATAAAGCGGATGATTTGACCAATCAGAATAGAGTATTCCTGTGGGAATCATGTGTCTTCGGGTTTAGTTTGGAAACTGTGGTAGTTTTTTCTTCTCACAATATTGAGAGATATAAACTCAGAATTATAACTTTGATAAGTTTTCATCTTGCAGTGCAGTTGTTATTGTCCCAACCAAATTAATAAATAAAACCAAAAAAACATTCTATTCTCTATGGAAGCCTGCTTCCGCCACTGAATACATACTCATTTTCCTCTCAAAATTGCACGTTATGACTTACAATTCTGATTTTATTTTTCTCAGTTGTGAGTTTGTATCACGCTATTCTGAGAAAAAAAGTTAGTTATGAGCTGATATCTCACAATTCTGACTTTATAACTTGTAATTGTGAGTTTATATTAAACAATTCTGAGAAATATCTCGTAAATTTCACACAATTCTGACTTTTGTGTTTATATTACACAATTTTGAGAAAAAAGTCAGAATTGTGAGTTTATATCTTGCAATTCTCAGGTAAAAAATTTGGAATTGTATAGTATGAATTGTAAAGTTTTTATCTCGCAATTCTGACTTAATTTCTTGCAACTGCGAGTTTATCACACAATTTTGTGAAAAAATTCAGAACTTACAATTTTGAGTTATAAAGTCACAATTCTGACTTTTCTTTCTCAGAATTGTGTGATATACACAAAAATTGCAAGATAAAAACACAATTATGACTTTTCTGACTGAATTGTGAGTTTATATTACGCAATTCTGAGAAAAAAAGTCAGAATTGTGAGTTTATATCTCACAATTCTGACTTCATTTCTTGCAATTGTGAGTTAATATCTTGCAATTCTGACTTTTTACCTCGCAATTGTGAGTTTATCATGCAAATCTGACTTTTGTGTTCATATCATATACAATTCTGAGGAAAAAGTAAGAGTTCTCCATTTATATGTTGCAATTCTGACTTTATTTCTTGCAATAGCTAGTTTGTATCTGACTTTATAACTTGCAACTGTGAGTTTATATCATGCAGTTTTGAATTCTAAACAGGCTTCCATAATAAAAGAAGGAAAATTCAGAAACTGAAAAATCGCAATTACCTTTTTTTTCATTCTGTGGCAGAAATGGGCTTTCATAGGATATAGCAAAAAAAAAAAGATATAATCTTATGATTTTGAGCAGATTATTTGTCATCCTGCACTGTAAAAAGTTTTTTACCAGATTCAACTTAAAAACCTAAATTCAGCAGCTGCCTTAAGTTTTTAAGTTAAATCAGCTTAAAACTACAAGTCATTTTAACTTATTACAATAAAAATGAGTTGATATAACTTGTGAGTTTAAATGACTTGAGCTGATTTAACTGATTTTAAAATCTTAAGGCAGCTGCTAAACTTAAGTTTTTAAGTGGAAACTGGTGAAAACTTTTTACAGCGTGAAAACACCTTTACAGCTCATTAACATGTTAAATTAACGTTTCTGATTTCAAGATGACTAAAATAATGGCAAAAACAGCTGAAGCAGCATGTAAAGAGTGTGTTAACCTTTCTTTCAAAAATTCTCTCTCTATAACACCACCATTAAAATGAAGGGCAGGATTAGAAAGCAGTTTCTGTCAATCCTCCCGTGTCTACTCACTGTTTACATTTTCCCAGGAAGGTGCACCAAAACCTGTATCCATGGAAACTACTGAGAGCCAATCAAGAGTCCTTTAAGCGCATCATGTGACCCAGAGCCTGTTGAGAGATGCATTGAAGTTGGCAGTCAAGCTGTCTGCTGACAGCATTTTATTAAAAGAAAAATACAAACCATTGAGACGGAAAAGCTCCTTAGAGCACAACGAAGAGAGAGAGAGCCGGGGGAACGAGAGGGCTACGGCTTTTACAGGTTGAAAGGGGAAAAGATTGTTGTCCTTTCATGTTGAGGATGCATTTCACACCTCAGAGAAGGTGAATGAATTGTGAACGATGGGGTGGACGTTTGCTTTGCTGAGACGATTGTGTATTCTAGGACATTTTAACCACTTTGCTGTAGAAATAACACTTTAGTTCTCTCATAAGTTCATATCAAGGATCCTCTGCTGAAGAATCGTCAAGTTCAACAGAAAATTAAACTAAGCTTAAACACAAAGAGTCTGCTTCAAAACCTAGTGACAGGCCTCATTGTCTGATATCTGCATAGGAAGTTGCCTGCTAAGGGTGCATCGTTGGTAAAAGTGATTTGGAAGAATCTATTTGTCACCTATATGCAAAACTTCAAAAACAGAAAGGAAAAATCAATTTTTAGTACATTGTTGTTGTGTAAAGATACCCTGAAATGCCTCTATGATGCTTTAAAACGCTGTCTAGTTTGGCAGTTCACTAGGCGACAGAGCCATATTTACTCGTGGAATCTCTCTCTCCCTCTCACACAAGCTATTTTTACCTGCCACAAACACAGTTTCTTATCAGAGGCCTTGAAACTACCTGTCCACCTCAATCAACATGCTTGGCTTTCAGTGTTGAGCCTGATGTGCCTCAGTTATTAGAGCATAAGATCTTTCTCTCTCACACACACACTCTCTCTCTCTCACTTAAATCTTTCACTACCTCTCTCTGTGTTAGTGAGAATGTCAGATTCCTTTCTCTTTATGGAGCACCATGACCTGCATGTAAGAACACCGGCCTTGATCCCAGTTTCTCCCTCTGAGGGGATTTTTTCATGTTTTGCTCCATCAAAGGTTTCTCAGCACTACATGTTATATAAACTACATGTTTTTACCTGCAGGATATTTGGAACTGAAGACTGCTTAGCAGGAGGCTTGCAAATTAAATGCAACAGCAGTTACAGCACAAGATATGCAAAAAACTGATGGGTAACACTTTTAGTTTTAGTATGACACTAGATGGATATGACAATAGATCTGCTACTCTGCTGCTGTTGGTTATTGCTGTCATTGTAGATTCCTGCAAGGAAGTACAGGAACTTGCTACTACCAATACATATGCTGATACGGTGCTGTGAGTATTTAATACATACTGCTGCTACATGAATAGCATATAAAATAGCCCGTAGCATCTATACAGGTGGAGCTGGGGAGGTGGAGGGTTTCAAAGGAACTTTAAAAGCACACTGCGAAATGCTCTAGTGAATGCTAACCAGTCATTTAAATGTAAGGCAGTAAGCTCATTGGCTGCGTATGCAACATGAACCAATCAGCTTGTGCCAAGTCATTTAATGCTGTGAATATCATCAGTTTACATTAAGGACCCATCAGCCTGAACCATCTAGAGTTTCATGATAGAACTTGGCATTTATTCATTAAGGACAGAACAGTAGTTTAAAGTGTTACCAACTAATTAAGATATTAGTGTCAACTATGGTGCATTGTATCCAGGGTTTGAACATACGACAAAGCGACCATTGCAAATCATTTGTACTTTGTCATAAATAGAACGAGGCACCAGTTTACTATTATTTGTGCCATGCTGCGCAGTATCCAGTGTAGACAGCATTACTGGTTTGCATTATTGCTTCAATTCAAACGAAACCAGAGAGCCAGCAATGTCATTATTTGTTGCGTAGTGAAGGATATGTTCAAGCAAGCAGAAGCTGCTCAATTAGGCTGTATTTATCTATCATGATGAGTCACAAGTTCAGTATTGGTGCTAATTCTGCACAGATTTGTCTTTCATGTCTTGATACATATTTTTTCCCCCCACAATTGGCAGGTTGGCGGGTGTTAATTTCAAACCCTAATTGTGTCATATTTTAATGCATGCAAAAGAGATTTGAAATCTCCAGCAAAGGTGATTTCTCTCTCTCTCTCTCTTTCTCTTTTTTTCAAAAGCTAAATATGGCTTCATATGACTTGTGAATGTAGGGCACAAAACTAAAATTGTGCCATTCCAAATCTGTATGACTTTTTGAGTTCTTTCCAACACAAAAGACGATATTTTGGAGAATGCTGTCCAACAAACAACATTAAAGCCCACAGACTTGCATTGTATGTCATTTATCTGCTGTAATATTCTTAAAATATCCTCTGTGTTTCATCAACACAACCTCGTAACTATTTTTATGTTATATGCAAATTTGTGGCTAACCTATGAATCCTAATTCTTACTTATTTTCCAAAATCCAGACATTTTCATACAATTCACATCATATAAATTCATATGAAATTGTCACCTTGTAAATGATACAAGGTGACACAAGGTTAAATAAATTAACAGAATTGCCTTTCTTTTTAGTGAACTATACTATTAACAGTGATGGGGAATAGCATTATAGGCATTATAAATCAATGGCATTACTTTTTTGGTATTACTTTGTTATGTAAATTTAAAAAAATATCAATAAAATGTGATATTACTATAATTAAAATACTATAATTGAGCTCCCTGAAGTGGTTTTTATCCAAGTAGGCTCTTTCTCAGCCATAGGACATGCAAAGCTGCGCAGTGCATCATGTTGCGTTGCATTCTTCTTCTGAGGTAAATTTTGGCTTATTCCTCTTAGCACGTCGTCTTAGAGCAAAAGTAGTCGGGATGAACTTGATGAATGTTCACATTTGTTTGCGGAGGTGATGTGGGCATTTACCTACAAGTCTGTGCATCTCACATGGATGTTTAAAATTGAAAAAGCGGAGCTGCTCGTTGGTATGATAACATTAGAGATAATGAGTTTAGATGGGATAAACTGGGGCTTGCATTGGTATCATACGGATTACTTTATCAGAGAATATTTGTTTTCGACATGACTTTAATTTCTATACAAATATTTCTCATGTCTGTGAGGCAGGTATTCACTGAGATTTCAGGTTGTATTATTTACATGTCTGTAAAGAGAGGTGACAGAGACTGAGATGGCAGAGAGTGCACCCTGTTCCTTTTTTATTTTACAAGAGCACATTGTTTTGTTATTATGACTATACCAAAACAAAAGTAGACACATGCCTTATTCTTATCTGTACGACCCCAGAGGGTTAACAGTGTTGCTGCGGGATGTTTTTCATGTCTGCAGGTTGAAGCGACCCCAATAACGTGATGTTTAGCCCCTGGAAGGTGTCTCTCACATTGTCCCACAGCAACATTAAAATAGCATAGATTACTGTACAATGTTTTATTAATTTAACATTTAATATTGGGGGCATCCACATTATTTGACATATTTTAACATTTTACAATAGTTACTTTTCCTGGTAATTAGTTACTTTTAAAATGATGTAACTTTAGCTCAGTTACTATTTGTGAGAAGTAACTAATAACTATAACTAATTACTTTAAGTAACATGCCCAACACTATTAAAGACCAGTTATGTTAGAATCAATGATGCAAACTTAATCAAATATGAGAAATTCATTTCTGAAATAAAGTATCATTATTCAGCTCAAGTCAGTTGAGTGTTGATTCAGTTCAGTTCAGTACTCATGTAAAGTTCATGAATTATTGAACAAATTCAATTCAGCTATATACAGATGAAAATAGTGTCATTATTCAGGCTGAATTAGTTCGATGTTGATTCAGTGCAGTTCAATAACAGTGTCTATACTGCAAAACCAACAGTGTCCTGTAGTGTCAAATCAATAATATTACTGAATATTTAGTGTCGTTTAAACCCCAACTGAGCAAGCCAAAGCCAGCCCCCATACCAGATCATTTGCATTGCACAGAAAGAAAACAGAAAGGATATTGTTCAAAAGAACTCATTCTGAGTTCAATGGTAGATAGATAGATTTCAACTTTTACCTTGTTTAGAAAAAAGCAAAAACCATGCAGTTGTGTGAGAGAGTGAGTTCAGTTCATCTGGTGAATTTCCATTACAGCTAAAAGGATGCAGAAAGTGACCAACAGATGGAGACAGAAGCGCAAGGAGAGTCAGATGGAGAAAGTGAGCCACTGAAAGTGAGGTTGTTAAAATTACCAACATATAAATAAGTGTTAGTAATGGGCTGTGATATTAAAACTACATTTGTCTGGCGATTATTCACAGAGGACAGCAGTGTGTTATGTGTGCTAAGACAGTGAAGGAAAGCCTTTTCACCCTCATGACACTTCTTCGAGATGAACCCAAGAGTCCAGCGAGCGTGACCTCCGCTCAAGTATACCGACCTCTACTCGGCATTCACCTCTACACAAGATAGATAAGTGATATCTTTCAGAAAAACAAATACAGACCACCACCACTCACTCAATACAAATCCTCTCTTTGTAATTGTGCGGCGTTGAAAGACTCCTTTACATGTTCGCAGCTCCCAGCATGCTCTCTGTTCACCTGGTGACACCAACAGAAAGAGCGAATTTTCTAGAAGCCGGAGCACAGCGGTGAACTGCGCTAAGTGGCCGGCCTTTGTTGGTTCTTTTAAGCTCACTTTTTCTCTATTGCTTTTCCTTTTTCTTTCCGACCATCCAGGCAGCAGCGACAGGGAATCAATCCTTTAGAGATCCCCAGCAGGTAGAGCTCTCCCTGCCTGTCTCTCTCTCTCTCAGACTCCCTGTTGATCCGCATTCATCAGGCACATCAAAGGGCAGCTCAGGATGCTGCTGTGTCCCCGGTTTGCCAGCCCCTCCTGGTTGATTCTGCCGCCCATCAGGAAACAATCTCCCCTCTACCGCACAGACTCATCTAATCAATGTCGAGGTTTATGGCTCTCGGAGTTCCTACGGCTCCTGCGAGGAGCTAAAGGCCTGTGAGGTAGAAAGAGTCTTAGGAGAGAATGACGGCAGACTGAGACTCGAGGGAGAGTTTCACTGCATCGGATCCCACCCGCGAAAAATCACCAGCTCTTTAGTCTCAGTTGTTTTCTTCAAGACAGCAATGAGATCAAATACAGGTTTCTGCTTCTTGGATTTTTCTCCTGTCATTCTAGTAATGTAATTTCTCTACTCAGATTTGCCAAGAAAGTCTGCAATGAAAATTATCAATATGAACTCTCATTTAATTCTCATCCATTTCTTCTTTGAACTTTAGGAGAAACATCTGTGACCTGTAAACATACTGACCTTTAAAGGATAAGTTCACTTCCAGAATAAAAATTTCCTGATTTACTCACCCCCATGTTTCCCAAATGTTCATGTCCATTTGTCTTCTTCAGTCTAAAAAGAAATTAAGGTTTTTGAGGAAAACATTCCATGATTTTTCTTCATATAGTGGACTTCAATGGGGATCAATGTGTTGAAGGTCCAAATTGCAGTTTCAATCCAGCTTCAAAGGGCTCTACACATGCCCAGCCAAGGAATAAGGATCTTATATGCCATGCTTGGCCATTTTCTAAATATATATATATATATACATATATATATATATGTATGTGTGTGTGTGTGTGTGTGTGTGTGTGTGTGTGTGTGTGTGTGTGTGTGTGTGTGTGTGTGTGTGTGTGTTTTAACCACAAAAGCTTGACACCACTGAAGTCCACTATATGGAGAAAATCCTGGAATGTTTTTCTCAAAAACCTTACATTTTCTAAATGCTTTTCTCATATAAAAACACAAGATCTGTTTCTCCCAGATGGCATAAACATTCAAAAGAGACTGAGAAAGAAGAAAGAACACCAAATAATCTCAAACAACTTACAGTTTTTCTCAATTGCTAAAACACTATAACCAGTCTTTTGAACTAAAATTTCAAAACTATAACGCCATTTCTCAAAAAGCACACCCATTTCCCTAAACATTAAACACTATTCCCTGCTTTGACACATGAGTTATATTTGGTGAACTGTTACTGCAAAACTCTACACACAAATCCCTACATTTCTCAGTGCTTACACCATGTGGTCATTTAGAAAGCACAAGCATTCAATATTGTTCACTCAAGTCTGCGAAGTTTGAGCTCAATTAGCACACAATTACCCAATTGGAAACACTAGGAGTCAAAATTTAGCACACACTAATCAGAATCTTCAATAGAGATAAAAGAGCCAAAGTCAGCTTACAGTGTTTCTCAGTCACTTTGGTGCATTTCTCAGATCAGAAATGAAATTGCCAAAACTACTTGTTCAACATCCACATCATCTAGTCTCTTGTGCACATCATAAAAAGCGTCTCTTTCTTCTGATCAAGTTGTGATTGCTTTGGCACATTCATACAACTGATTATATACATTTTTCTGCGGTTTCCTACATTATCAGTTGCTATTGTCATGTTGCTCAAAATGTATTATATATTTCTCTGTGCAAAAGTCTTACCCCTCAAAACATCAAGTCATTAGCTCATCGTATAAGTCATTACCTACTGTAAATGCAAAATTTTTGATCTAGTTGTCATAAACTGTCAATCATATATTCTACACATTTCTATTAGACTTTTTGTAAATTTGGCATGAATTATTCAAGTGAATCTTGACTTTCACTAATGAAGATAATATAGATCAACCAATGATAAAGCAGTTCTCTGAAAAAGCTCAAAGGTACATTTCATGAACCTTCAATTGGAAAGCATATATAGACAGAGGACAACGCAGGAGTTACAAATTCTGACAGTGGGCTTTCTCATTTTTATTTTCACCTTTGTGCCCATATTTCCTTTTCTTTTCTGTTTCACAATGACGTTGTAATGCATTTTTTTTTTGTCAGACCACTAGTACAAGTGTAACTTTGAATCCTATTCAGTCTTTTTCAATCAATATCCCACCTATAGTAATGTGTAATTTTGAAGAGGAAGAGTAGGAGGTGAAAGAGGAAGAGGAGGA
The DNA here is from genome assembly GCF_049309525.1 of Garra rufa. Lineage (NCBI taxonomy): Eukaryota > Metazoa > Chordata > Actinopteri > Cypriniformes > Cyprinidae > Garra > Garra rufa. Next base: position 15,419,027 of record NC_133376.1, read on the forward strand.
GAAGAAGGAGAAGGATGATGACGACAACGACAACATGGAAGAGACAGGAAGGGCAAGGGAAAGAAGACAAGCAGTCTCATATATTTTAGTTGATGGGTGCCAGGGTTGGATTAGGCATGCAAGAGGATTTGACCCCTGCTGCCTGGCCAGGGCTAATTTAGCCTGTGATGCTGAAGAGGTTCTTTGGCCTGTTCCAGACCAAACACAGGATGTTGGGCAGAATAATTATTTTGTTGTTGTTTGCTGTTTTGTTCCGTTTTCTACAGTACATTACTGTAAAGTAAGAAATAAAACACTTGCAAATACATACAGTTGTTGTGTTCATCATGTGGAAAGTTTTTTTTTATTGTTTTAGTAGTATTGTTTTGAATTTATCTCATCAGTGTGTAAAACTGTGTTGTAGTGTGAGTTTTTTTGAGGATTTGTGTGTCATGTCTGAGAGCAAAGTTTGGTTTTTCAGCAAGATTGAGTTGTTTTGAGTGGAGAGCTTCATTTTGACCTCAATATAGGAAGTTTGGGGAATTGAGTTAGGAGTTGTGGATTTGTGTTTAGAGTTCCGCAAATAAGAGGCATAATTTCAAGAAATGTGTTTAAGCAATTGAGAAAAACTGTAAATTCGTCAAAGTCTGAGATCAGCAAGAGCTTAAAGATTTCAACCTGAAGAAAAAATACAAATTGAATCCTGTATGTCAGTTGTTTCTCCCAGACAGCAATGAGATTAAATGAGGATCAAATGGAGACTTTGGCCTAAGTCTCCTGAGAAAAAAAAAAAAAAGAAGTAATCTCATGTCTCAAACTGTGCTCAGATTTGCAATCAAAAGTCAGAGATCTCAATATGAACTCTAATATAGTTCATTGAATTATTTGATTCTAATATGATTGATTTGAATTATTTTAAAGACTTTAATGTGTGAGTACAAAGGATCAGTCAGTCAGTTTTTATTTGTGGCTAAGAATGAAAAAAACATGTGAGTATTGATCTCGAAATGAATGAAAACATCATTAGGTCTTCATCAAATTACATTAAAGACTTTCATAATAAGGTAACTTTAAAAAACTTTAAACTTTAAAAGAGAAAAGCTCCCAAATAATCTCATAAGTCTCAAATTGTATTCAAGTATCTGACCTCAATATAAACTCAAACATTTTTAATCAAATTCTTCCAAGACCAAAGGATCTGATTTTATTGGAGACTTTGATACTTAAAACAGCAGTACACTCTTGAACGGTTCTTCACAGCAATGCCACAGATGAACTATTCAGGCAAAGATTCTTTAAAGAAACATTTTGTTACCTTTTTATAATTTGAAGAACCCTTCTTTCACCACAAATAACCTTTTGTGAAACAGAAAGGTTCTTCAGATGGTAAAGGTTCTTTATCGAACCATTTAAACAAAAAAGTTATTCTATGGCATCGCAAAGCACCTTTATTTTTAAGAGTGTACACTTAAAATTAAAGGTTCTTTAAAAGGTTCTTCACAGCGATGCCAAAGAAGAACCATTTTTGGTTCCACAAAGAGCAATTCAGTCAAAGGTTCTTTAAAGAACCATCTCTGTCTTACCTTTTTATAACCTGAAGAACCTTCTTTATCCAAAAAAGAATCTTTTATGAAACAGAAAGGTTCTTCAGATGTTAAAGGTTCTTTATGGAACCATTTAGACAAAAAGGTTATTCTATGGCATTGTGAAGCACCTTTATTTTTAAGAGTGTAGGTCTCCTGAGCTATAAAAGAGCAACATCTAAACAATTTTACTCTGGAAAGGCTTAAAAAACTTCTCAATTATTTCTCAGATTATGAGATTTTCAGGCAATAAGATTCAAGAGAGATCATGAAAGAATAAGAAAAAGTCTCAAACTGTGCTCAAAAATCTGAATCTTAGTAGTTTCTCAACAAAACCTTAAGAAAGCAAAACAAATTGAATTGTGTATGTCAATTGTTTCTCCCTGACAGAAATGAGATTAATCAGGGATCAAATGGAGATTTTTGCTTAAGTCTCCTGAGAAAATCTCAAACTGTGCTCAGATTAGCCAAGACACCTAAGTCAGCCATCAAAAGTATCAGTATGAACTCAGGTATTTCTCATTAAATTCTTTCAAAAAACAAATTATCTGATTTTTATTGCAGTCTTTGATATCTACTGAGTTTGAATTATCATTTTATGTGCGTTTGTTTTTCTGCTTTCATTTCTCATTAGGACTTTAGGAGAAACATCCGAGTAAAGAAGTGACAACAGGAGGTCTAGGAGGTCTTTTCTCATAGAAAATCTTAAGGAAAATACAAATAATATATCTTATCTAAACTGTTTCTCAAATAAATTAAAACATAAATCAAATGGAGACATTTGCTTAAACCTCCTGAGGAAAAAGCTCCAAATATTCCTAAATCTGAGATCATTATATAAGCAGAAATACAAAATGGATCTTGTATGTCAGTTGTGTTGAATGAGATTCAATGGAGACGTTGGACAAAAGACCTTGTGCCATCTACACTCTTAAAAATAAAGGTGCTTCACGATGCCATAGAAGAACCCTTTCTAAATGGTTCCATAAAGAACCTTTAACATCTGAAGAACCTTTCTGTTTCCAAAAGGTTATTTGTGGCTAAAGAAGGTTCTTCAGATTATAAAAAGGTAAGAAAGAGATAGTTCTTTAAAGAACCTTTGACTAAATGGTTCTTTGTCGAACCAAAAATGGTTATGTTTATGGAATCGCTGTGAAGAACCTTTTTAAAGCACCTTTATTTTTAAGAGTGTATGCTCAAATTTGACAAGAAAGCAAAATTTGCAATCATAAGTCATATTCATCCCAAAGAGATGCTATTCACGTTAATTGGTACCCTTTTATGTCAAGAAGGCAATTGTAGGAGAAACATCTGAAACAAAGTTGATACTTCAGTGAAACAGAACTAAGAAGTTAAGTCTTCAAACTATAAAGGAGCAATCTCTGAGCAATAAATGTTCCTTTTGGAGGTCAAGAGAGAAAAACAGGTGTGTTGATTGATAGCAGTGTGATGAGATGGTAAAGTTAAGTAGGGATGAGGGTTGTGTAAGAGACTAACTTCATGCTGTGGTGATCTGACAGCGTTTGAGAGGGGAGGAGCTCACAGTTCTGTGATCCAGAGACGAGCCGAGACAGAATAAAGCCTGAGAGACAGATTATGCTCGGCTCCAAGACAAATGAGAAGAAACATCTGAACTCTATCTGCAGTGGCAAACAAAAGGAATGAAGGGATTAGAGCAGTCAAGCAGTCCTTCTCTCTCTCTCTTTCTGTCACACACACACTTAGGCACCTTCTCATTATTCACAGCACTCTAGTTTACACTCGCATCAACACACACACAAACACAAGTTTTTACACCTTCCTCAACTCTTAAAATAAGTTATATCCAAAAGTACAGAATGTTCTATATGGTTAGAAAAGTTTTTGGTCTGTGTGTGTGTGTGTGTGTGTGTGTGTGTGTGTGTGTGTGTGTGTGTGTGTGTGTGTGTGTGTGTGTGTGTGTGTGTGTGTGTGTGTGTGTGTGTGTGTGTGTACCTGGTATTCATCACGTTGTGGGGACCAAATGTCCCCACAAGGATAGGAATACCTAGCCTGGCTATCACCAGACCACGTTATGACTTCGTCATGATTCGTGGTCTGGGAACCACATGTTCATTTTCTCGTATTTGAGGCGTGGTTTACGAATGCCCAGAGCCGTTTATTGGGCGATACGAATGTCTATCAAATGCGCTGTGCGTAGCTCATAGCCAATCGTTTCAATTATACCGGATGACGTATGTAGAGCGAACGCCAAAAGTTGCTCTTTTTTCAAAATAAACTTGCGTTCTAATGTCATTTGTCGCGTCGGGTCGCGCCGCTCGCGTCCAGTGACAGACACGAAAGATAACTTTGCGTCTGCTGCCATGCTGGATCCTTCGGTGAGTCGCATAGAAGGCGTCATCGTCTTGCTGCTCCCTCCCCGTTCTGTGATTGGTTCCCTATCTTAGGTGAAAATTAGGTCCATGGTTTCCAGCTCCCTCCCCGTTCTGTGATTGGTTCCCTATCTTAGGTGAAAATTAGGTCCATGGTTTCCAGACTGACTAGAAGCGTGAATAAAATCGCGCTGCGCAAGGCAGTATGGGGACACCCAGGCTAAGGAATACCAGTAGATTTTGACCTTCTGGGGATATTTCTCAGGTCCCCATGAGGAAACAGGCTTATAAATCATGCACAATGAGTTTTTTTGAGTAAGTAAAAGTGTGCACAATCTCCTGTGAGGGCTAGGTTTAGGTGTAGGGTAGGTATAGGGCCATAGAAAATACGGTTTGTACAGTATAAAAACCATTACGTCTATGGAATGTCCCCATAAAACATGTAAACCAGTGTGTGTGTGTGTGTGTGTGTGTGTGTGTGTGCAGGGGCGTCGCTGGGAATTCTGGGCCCTGTGTAGTGACTTGGCTAAGGCCCCCCCCCCCCCCCCCCCGGGGGTTTCGCAATCGATGTACTACGTCCCGGGGGGGGGGGGGGGGGGGGTGATTGGCTAAATGTTACTTCACTCAAATCTAAGTAACAAATCAGAGACCAGGGGCGGAAATATTGGCGCTAGGTCAATGTCCCCCCCATCCCCCCGGTTGCTACGCCCCTGTCGCCAGGCATTTACATCAGTGATGCGCGGGTTGATCCAAAATCCAAAACAGTTACCCGCAGTTACGAGTCATCCAAAATAATGGTTGTTTGAAATAAAGATGACAATTAAACATTTGTAGTTTGTATAGTACTAGACTATTTCTATGAAATACATAGACCAACACTTTATTGGCTGAATAATATTTACCTTTTGAATGTTGAGCGCTATTAACTGTTGAATAAATGCTGACGCGGGACAAAATGCCCGATTTCCCAACACGTTGAACTGATCAATGCCATTGTACCATTTGAATAGGCTACTTTTAAACGCATATAGTAATGTCAGTTTTATGTATTTTCTGAGAGGGGGTGGGATTTTTGTTTGGAAAGTCGCAGGAGAGACGCACACTTCGATTAGACTGATAAACACATGCAGCATCTTAGCATTGTTAAGAAAATGGTATTCCTAATAAATGTCTCGAATATTTTGATTATGTCCAATGCTTCTCTTTCTTTTTGGAATTATTAGACACATTTCACTATGTCTTTTCAAATGCCTAGGTCTGTTTAATTTCCTTAATTATAAAATTTCTAGCACTATTTTAAACGTTTATTCAAGCAATAACATATAAATGATCTCATGTATATGCTTGTTTAAAACCAGGGATTAAAAAACGAATTCCAAGTAAAAACTGTATTTTTTCTTTACATTTCCAGAGAGCGAAACGAACGAAATTAAACATTACTTAATAAATTCAAGGCACTATAATTTCCTTATTCATTTGATACAACTATTATAGCTATACAATTAATATATATAAAATAATATTATTTTGTCATATTCATAATTCCTGAATTTATCTATAAAAACTTCGTTTTGAATTGCATTCATTATGTTTGTATAAGAAAATTCGTTAACCTAGCCTATTAAGTTGATTTAATATTCTTGATAATTTTTAAAAGAAGTTAAAAGTTAAGAAAAAAGGAATAAGCTTGTAGTCTATATATATATATATATATATATATATATAT